>NC_142200.1:151424068-151769068 GCF_049639895.1 Pseudopodoces humilis
TAAACCCTGTGTAAACACTGCTGTCTAACCCAGCTACTGCTGGGAGTAGAGCTCACCTCAGCCACTCCTCTTGTATTTAAAAACCACAGAATCATTGAGGCTGGAGAAGCCCTTTGAGATCATGAAGTCCAGCACTGCTGAGCCACCGCCAGCCACGTTCTCACACCCTTAAATCTGAGTCAGTGGGAAGGAGAAACAATTCCATTAACCTAAAACTCACCTGACATCGTCCCACTGAAGGGGTCCCACCTTCAATAGAAAGGTGGGACACCCTCAGGGGTGGGACAGACCCCACTTTCAGCAGAAGGATGTTTCTCAGACCCAGCTTTGCTGCCCAGGACTTTGGAGGGACGTTGTCCAGGGCTGGAGCCAGTCCAGGTGTGGGCATGGAGCAGCTCCCAGCACGGTGGCTCCGAGGGCTGGCTCTCCCTGCTCCAGGGAGCTCTCCAGGGCGGTCCCATCCCGCTCCCCGCGGTGCTCCCAGCCTGGCACTAACACTGTCTGTGCAGCTCCTGTCCTCCACTTCTGTCACTGTCCCTCTCTCGATGGCTTCCCCCGGCACTGGGCGAGTCCCACAGGGTCCCTGCTGCTCCAGCACCCCTCAGCCTCCTGCTGAATGACAACTCTAACCAGTCCTCTTCCCTTGTGTTGTTTTCCGTTCTGTAACGTTCCAGGTCCAGATAGTCTCCAAAAAAGCGAACTACAGCCATGTTCAGTCCAAGTGTGGTTCCAAGGACAATATTAAGCATGTCCCTGGAGGTGGGAATGTAAGTATGGGTCTGGGCAAGCTGTCTGTCTGCTAACTCCTTCTCTGCTGCTGTGTTGGGTGTGCCAGCCTCAGGAGCGCTCTGCTGGAGGCAGAGGCTGTGGCAGAGCCCCAGGGCTCCTGGAGACAGCTCAGCCTGGAGGATTATTGCATTTTCTCTCGGGCTGCCAGGCTGAACTGTGTGTTTTGTTTCAGTGTACAGCTACACCTGGGCTGTTCCTGCTTTCTGGGCTGGCCACGGCCAAACTCAGACATGGCTGAGCCTGGGCTGGGAGTTCCCTCAGCACCTCCTCACTCCCTGAGCTCCCCTGGAACCTGGATCTCCCACAGCAGATGAATTATGGCCTGGAAGGGCCTGTTACTCTCCCCTGGCTCACAGGGCCAGCTGGAGCCACACTCATTCACTTCTTGTTTCATAAAAGGGACTTTGGAGCAGGCAAAGGCTCTGGGATTTAACCTTTGAGCTGTGATTAATTTCTAAATTTAAAGGCTGCTGGTATCTCTGGCAGCAGGGCTGAGCTCATTAAAATAGAACGTTAATCTGGTGGTGTCTGCAGCTTGGTTTGGGGTGTTGGATGCTCCAAGTGCCTGCCAGGCAGCCCAGGTTAACCATGCAGACCCTGACAGAGCTGGGCTGCTGGCACAGGACGGGCTCAGGAATGCAAACTTCGGGTGCTTTCAAAGACACTGAAGGACTTGAGCCCAAGGAAGTTTTTTGCAGAGGTGTCTAAATGTCCTGGGTTCCTGAGGAGTGATGTCCAGCTGTCACATCTGAGGTGCCCAGGGTGTCTGGTCAGAGTCTGGTGCAGTGACACAAACCCTGCTCAGGACCTGCCTGTGGAGCCAGCTTGGGGCCACTTTTCCTGGGAAAAGTTGGCTGAACCTCTACATGACTGATCTTTCCACAAATCCTCACAAAGTGGCAACCAAATGTGGGTCCTTAACAATTAATTCCCTCCAGGTTGCTTGCCAAGGTGGCCACAGTCAGAAGCCACTGACCCCAGGCTGCCTTCCCACATCCCTGCTGGGGGTTTGGGATTTGTGCTTCTCACTTGCTGTTTCCATGATTTACACCGTGTCTACGGGAGTGTTTCCATGGAAATGCTCCCACAGGATATCTGGGAATGCTGCTGTCGAGCCCTGCTGTCCGTGGGGAGCCCTCAGGGTGTTTTTGAGCCCAGTTTCTATTCCTGCTGCCTGTTCCACCTGGTCCTGTCCCCCAGCCGGTGGCAGAAGTGTCCTTGGCCACCCTGGTGACAGTTTCTGGAGCATTTCCCTGTCCATGCACTCCAAGGAGCTGTATTTTATAAACCACTTCAATTTTGCCATCTTTACATTGTTCAGCCTTTCAGGAGTCTCACAGGTGCCTTTCCTGTTCTTTCAGGCTACCAGAAATGGGGCTGAAATGTGGGGGAATCTTTCCTTGCCTAATTAACTGTGTCAGTGAAGTGTCCTTCTGCTCCTGAATCACCATCCTGTCCTTCCCTCTGCAGTGCCAGGCATTCCCAGCCCTGGGGACAGCTGTGTCCCTGCTTTCTTCTTCTCTTCTCCTCTCCCACACTCCCCTCTCACCACTGTGGTGTTACTCCTTGCTCAACTACTTAAGCAGCTCTTTATTCTGCATTTTCCGAGCCAAAAGCTCATTTCCAGGTTCCAAATGCTCCCAGAGCAGCTCCAGGCAAGCATTCCCAGCCCTCCAGCACAGGCAGTGTGGATGTGACTGCTCAGTGTCTTCCCAAAAAAATTCATTTTCTTTAATTCATTTTTGTGTCTTCCCCACTCCCTTTGGAGCACTGTGATTTTAGCGACCTCCTCCAAGGTGTTTTCTTGTTCAAGTAGTTGTGATGATCCCTTCTGGTAGAATTCCCAGTGTTTGATCCCAGCTGGAGCTGTCTGGAAGGTCTCTTCTGGTCTGTGCCTTCAGCTTTTAGGGATCCTAAAGGAGTGTTGTGGTTTGGAAAAGATTCCTGGTGGAGCTGTAGGGCTGCTGTGGTGGAAGTGATGGACATGGAATGGTTTGGGTTGGAAAAGACCTTAAAGATCATTGAGTGCCCCTGGCTGCTGCAAGGGCTGTCCAGCCTGGCCTGGGACACTCCCAGGGCTGGGCACTGTCCTGCCAGCCCACCCAAGTGGCTCCAGGCTGGCTCTCTGGTCAGGTGCCCACTGTGCCCTCTATCCAAGGAGATCATTTCTTCTCCATGCCAAGATTCCCCAGAAGCAGGAGCTGTGGTTCCTGCTCACGTTACACTCACCAGAAAGACACGGAGTTCAGTTTCCTGGGGAAAAGGTTTTGATGGGTTTTTGTTTAGCATTTCCCACTCTCAGAATCACTGAGGTTGGAAAAGATCTCCAAGACCATCAAGTCCAACCTTTGACCAAGCTTTCTGTTCAGAGAAAGCAGCAGAGGTGGAATTTACAAAGTGCAGTGTTGTGTTGGTGAAGGTCTGAAGGGAATTTGGAGTGTCCACATGTTTCCCTGTCCTGTGGCTTGGCTGGATTGGGAAGTGCTCAGGGACAGAAAAACCAGCAAGAGTTGTGGCTGACAGTCCCCAGCTGAGCCTCTGCCAAACTCCCAAAGTTTATTTCTGGCACACGGTCTGTGTTTGGCTCTCTGAGTGCAAGCCCAGCTCCTGTCTCCTACACAGACCCTTCCATGCAGGGGGACAGTCGGGATCTCAGGGCAGGATCTCAGGGCAGGAGTCCCAGCTCTAACAAGCAGCAGCATTTCGAAGTGCATCCTGTGAAATAAATTGAATCTCAGGTCTGAGCAAGCAAGGACTGGTGATTAAAGCTGTAGGAACTTTACTCACAACCCCTGAGAAAATCCAGTCAGGGTCTGTGATTGACCTTTTGAGGGTATCCCAGGGCTGGGGACGTGGCAGGAGCTGTGCTGTCCTGGGACTCCTCCCTGTGCACACAGAGCAGGAGGATGGATCCCTGCTTCCCTAGGAAGAGTTTTGCCAAATTATCCTGAGAACTCTCAGGAAACTCCCAGAGTAGCTGGTGGGTCAAGGAGTTCTTCTCATATCCAAAAGGAAATCCTTGGGTTTCCTCTGTGAGCTGACCTGGAGCAGAACTTCTGAGCCTGCAGGTTCCAGCTGGTGGCTGCTCTCAGCACTGTCCTGGAGAGGGATGGATTCCTGGAGCAGTGCATTCCATCTGGGCACCGTCATCCCTCAGAGAATTCCAGAATGGTTTGGGTGGAGGGACCTCAAGGATCATCCAGTGCCAGCCCTGCCATGGCAGGGGCAGCCCCAGCTGCTCTGGGAATTCCATCCCAGCCAGGAATTCCTTCCCAATATTCCATCCAACCACTGGGAGCCATTCCCTGTGTCCTGTCCCTCCATCCCTTGTCCCCAGTCCCTCTCCAGCTCTCCTGGAGCCCCTTCAGGCCCTGCAAGGGGCTCTGAGGTGTCCCTGGAGCTTCTCCAGGCTGTCCATGGTGGTGGGGAGCAGAGGCTGGGGCTGGTGGGGGGCTCTGGGAGGTGTCCCCAGGCTGGGCAGGAGCCGTGTGGGGACCGTGGCTCCAGGCGAGCTTGGTTTTTATTGTCGCTGTTCCCAGAGCTGCTGGATCCTGAGCTGGGCCCTGAGCTTGGCCTCTTGCTGCTTCTGTCCCTCTGTCCTGCTGCCTGGGCTCTGTCCCTCGCTGCCCCTGGCTCACAGCTGGGAGCACTCCAGAAGGATTCCTGGGGATCTGCAGGAGGAATAACGAGGGAGAGCAGGGCACAGGCTCACCCAGCACAGCGTGGTTGGTGCCTGAGCTGCCCTTGGACCTCCAGAGCCTGCAAAGCTTCCTCTGTGCTCAGCTGCTGCTTTTTGTCCCTCCAGGTGCAGATCCAGAACAAGAAAGTCGACCTTTCCAAAGTGTCCTCCAAGTGTGGATCTAAAGCAAATATCAAGCATAAGCCAGGTAGGAATTTTGCCATTTCCTCATTTGTCTGTAAGTTTTGTCCCTGAAACACAGTCCTGGATTGGGACTGGAATAGTTTAAGGGGCTCGTTGCTTTCAAGGGGTGTCCCCAGTGCTTCTGGGCATTCCTAAAAATGCTTCTTCCACAATTCCTGGTGTTTTCATGAGCAGCAATTAGGAGATGTGGGATGTCCTCTTGCCTGTGAAGATAACCTCCAGCTTTAACTCATTTCTGCTTTTCCTGTTCATTAAGAAGGAAAATGTGGCTGCTTCCCATGATCATTCCAGGAAGCTTCATCCATGCTCACAGGGGGCTTTGGGGCACTCAGAACATCCCAGACTGTTCATGGAACGTGGAAGGATAAAGGAAATTCCCTCCAGTTCTTCAGAGCTCATACAAAGCTCCTTTTAGCTTTGAGTCCAGCTCCTGCCTCCCATGAAACCCTTCTGGCCCTTGGGTGAATTTTCTGGTTTGAGTGTGGGAATTGGCTGCTCCCTGCTGAGAATTCTGCCTGAATTCCTGGGGATCTCAGGTTTCTCCCCAGGCTGTGCCCAGCCCGAGGTGCTGGAGGCCCCTGGCTCAGCCCGAAGGAGTTCAGCACTCAGTTCAGTGCCCTCAGCTGGCCCCCGGTGCCTGGGGACGCTTTTCCACCCGGGAACGTGCAGAGTTCACTGTCCAGGGCTGGGAACCAGCGGCACAGGCTGCTCTTTGTCCCTTCCCTGCTCTGGGAGTCCCCTGCAGCCTCCCCAGCCCCAGGCTGGAGCAGGTCCCTCCTGCAGGAGCCCCTGGCTCCGGTGGCGCGTTGGGAACGCGGTGCCACGGCCGCGACCTCGGCCAGTAACGAGCTGGGAGCGACAATCGCTGCCCTTGTCCGGCCCGATGGAAGCACAGCCAGCAGCTCCCACAGGGATCAGCTGCTTCTGTTGGACCAAACCCCTCGCTTTCCACCCTCAGCCGTGCCAGGCTCGCAGAGGGGGGCTCAGGGTTGAACGATGTCGCTGGGAGGCAAAGCTGTGCTTAGCAAGATCTCAGCTGTCGGAGAAGCTGCTGGGACATGGACTGACTGCAGCCAGGGAAAGGTGGCCCTGTCCGTGCAGGAATCATCCTTAGGGATCCCAGTCTGTGGGAACAATTCCCCCGTGAGGAAAGGCTGAGAGAGTTGGGATTGTTCACCTGGAGAAGGTTTTGGGGTGACCTCACTGTGGCCTTGCAGGACCTGAAGGGAGCCATGAAAGATGGGGAGCGATGATTTCCAAAGGCCTGGAGTGCCAGGATGAGAGGGTATAGCTTCCCACTGCCAGAAGGCAGGGATGGATGGGATTTGGGGCAGGAATTGTTCCCTGGCAGGGTGGGCAGGCCCTGGCACAGGGTGCCCAGAGCTACTGGGGCTGTCCCTGCATCCCTGGCAGTGCCCAAGGCCAGGCTGGACACTGGGGCTGGAGAACCTGGGACAGAGGGAAGTGTCCCTACCATAACAGGGGATGGCACTGGATGATCCTTAAGGTCCCTCCCAACCCATTCCAGGATTCTGGATTCTGTGATTAATGGGAACTGCAGCAATCTGGAATCTTTCCCATTCTGGAAAATTCTTGCTAAAATTTCTGCAGCTCTTTTTCTGACCTCCAGCTCCTCCTGAGGCTGCAGTGCCAGGGAGGAGCTGTCCAGGCAGGCAGCGGTGCCCGGGGTGCCAGGCTGGAGCAGGGGAAGGATAAGGAGGGCAGGAAGGCAGTGAGACAGGAGCAGGAGCTGTCCTGGCACTGCTGCATGCACAGATGGCTGAGCTGGGGAGGCCTGGGCAGGGACAGGGACACGGGGACAGCAACAGCGGGACTCAGCCTTGGAATGGCACCAGTGAGGGGTGTGGGGGTGGCATTTCACAGCTCTGCTGGGGGAGGCAGCCTCAGGAGCAGATCAGGGGGATCTGTTCAGCCTGTCTGCATGGGCAGCATTCCCCAGGGCCCTGTTTGCTGGCACGGCTGGAAATCACCAACTCTGGTCTTCCGGTTTGAAACCAAACTTGTCCTGGGGAGAGACTGAGCCAGTGACTGTGGAACTTGTCCTGTCCCTCCTCCAGAGGGTCCCCAGCAGCTCTGGGGCAGGGCTGGGAACACCTGGGTGGGACTGCTGGCCCCAAACTCAGCCCTGTCCATGTCCCTGCAGGGGGAGGAGACGTCAAAATCGAGAACCAGAAGCTGAACTTCAAGGAGAAGGCCCAGGCCAAAGTGGGATCTCTGGACAACGTGGGACACTCGCCGGCCGGAGGAGCTGTCAAGGTGAGAGCAGGGACCTGGCACATCCAGGGAACGGCTTTGATCCAGTTCTCCTCCTGCTGCTCCTCAAGTGCAGCTCCTCCACCACAGCCAGTAACAGCCTCCTTGCTTCTGGGGCTCTGCTGTGCACCCCAGGGTGAGGCTGGAACCCAGGGTGAGGATGGAATCCAGGGTGAGGATGGAGCCCAGGGTGAGGATGGAGCCCAGGGTGAGGATGGAATCCAGGGTGAGGATGGAGCCCAGGGTGAGGATGGAGCCCAGGGTGAGGATGGAGCCCAGGGTGAGGCTGGAACCCAGGGTAAGGATAGAGCCCAGGGTGAGGATGGAATTGAGGATGAGGATGGAATCCAGGGTGAGGATGGAGCCCAGGGTGAGGATGGAGCCCAGGGTAAGGATGGAACCCAGGGTGAGGATGGAATCCAGGGTGAGGATGGAACCCAGGGTAAGGATGGAGCCCAGGGTGAGGATGGCTGGAAAGGAGAGAGCTGGACCCTCCTCAGGGTGTGTGACCCTGCTGGGCATTCCCGAGGGCTGGCACTGCCCATGTCCATCCTTCCTCTTGGAACCTGAGAGCAGGGATCACTCCTGTTTGTGTGAGGATGAGAGCAGAGCACAGCTCTCCTGGTTCTGACCCGTCCCTTCTCCCAAGGGAACACAAACTGTGCCAGGTCTGCCTGCAGCAGTGGCACATCTGTGCTCAGGGAGGGGACATTCCCTTCCTGAGGGACCTGTGGGCACGGCACGTCCCCAGGGAGCTGGGAATTGTGCTGGAAGGGGCCTTAAGAGTCATCTCATCCCACCCCTGCCACGGCAGGGACACCTCCCACCATCCCAGGCTGCTCCAGCCCCAATGTCCAGCCTGGCCTTGGGCCCTGTCGGGGATCCAGGGACAGCCAGGGCTGCTCTGGGTGTCCCCAGCTCAGGATCCAGCATCAGCCCTCGGTCAGCACACCGGGAGTTGTCCTTGCCGTTCCCTGTGCAGCTGTTGCAGCTGTTCCAGCTGTGATTTGGAGAAGGGCTGAGCTCAGGGCTGTGTCAGACCCCGCAGGATTTGCAGGATCCCATAGCCCCGGTTGTTCCCGCAGGTGGAGGGCGGCTCGGAGCCGAACGGAGCGGGGCCGGGCCCGGGTGTGCTGCCCCAGAACGGAGTGGGGCCGGGCCCCAGCGACCAAAGGGAACCTCAGAGCCTCGACAGCCGCATCCAAGAAACAAGTGAGTGCCGGGGGGAGGGAGCCCGGCAGGCACCGCAGCCCCCGACCGCCGCTAGCGGCGGCTGCAGGGCTGTCGTGCCTTTCTTTTAATTCAGAAAATTGCCTTTTATCTTCCAGGCATCTAATGATGACATTATGGTATCGTCTTCCATTCCCCTCCTGCCCCTTGTCTCCTCCTCTCCCCGCGCCCCTGTCCCCTGCCCCTGTGTCGCTGCAGATTGAGTCTCACGAGCTGATCCGTGCGAAGGCCGAGGCTCGAACGGACCACGGAGCTGAAATCGTCTCCAAACCCCCCACCCCTTCCAGCAGCACCTGCCCCCGGCGTAGCACCAGCTCCAGCCTGGGCTCCGTGGCCTCCCCGGCACCGCCAGCAAGGCTTGTGACCCCCGCGCCCCCGGGGACCCAGCTTGGCTCTCTTAACCCGGCTCTGCCTTTAGGTGGGAAGGGGACGATGTGGGATGTTCGGGCCGGGGGTCCCGGGGGCTCCCCTCCCTCTCTCGGTGCCCCCGGGCAGGGCAGAGCCCCGCGGGTGAGGCTGAGGCCGGGCCGAGTTAACAGGGATAAGCTGCGATCTTTCTTTCTGGCTCTTCTTTTAACCCCTTCCCTCCTCGCCGCTTCAGTTTCTGCCGCCTGTGGGATGCTGATGAATCCCCTCCACACTCGTTAGGCTGTTTTAACTGTTGACTTGAACCTTTTATTCTTTGTGACGAAGTGTTGATGATGATTTATCGTGTTCGAACCCGTGCTAAGTTTCCTTTTCTCTTTCCTTCTTTTCCGACCCGTAGGAGAGTAGGGACATTTAACCGCTGCTGCCGTGCTGGCTTCTGACTGACATATCCAGCCCTTGTCACTTCTTTGTTGTTGTTTGGGGTTTTGTTTCTGCTTTTTTTTTAACGTTTTAAAACGATGGAGCGAGTTCATGGGATTAAGCCATGTCTGGAACGAAAGGCACAGGAATGTGTAAAGGGCAAACTTGCTGTGAGAGCTCAGGTGGAGCCTGTGTTGACCTCGAGATGTGGTAATTGATGCTCGAGATGAGTTAATTGATGCTCGAGATGAGTTAATTGATGCTCGAGATGTGTTAATTGATGCTCGGGAGCCGTCCCCGGGGTGCCTTCTGCAAAGGTGGTTTATTTATTAACGGCAGGGCCGGGCTCTGGCATCTCTCCGGTTTTTCAGGGTTTTTCCAGGGCCTGGAAAGGGAGCAGGAGGCTCGGGCCGGGAGTTCCGAGGCTGCAGCAGGTCCGTGGGGTGTGTGGGGTGTGTGGGGTGTGTGCTGCTGGGGGTGAGAGCCGGGATGAGCAGGGCAGGAGGCAGCGGGAGCTCATCCCAGAGGGACCCCGGAGCCCTCGGAGGGGCAGCAGGGCAGGCTCGGTGCCAGGGAGGTGCAGCTCTGACGAGGAAGGAGATTTAACCTCTCTTGGAGCTCCTCGTTTCAAATGACACTAAAGAAAACGAAGTGTAAATAAATTAAAGGAAAACAAAACAAAAGTGTTCTCGGGTGGTCAAAGTAATTTAAAGCAAAATAAAAAAAGCAAACAGAATAACAAAACACTGGGATCAAAGAGAACTGAACCAGGCGTGTGCTAAGGGGGGCAGCTCCAGGAGGGGACAGAGGGAAGCCTGCAGCTTCTCGTGCTTGTGGGAGTATTTCTTTGGGAAGCCGACAATGACACGATAACCCGGAATCTGTATTTACACACAAAGATTCTTATTGCACTTGTATTTTTTATATTAAAGTTTGCATGGTTTCTAATAAAATGGCATTAAAATGTACTAGTTTGAATCAAAGTCGTCTGGTAGTTTCATAAGTGCTTTTTCATCCGAATACAAATTTAAAGGAGCGATGCAGATTTGCACTGAAAGGGGCGGTTATATATACCCAGAGACCTCCTGATGCTTCCCTTCCTCCTCCTCCTCTTCCTCTCCTTCCTCTCCCCTCCTCTCCACATCCCTGTGATCCCAGCCGGGGATCCGTGTCCCCCGTGTGTGTCCCTGTGTGTCCCCCGGAGCTGCCACCGGCGCTGGAGCTCCCCGCAGCCCGCGCTGGTTCCCCGTGTCCCGGTATATATCACTGCCCTCCGTGACGCTTCCTTCTTTCTTCACTGCTAAATTCTACACGCCAGCTTCAGCTCGGCAGCCTTGGCTTTGCTTTGGTTGATTTTTTTTGGTTTTTTTCCAACGTTTGAATTGAGGGAAAAATTGAAGGAGAGGAGAGGAGCAGGGTGAGCCCCTGGGCAGGACGGTGAGCCCTGGTTCCCGGCTGTGAGCAGCCAGGGTGGCCTTGGCACGGGCTGGAGCCCAGCTCCAGGATCTCAGGGCAGGGAACAGAGCTTGTGCCGATGGGCAGAGCCAGAGATGGTCAGGGGCAGCCAAAGAGGAGGTGGAGGCTGAGATGTCGCGTTCCTCTTCCTGCTCCTCCTGGGGCACCCCGGACCTGTGGTGGCCTGGGACGCCCCGGGATGAGATTCCCTGGGATGAGATTCCCTGGGATGCCCCAGGATGAGATTCCCTGGGATGAGATTCCCTGGGATGAGATTCCCTGGGATGAGATTCCCTGGGATGCCCCGGGATGAGATTCCCCGGGATGAGATTCCCTGGGATGAGATTCCCTGGGATGCCCCAGGATGAGATTCCTCAGGATGAAATTCCCTTGGATGAGATTCCCAAGGTGCCCAGGTGAGGCCCAGGGTGAAGGGACGCAGCTGGTCCCGGTCAGGGACTGCAGGAGGAAGGCAAATGGCAACACTGCACTTTATCTTCTGAGACTGCAAAAATCAAACGAGCCCTGCCCCGCTGCAGAGGGACAGCGACATCACCTTCCCCCTGCGTTGTTTTTCTCCCATTCCCGATTTCCCGAGCCCCGGCCGGGCGCTGTGGCTGTGCCCAGGCTGTCCCTGCCCAAAGCCCGGCCCAGCTGAGCCCCCGGCCTGTGCTTCTGTGCCACTTCTCTAACACTCGTTGTGCCTGTGTGTAGCTGATGAACTAAATCCAGATACACTAGTTCGCCGTGGTGTTTCTAGGACAGCTTCAGTTTTAATACGGATTTCTTTTTTAATTTTATTTTGAGGGCGGCTGTACATATTGCTAGGCTGGGAAGGAGCCGTGTGTGGTGGGAATGATTTCGTTTCCCGGCTGGAGAGGAGGGATGAGCTGGGTAATGCCGAGACCTCAAACGCCGCTGGGGGAAGGGGCTGGAGGCAGCAAATCCTGGGAGAAACGGGACTTGTGCTCCGAATGAGGTGCGAGTTGAATGTACGCGTTCCTGTCCCGAGGCTGGGGTCACTCTGGGCCGGGCAGGGCTGTGCTGGTGGCTCAGCGGAGGGGCTGGGCTGGCTGTGAGCTCCATCCCGGGCTGGCTGTGAGCTCCATCCCGGCCGGGCTGTGAGCTCCATCCAGGGCTGGCTGTGAGCTCCATCCTGGGCTGGCTGTGAGCTCCATCCCGCCTGGGCTGGGCTGGCTGTGAGCTCCATCCTCGGCTGGCTGTGAGCTCCATCCCGGCCGGGCTGGGCTGGGCTGGCTGTGAGCTCCATCCAGGGCTGGCTGTGAGCTCCATCCCGGCCGGGCTGTGAGCTCCATCCTGGGCTGGCTGTGAGCTCCATCCCGGCCCGGCTGTGAGCTCCATCCTGGGCTGGCTGTGAGCTCCATCCCGGCCGGGCTGTGAGCTCCATCCCGGCCCGGCTGTGAGCCCCATCCCGGCCCGGCTGTGAGCTCCATCCCGGGCTGGCTGTGAGCTCCATCCTGGGCTGGCTGTGAGCTCCATCCCGGCTGGGCTGGCTGTGAGCTCCATCCCGGCCCGGCCCGGCTGTGAGCTCCATCCTCGGCTGGCTGTGAGCTCCATCCCGGCCCGGCTGTGAGCTCCATCCCGGCCCGGCTGTGAGCTCCATCCCGGGCTGGCTGTGAGCTCCATCCTGGGCTGGCTGTGAGCTCCATCCCGGCCCGGCTGAGCTTCCTCCGGGCCGGAGCCCAGCGCCTCCCGGTGTATCAGTGGCATTTACAGTTCCTTTGGGCTTTTTCTACTGTTAAACAAGAACATTGGAGTACCCGAGTCTGCGGGCCCGAGGCCGCCCCAGAGCGCTCCCGGCTCCGAACTGAATGTAGTTTTCTACGCTGCCCCTCGCTTGTCCCCGAGTGTCGCTGTGAGAGGGGCCCGGGACCCTCGCGTGGGCTTTGTGTTCAGGCAGAATCTCGAGTTTTCTTGGAGCTTGGTATCGGTGGCGTCCTTGGGGTGATGGGGCAGGGCCGAGTCCCCTCAGAGCCGCGGTCCCGGCAGCTCCGGGTTCGGGAAGGGTCCCCTCAAGGGCCGCGGGTGGGGCAGAAGAGGCTCCGGGCAGCAGCAGCAGCAGCATGGAAAGGGCTCTGAGGGCTCCGGCTCTCCCTCTCCCAGCCCAGGCAGCGCTCGCCTTCCGCCCCCCCCGGCACCCCCGAGGCTCCACCGGCCCCGCCGTGCCCGTCCCGGCCGCGTTCGGCGGCTCCGCAGCCCCGGAGGCAGAACCGGGCCGGGAGCGAGCCCTGACCGCGGCTGCGGGGCCGGGGAGGGGGCTCGGGGCTCGGCACCCCGCAGGGTGAGCCCGGCTCTCGGCTCCCTCCGAGCTCTCGGGAAGCCACTCAACCTCTCTGCCTCAGTTTCCCCATCCGCAAAGGTGGGGGGGATTCAATTTTACCTCACCGGGCTGTTGTGAGGCGTGAGCAGCGCGTGACGTGTTCTCTAAATCTAAATGTGATGTGTTCTTCTTATTTTGTGTCATAGGATTATTCTGCGGGGGTGCCCGAGGAGGGGGAGACTCGGCCGTCCCTGGGCCGTGCTGGGGGAGGCCAGGGCTGGGGAGGGGAGGTCAGTGCTTGGCGTGAGACACCAGCTCTGGGGGCCGGGGGGTCCCAGCGGTTCCTTCTGCCTTTGTGTCTCCCCTCCCCGGGGGCTGTAAGAGCGTCGTCTCCTTAGCAACATTTCCTGACTTGATGTTGTGATTCTTACTATTGTAAAGGGTTGAAATAAAGCTTCTAGATGTTCCTCCTCAGGCTGCTGTGGCTCTGTGGGCCGGGGGGCACTGATGGGCTGCAGAGAGCAAGGAAGGGGCTGAGGGAATTCGGGTGTCTCCAGCCACGAGAGAATTCCCATCCCCGGCTTTGCTCCTCAAGCCTGGCCTCGGAGGGGAGGGGGCTTTGGGCTGACACGGCCCCCGTGGGAGCCTCGGTGCCCACGGCACATCTGGCACAGCTGGCACAGCTGGCACAGCCAGAGGGTACCAGCACCTCCCAGGAGGTGCCCCAGCCTCTCACCCAGGTAAAGGAAAGGTTCCCACCCTGGCTTGGACCTGAGCTGAGACCCCAGGCAGGACGGGGAGCCGAGTTCCAGCTCCTCTGCCCCTCCTTGAGCGCTGCTGTGGGAACAGCTCCAGCTCCAGACACCCTCAGTGCCCCCAGCCACTGCGGCATGGGCAGCACTGGGACACGCTGGGCTGGTCCCTCCGGGCACTGGGACACACTGGGACACACTGGGATGGTGTCTCCGGGCACTGGGACACACTGGGACACACTGGGACACACTGGGATGGTGTCTCCGGGCACTGGGACACACTGGGACACACTGGGACACACTGGGACACACTGGGATGGTGTCTCTGGGCACTGGGACACACTGAGATGGTGTCTCTGGGCACTGGGACACACTGGGACACACTGGGATGGTGTCTCTGGGCACTGGGACACACTGGGATGGTGTCTCTGGGCACTGGGACACACTGGGACACACTGGGATGGTGTCTCCGGGCACTGGGACACACTGGGACACACTGGGACACACTGGGATGGTGTCTCTGGGCACTGGGACACACTGGGACACACTGGGATGGTGTCTCTGGGCACTGGGACACACTGGGATGGTGTCTCTGGGCACTGGGACACACTGGGACACACTGGGATGGTGTCTCTGGGCACTGGGACACACTGGGACACACTGGGACACACTGGGATGGTGTCTCTGGGCACTGGGACACACTGGGACACACTGGGATGGTGTCTCTGGGCACTGGGACACACTGGGACACACTGGGATGGTGTCTCTGGGCACTGGGACACACTGGGACACACTGGGATGGTGTCTCCGGGCACTGGGACACACTGGGACACACTGGGACACACTGGGATGGTGTCTCTGGGCACTGGGACACACTGGGACACACTGGGATGGTGTCTCTGGGCACTGGGAC
The DNA here is from genome assembly GCF_049639895.1 of Pseudopodoces humilis. Classification (NCBI taxonomy): domain Eukaryota; kingdom Metazoa; phylum Chordata; class Aves; order Passeriformes; family Paridae; genus Pseudopodoces; species Pseudopodoces humilis. Next base: position 151,438,435 of record NC_142200.1, read on the forward strand.
ACACTGGGATGGTGTCTCCGGGCACTGGGACACACTGGGACACACTGGGATGGTGTCTCCAGGCACTGGGACACACTGGGACACACTGGGACACACTGGGATGGTGTCTCTGGGCACTGGGACACACTGGGACACACTGGGATGGTGTCTCCGGGCACTGGGACACACTGGGACACACTGGGACACACTGGGATGGTGTCTCTGGGCACTGGGACACACTGGGACACACTGGGATGGTGTCTCCAGGCACTGATCTCTCTGCTGAGCAGTGACAGGACACGAGGGAAGGGCCTGAAGCTGTGTCAGGGGAGGTTTAGGCGGGATATCCAGAGAAGGTAAAGGATTTGGTGGTGGCTCACTGGGACAGGCTCCCCAGGGGAGGGGTCACAACACGGAGCCTGGTGGAATTCAGGAAGGGTTTGGACAATGCTCTGATGGACCTGGTGTGACTCGTGGGGATGGTGCTGTGCAGGGCCAGGGCTGGGACTCTGATCCAACCTCTGGGTCCCTTCCAGCTCAGCAGATTCTGTGCTTGTGTCTCTCCAGGCACCAGGACCCTGCAGCCCCTCACTCCCCCACAGCCCCAGGGCAGCTCTGCACCTCTCCCAGCACACAAGAGCCTGTTGTTGCTCTTCCCAACCCAGGGAAAGGCACAGAATTCCAAACTTTGCAGAAAAAAATAAAGAAAAAAATAGTATAGTACAAAAGAATGAAGAGGACAGAGGCAGTTCCTACTCTATCCCTTTTTATTGTCTTTAATCTATGTTGTAAAAAGATCCAGTATCACATAACAGCCACGGAAGTATCCCAATATCACACTAGTTCGGAACCATTTAGACAATAGCTTAGTCTTTTTTTTTTTTTTTTGTCTTTTTTTGTCTTTTTTTTTTTAAACCTGCTGGAAGGGAAAACCATACTGCCCATTATACAGGCCAAAAGAAACAAACACTGGTCAAATAATAGTGACAACCTCAAGCAAGTGAAATGAAGATGAGCGGATTGGAGCGAGCCCAGGCCACAGGACTCCCAAGGGCCCCCCGGGCCTTGTGCTGGCACAGCCAGGGCTCCTGAAAGCCCATGAGCAGGAACTGAAATGGGACAACTGGGAGAAGCAAAGGGTGGCCCCGGGGCCATGGAAACGGCCTCGCTCCCATTCCCGGCTGCAGGTACAAAGAGCGTAAGAAATGGGAATAAAAAGAAAGGAGCCCAGGCCCCGGGGGGCACAGCCCTGGGCCCGAGGCTCCCGGTACAAACCCCGACCCTCACAACAGCCCTGTGAGGTAGGTCACTGTCTTCTTCGGACAGAGAATCCAAGGCAAAGCTGAGATTAAACTCCAGATTCCTCAGTGAGTGCTGTGCCTGTCACAATCCTCCTTCCACAGAAATATGGTCCCTGTTCATAGAAAACAAAGGGTTTTGTGCCTCTGCTCCCGGCTTCCCGCAGGAGCGGCGCTCGCAGGCGGCCCGGCAGCTACAATCACGTCCTGTGGTGCACAAGGGACAGGGATCCGGCCTCCTCCACGTGGGGAGAACAGGAATTTAAAAAAAATCGGGAACAACGCAAGAGGACGAGAAGTACAGGCAGGGTGGGAAGGACGAGTCACATCTCACACTCGGACGCCACGACCGTGCCGGGGCCGGCAGGGCCCCTCGGATCCCGCGTGGAATTCCTCCCCGTCCGCCGCTTTCGGAGCTTCCTCCACGCGGAGAGACGAGGACGGGCCATCCCCTGGCTGCCGGAGCTGCTGGATCCACGATCCTGGCACAGCCGGGACATCCGTCCTCCTGGAGCCCCGAGCGGTTGCGGCCCGGCCCCGTGGGGAGGGGGCAGAGGGGGCCCGCGGCGGCCGTGTCCTTGTTCCCAGGCAGGGGCTGGCGCTGGGACGAGCGGAGGAGGCGAGCGGGCGTCCACGGAGCTCGGGGTCCGTCGGCACTCCCAGTCCGTTCCCGGCGGGACTGCGCTGCTCTTCCCACGCGGTGACCATGCACGGAGCCGACAGCAGGAGATTCAGACAACATTAATCTTCTAGGATGGAGAGAGATGACTTCACAAGGGATAAATAGAACTTTATTTAAATAAACATTTGTGAACATCTTTATACAAATTACAAGTCCCCACACGAGGCTGCAGCTCCGCCTACGAGCCGAAGCTGCCGGGAGGGCCCTTGAGCAGATCCACCAGGATGTCGAGCAGCTGGCTGTGCTGGTGGTGCAGGTCCCCGGGGATCGCGGCCATCTCGTAGCACAGGCACGTCTCCACCATCTTGGAGAGGGACACGCGGAAGTCGCGCAGCAGGCGGATGGTGTACGAGTCCCCCTCCAGCACCAGCAGGTCGCTGTCCGTCAGGGACACGGTCGCTCGCCAGCCGTCATCTTGAGGGGAGGGAGAGCGTGTGAGCGGGAACGGGGCTGCTGGGGCTCGTCCCCACGCTCCTTCCAGCCCGCTCCGGGGGCTCAGCAGGGCCCACAGCCCCCACAGGACCAGGCAGCTCTGATCCGGGGGCTCAGCAGGGCCCACAGCCCCCACAGGACCAGGCAGCTCTGATCCGGGGGCTCAGCAGGGCCCACAGCCCCCACAGGACCAGGCAGCTCTGATCCAGGGGCTCAGCAGGGCCCACAGCCCCCACAGCCCCCACAGGACCAGGCAGCTCTGATCCAGGGGCTCAGCAGGGCCCACAGCCCCAGGCAGCTCTCATCTGGGATCCTTGGGTTTCCCACGGGTGACCGATGGCTCGGCCCCGCTGAGCTCAGGACGCATCCCCAGGGACAAGGAGTGGGATGCTGCCGGCTCCGCTGCTGCCCCCAGGGTGGTCAGGCACAGCCCTACGGCTCAGCCTGCGGAGCAGCAGCCGGGGCAGGCCGGGCACCCCGCGGCACTCACCTCGCACGTGGATGTCGGTGTCGGTCATGAGCAGCACGGCCAGCGGGTGCACCTGGGACGAGTCGCGCACGAAGACGCCGCCGTTGGACTTGACGGCCATGAAGTAGGTGAGCCAGCGGCTGTAGAGCTTGGACGCCTCCCTGCAGGAGCAGCCCCGTCAGCCCGGCCCGGCCGCGGCCCCGCGGGACCCCCTCCCCGATCACCCACCTGTTGATGGTGGACTTGTGCAGCAGCACGGTGCCGGCCTTGGTCCGGTACGCGTAGCTGTTGGGCTTGAACTTGCCCTGGCGCGTCACCTTGCCTTGTCGCACCTGCCACGGGAGGGGAACGTCACACACCCGGCCCAGAGCAGCCCCGACGGCCACAGCCACCCCTCTGACAGGGGTCCCTCCACTCCCAGGAGCTCAGGGGTTAGGGGAGCGCCTTCCTGGGGTGACCGCAGCTGGCAGTCACCCAGTGCCACCTCAGGCAGCAAACAGGAGAAAAATGTCACTTCAATGGCTCCCAAAGCGAGTGATGAGCACTGACCCACACAAGTTGGGGTGGCCACTCCTCACGAGTGGTGATCAGGGACAGCACTGGAGCACAGGCCAGAGCCCAGGGCAGGACGCCTGCCTGGGACACTCACTCCCAAGAGAGCAGAAGCTTCTCTGGCACCTCAGCACTTCACGGTGCCACCTGCTGTGACAGCCATCCCCAGAGAGCGATGGCACTGCCAGTACCTGGATGAGGTTGGGGTAGAGCCCAGCCATGAGGACGCCCTTCACCAGTTCCTCCTCCTCGCTGTACTGGTTACACACGGACGAGGGCATGGTACAGTCGGACGGGGATGACACCAGGAAGGCTTCGTAGAGGTTCTCAGAGAACTGCTTCACAAGGCCTGGAGGGAGGAGACAGCCCCAGGGGTGAGATCCACCCTCTCCTTCCCCCATGGAATGAGTCACCTCAGCAGGGCAGCGCCAGCCTGGGCTGGGACAGGAGCCCTGTGCTGGGCCAAAGCCAGACCCTGCCCGGTCCCGCAGTCCTGACCCAGCACAGCCCGTCTGTGCCCCGTGTTTCTCCCTGTGCAGCCTGGGGCCAGGGGAGGGGCAGGGTGGCCAGAACTCACCGTTGATGAAGCGCAGGCTGGGCCCATACAGGTAGTAGTCCTGCAGGTAGTTGTCCCTGGCACGGCTGTCCCTGCGCCGCAGCACCTCCTCCCAGCCCGCCACCGCCCGCACGAAGGCCAGGTGGTCACTGCCGCTCTCCCGGCTCAGCACGGCCTTGGCCTGGGACAGGGACACGGGTGAGCCACGGGCAGCCCCCAGCCCTGTCCCCAGCCGTGCCGGGGGCTCCTCACCTTGTCCACCTCGGCGCGGTTCTGCAGGCTGCTGCTGAAGGGGTCCCGCGTCAGGCACGAGACGATGACCAGCAGCGGGTGCAGGCAGCGGTAGATGGAGGCCAGGACGATGGCCTTGGCCAGCCGAGGGTCCGTGGAGATCTGGGCCAGGCGCTTGCCCAGGGTGGTCAGGGCTTCCCGCTGGTCCAGCACTCCTGCAGGAGAGCCACCCACGTGGCACATCTGTCAGCCCCCAGCGCCGCCAAAACGGGAACTGCCGGGGCTGGGAACATTTGGGGTGACCTCCAGAAGAGGCACACGGACTGGGGCCTGCAATGAGCACCCAGAACCCCCAGCTCTAACTGAGCTTAGGACAAAGAAACGCCTGTCACAGCCACAGGACCATCAACAAGGCCCAGCCCTGAACTCCAGATCATCCCTTCCTTCTGTCCCTCACCTCTGAACTCCAGATCATCCCTTCCTTCTGTCCCCCACCTCTGAACTCCAGATCATCCCTTCCCTTTTGTCCCCCACCTCTGAACTCCAGATCATCCCTTCCTTCTGTCCCCCACCTCTGAACTCCAGATCATCCCTTCCCTTTTGTCCCCCACCTCTGAACTCCAGATCATCCCTTCCTTCTGTCCCCCACCTCTGAACTCCAGATCACCCCTTCCCTTTTGTCCCTCACCTCTGAACTTCAGATCACCCCTTCCTTCTGTCCCTCACCTCTGAACTCCAATCCAGTTCCCTTCTTTCTGTTGCTTCCCCTTTATTTTTTTAACCTTGGAAAGTTTTCCCCAATTTTTAAGCAAAGCAGTGTGAGAAATAAAACAGCACAGGGCACGTGGTTTGGGAAGGTCACTATGAAGGGCTATCCCCATGCAGGGACAATCCTGCCCAGCCCGCCCACGGCAGCCTGTGCCAAGCCCCACTTCCATGCAAACGTTTCCAGGACTCAGAATTAACTCACCAATCTCCTGCAGCAAGATCACGGCTTCATCCACAGCTTTGATGTCAGGGCTGTCCAGAGCCTTGGAGAGAAACTCAACTGCCTGCAACACAGCAGGGGAAGGGAAAAGGGAAAGAGTGAGCCTGTTTCCCATAGAGGTGTGAGAGCCCTCAGGAAGCCAGACTGCAGCACAATTCCCTCTTTGTCCAGGGGTATGAGCTCAGCCCTCTCCATCCCTTCAAGCTTCCAGACTCACTCTGTAATCTCGGGGATCCACATTTCCTGAAGTCTGAACTTCCCTGGACAGCCCCACGTTTAGCAAAACAAGACCTCAAGCAATCAGCACTCTGGGTTCTCCCTCCTGCTCAGTCCCTGCAGGGCCGTGCTCACCGTTTTCTCTGGCATGTGGATCTTGGCCTGCACCACCAGGTTCTCCAGGGGCGTGCGCAGGATCTCGGGCACCTGGTAGGTGGGCATCTTGTCCAGGCGGCTGCGCGGGAACAGGTGGTACGCAAAGCCCGACTGGCAGCGCCCGGCGCGCCCGCGCCGCTGCACCACGTTGGACTTGGACACCCACACGGTCTCCAGGCAGGACACCTGTGGGGACAGCAGCAGGGTGAGCTCCCACAGCTCGGTCCTGTTCCATGGAATCCACACTGCTTTGGGCTGGAAGAGACCTTAAAGCCCATCCCATTCCACGCCTGCCATGGCAGGGACACCTCCCGCTGGCCCAGGTTACTCAGAGCCACGTCCAGCCTGGTCTTGGGCACTTCCAGGGATCCAGGGGCAGCCACAGCTGCTCTGGGAATTCCATCCCAGCCACCCCCCATCCTCACAGCCAAGAATTCCCTCCCAGTATCCCATCTAACCCTGCCCTGTGGCAGTGGGAAGCCATTCCCTGTGTCCTGTCACTCCAGGCCCTTATCCAAAGGCCCTCCCTTTACCATCTTTCCACCCAGCCAAGAGAACTCAGACCCTCAGGACTGATGAATGGTCCCAAAGGGCCAGGGAAGCCTTTCCCACTCTCCTGCCTCTTGCAGCAGCTCCGGGGCTGCGTGGATGGGACCCAGATGCCACCTGCTGGACACCTGTCCCCATCCCAGGGCTCCCCATCCCAGCCCTGGGTCTGAGTTCTGAGCTGCCATAAAACTGGGAAACACCAAAGGGCTGGGTTTAAACCAGAACTGCTGCCAGGTGTCAATGGCCCCCTGGCCCTGGGAGATGATGTTCTAGAGCAGGGGCAGAGGGATGCTGCCACAATTCCTTTTCCCAACACCACAGCTGCCTTCACGTTGTGGCAGAGGTGTACAAACATGAGCCTTCCCAGGCTCAGGGCCCAGCACTGCCAGGAACGGGCCCAGGGGCAGCAGATCCCCCTTGGAAAGCTGAGGAACAGGGATTGGCCAGGAGAGCTGCCAACAAGAGCAGGATCTAACAGGTCAGGGCTGCCCCACGAGGGCCAGCAAGAGGTTTTTGATGAAATCAGAAAAAGGCTGAAAGCAAACAGAAAAGCTACTGGTGTTCTGTGGTGAAATAGAGTTGGGAACGGAGTAGGATTCGCCTTAAATTTGTTTGAAAAAACTCAGAATTTGATGGGGAGCCTGGCCCAGAGCTCAGACACAGCAAACACTGATGAGGAGTCAAACACTCTCCCCAAACAACACAACGCCTGTGCCCCAGGGGCCAAACAGGAAGCAGCTCCATCTTGGAGCTTAATGGGATCATTAATGGCACCTGAAACGTTCCTCTGACCACAGCCCTGTGCTCCAGAGTGTCCCAAGTGAGTCAGAGGCAGCAAGGCAGCAGTACCTTGGTCTTGAGGTCGTAGCGCTCCTCCTTGTGCGTGCCGCTGTCCACCACGTGCACGATGTCGTTGATGGTGATGGAGGTCTCCGCGATGTTGGTGGCCAGGACGATCTTCCTGACGCCCGGTGGAGGCCTCTGGAAGATGTTCTGCTGGTCCATCATGGGGATGTTGGAGTGCACTGGGAAATCAAACCAGAGTCAGACCTGCCCAGCTGAGCTTCTTGTACTGTCACCTCCCGCTTCTGGAATCGGGGGGCAGGAATGGGGACACCAGTGGTCACAGCCAGCAGCTTCCTGCCAGCCACACCCCAGGAAAAATCTTCCACAAGTCATTTGGGAGGGCCTCATTTCAGCTGCTTCAGCCTGTGGCTCAGCAGCAGCAGGGGCTCTGCTCACCTCCAGTCCCAGAGCCTGCTGGCACCCCAGGAATATCCCTGGCACAAATCCCACACCCTCCCACAGCCCAGTTCTGGAGCTGCTCCTCCTCACAGGGGCAGGGGAAAGGGAATTCTCACTGCCACACGGGCCCACTCTGCTCCCAGTGAGGGCCTGTGGCTGTCCTGTACCCCAGCTCTGCCCTGCCACAGCTCAGTGCTGCACAGAACTCCCAGCAGAGGACAGCACGCACTTTCCACCAAACCACACCTGCACTTCTCAACAGCCCAGCTGCTCAAAGCTCTGCTCCTGCCTGGCCTCCTTTGACACTGAATAGGCAGAGCTGCTAAAAAACAAACCAAAAAATGCCAAAACCCTTAAGAGCTTTGCAGAGCAAAGCTGGCTTTTGTTGTAATTTTCCTCCTGGGGCAAGAAATGTTAAATTCACTGATCAAAGCTGAGCTCCAGAGTCCACCTGCATCCCACGGAACAGGTCCTGAGATCTTTTCTGTGCAGGCTCAGCGTGCAGCTCCAGCAGTGCAGAACTGAGCTGCCTTCCCCTTGCCTAATTCCAAACTGCTGGAGGCAAATGGGAAGCCACTCTCTTTGATCACACACAGCTTACTCAGCCTCTGCTAGGAGGAGTTACTCACACTTACCACACACCATTACACAGCTGGGACATCAAAGCTCACCAGCTCTGTACCAGAGCAAAGCTGAAGGGGCACATCAAGCCAATTGTCCCAGATTCTCCTGAATCCTGGGAAGAAGGGGCTGGCCCTGCCCTCTCACCTGGCAAGACGAGGTAGCGGCTGTTCTGTGAGCCCAGCATCTCCAGCAGCCGCTGCTGCACCCCTTTGATCTCCTGCCAGCCAGGGAGGAAGCACAGGATCCCACCTGGAACACACTGGGAGTTAGCAACACACGGCCTTGAGATCCACGTGCTCTTCCCCAGCTGCAGACACACACTTCCAGGGCAGAAATCAACCAGGCTACCTGGAGTTTGACAGTCAACACCCAAGCTTTGAAACACTTAAATCTCCTGGAAGTCACCCGAGAGTCCTGCCTTCTTCCCAAACACTTCCCCTTCCAGGCAAGGGTATTTGACAGGGATGGGGCTCCAACACAAAAGATAATTGTGCAGCACAAGGCTGCCAGTGCTGGAGCACAGACAAGTCCTGGAACAGCTGCCCAGGGCACTGAGGAGTCCAACCCTGTCTTAGCTAAAGACTCAGAGTTTGCTCGTGCCACGTGGCTCAAGACCACTTGGATGAGTAGGAATTCAAGAGAGGCTCAGCACCATGGTGTCTCTGCAAAGGCTCTGGAGGGGTTCCCTTTCTCTCCCCCCAGCAGCAGGAAGAGCTCAGGACGAGGCAGGACCCACCTGGCTCTCCGTGGGCATCGATCTGCAGCACGAGGTCGGTGATCAGGTCAAGGTCAAGGACACACTCATCGTCGGATTGCTGGGTAGAACAGGACAGGCAGGTCAGGGGGGTCAGCACAGCACAGGCCACTCCAAAGCACCTTCTGCAGACAGCAAACACCTGCCCTTGGCCAGCCTGCCCAGGACTTGGAGCCAGGAGCCTGCTCTGGGCTCCATCTGCAACCTGCTCTGGTCACAGGTGCTGTGCAGGGAGAATGCACAGCCCCTTCCCACTGTCCAGCTGTGTGCACCTCTGCTGAACAGCACCTCACAAGTAACACAATTCCCAGATTTCTGTGGACAGCACTGCCACATGCACCTGGGAGTTCAAATCCATCAGGCTCCGAGCAGCAGCTTCTGGAGCTCTCAGGAATTTGGAACAGACCATTAAAGCTCAGATAAAATCCCTGCCACAACAGCAACGGGAAGAATGCCCTGGAGGCAAGGGGATACCCCAAGTGAGTTTGCTGATGATCCAGGACTGGGAGAAGTGGCTGATACTCCAGACTCTTGCTCAGCCACAGGGAGGGATCTCTCCAGGCTGGAAAAATGGCCTGACAGACTCCAGACCAGCTGGTTGGACCAGAAAATGTCTGGAGATGCCAGCCAACCTCTGTGACTGTGTGACTCCATGACCCACCAGTGGTGTAGGATTACCCAGAGCACAGCACACGTCTGGAAGGCATTTTCCACAGGGTCAGACCAGTTGCAGAGAGCAGCAATCAGAGAATTCAGTCATGCAGGATGGTGAGCACTGAGGTAACGCTGCTGGAAGCCACAACCATCCCAGTCCTGGGACAGGCTTGCCCAGGGTGTGCAAACATTCAACTCTGTGTCTGTGTACACACGGCAACGAGCTCTCAGCCTACTCAAACATCAAACTTCCCATTAAAGGGAGACAAAAGCAACTTGACCCCAATGCAAAGACATCTTTATGCATAATTTAATCAGAATACTCTGGGGTTCTACTAAGCTGACTTCACCTCCCGAGAACTGGCATGGAATTAAAGCTGAGCAAACAGTGTCCAACAACCACAGGCAAGCAGGAGCAGTCCCAGGCTCGAGCTCTCCCCCTGCTGATAGGCCAGAAGCCAGTGTCCCATCCAAGGGGGACAGCTTCCCTTCTCGCTGCACACCCACCTTGATCTCGTAGTGCCGGTGCCGGTGCCGGCCCAGCTTGGCCAGGATCTCCTCCAGGTAGTATTCCTTCACCGGGTACATGAAGCCCGGCACCTTGACCACGGGGCAATCCCCAAAGTAGTGGGAGAAGCGCTGGTTGTCCCCCGTGGCGCTCATGAGAACCAGGCGCAGGTCAGGGTTCAGCTTCTGGATGCCTTTGAGCAGGATGAGCAGGAAATCCGTGTTCACGTCCCGCTCGTGCACCTCGTCCACCACGACGTGGCTGACGCCCTCCAAGCTGGGGTTGCCCTGCAGCTTCCTGAGCAGGATGCCCACGGTGCAGAAGAGCAGGGCCCCTCCCCGGGCAGGGGGTTTGCTCTCCAGCCGCACCTGGTAGCCCACGTTCTTCCTCATGTTGGGCCCCAGCTCCTGCGCCACGCGCTGGGCCACCGAGATGGCGCTGATGCGCCGGGGCTGCGTGATGACCACGTTGCAGCGCGCGCCGCGCCCCTCCAGGATGTAGTGTTCCAGCAGCAGCTGCGGGATCCGCGTGGTCTTCCCGCAGCCAGTGTCTCCTGCTATCACCACCACGGGGTTCTGCTCGATGGCTGACAGGATGGTGTCCTTGTGGGGGTCTACTGGCAGCGGGTGGCTCTCCTGCCAGGAGGCTCCTCTCCTTTTCCAGAGGGCCAGCAGGTTCTGGCTAAGGCGCACTTCCTCTGCTTCCAGCATGGGGATGTAAGTCTTCCCCGTGATGGCATCGCTGATCGCACCGGATTCCTTGGTCAGGTTCATCATGTCGTCAGCAATCCGGGGCCTGGACTCCCTGATGTCCACGGGATACTGGGGGAGGAAGTTGGCAAGGACGGCAAGGTTAGTACCAGTCCTGAGAAGGACAGCAAGAAAAAGTGCCTGGAGCACACTCAGCCAGTCTGGCTTGGCTCTGCCAAGGCCTCCTCAGATGCTAGGTAACTCAGCCATGTTCTGAACTGAGGTTATTTCAAGTGAGAACTAATTTGGGCAGCCCCCTGAGTTCCTTGCTGCATTCCTTACTTTAGGATGGGTGTTGGTGCTGCTGCTGCCTGAACCAACAGGCACAGACCAGTAACTTCAGCTGCAACAGCCCCTCAAAGACAACTTTTGGAAACTATCAAGTTACACCACCACCCAGACACATAACTTATGCAAAACACAAGCTTTTGGCTAAGCCAGAAATATTCTGTCTTGGCAAAAGAAAAAACAGAAGTCCCATATCCCCCAGGAAGAAGTACAAGGAGCAACAGGTCAGGAATTGTCTAGAACACAAATCAAGGCATTGGCCCAGGTGTTCACAGGATTAAAAGTTGCTGAACTTTTAATCAATCACAATTTCTGGATTCAACCTTAAGAATCCCAGAGTCTTCCAAAAGAAGACTGGGCCACTGCCCAGAAAGAGTCTCCCTTCCCAAAAGGGCAGCAGAGACTGATCAGGTTTCGTGGCAACAATCAAACCATGAATTCCCACAACGTTTTGGCAGGAAGCTTTCAAACACATCCAGTTCCTGAAGTGAAATGGGATGAGGCAAAGGGGATCTCAGGGGGCTGAGCCTTACGTGGTTCAGGTAGTTCTCAATCTTGCGCAGGGTGGCCTCAGGGACTTTGATGTGGCAGGGCTTCCTCTGGTTCTCGCCCAGCTCCCGCAGGGAAGTCATGTTGTACATGGCATGGCTCAGGGGGTTGTTGTTCTTGTCCACCAGGCCAAGGCTCTGCAGGGAACAGCCAAACACCATCAGCTCTGAGGCTGCTCACACCAAGGGCTGGGATACTGAGCACTCCGCTCCCGTGTTCAGATAGGCCAACTCCTGACTGTCCCAAAACCATTAATTCCTGCTTTGTTTGCCACAGCAAGAAACCAGACATGATCCCACTCTAACTCAGGAAAACCAACCACATGCCCTGACTCAAACAGACCCAGCAGAGGAACAGCAGCCACGACTGCAAAACCCTCTTGGTGAGTCCCTTGCTGTGGTTCTGGCATGCTGGGAATCCCAAGGTTGGAAATAAATGTTTATTAAGCATTAGCTCACCATCCAAGTCAAAGCTCAGGAAGTTTCCAGCATCCTGTCAGGCTCACACCCCGTGAGGCAGGAGCCTGTACCCACAGGCACATCCCCAGGGGAAGCAGGAGCCAGGGGCACTCACCTTCAGCTTCTGACAGGCCAGTGCTGCTGCCTTGTTCTCGGCCTCCACCTTGCGCCGGCCCTTGGCAGCGAAGGTCATGGGGCAGGGCCAGCGCAGTGTGAGCTTGCAGATCTTGGTCTTGGTGCCCACGGTGCGGAACTGCATGTACTCCTGCAGGGAATGACAGCACCAGGCTCCGTGGGACAGCCTGGGCCCACAGGGAGCACCCAGCCCCTCCCCAGCCCCTCCAACAACCCCCCCTGGGCATCCCTGGAGCGCTGTCCAAGCACTCCTGGAGCTCTGGCAGCCTCGGGGCTGGGACCATTCCCTGGGGAGCCTGGGCAGTGCCAACACCCTCTGGGAAAGAACCTCTCCCTGATATCCACCCTAACCCTCCCCTGACACAGCTCCAGCTCTCCTGGGTCTCCAGGCTCCTGTCCCAGGGAGCAGTGATGGGAGCTGCAGCCCCTGCTGAGCTCTGCCCTCAGTCTGCTCTGCTCCAGCTGAACCAGCCCAGTGACCTCAGCCACCCCTCGTGTGGCCCCTCTGGACCTTTCACCACAGGTTTTTTGGCTGGGTTTGTTGGATTCTGTTGGATTTTTTTCTAACGGAGCACTAGAATAAGGTTACTGCACTGAACTCCACCCCCCAGCTCACAGGGCGCTGTCTAGGCCAAAGTGAGAGCAGACAACTGTGGGAACATCCTGAGAGCCTCAGGGTGGAGCTCAGCTCCTTTCTGCTGAGCACACGAGCTCTGGGAGGTGGGTGACACATCCCGGGAAGGAGGATCACTGCAGTTGTGGAAAGATTCTATCAGCACAGAAGTTACACATCGCTCCCGGCAACACAACCTTGTGCTTGTGGCAGATATATGGGGAAAGGAAACCTTAGAAAATACCTCCTTCATTCAGATAGCAGCTCCTCCTCTGCCCTGGCCTCAGGAGCAACAGTCCTCATGGTTCTATAAAGACATTCCTTCAGTTCTCACCACAAAGCCTTCTCTTTGCTGTTCACACTGATTTCTCTAGGCCTAGTTTTAACTTCCCTCCTCGCCCCACTTCTGCTGCCCAAAGAAAGCATCCAAAGTGATTCCAGCTGGAGCCCCTGAGCTCCCTCCCAGCAGGGCTCAGGCAGCACCTTACCTTGACTGTGGAGGAAGAGGTTGCAATCTGAATCACTTGCGCCAGGAGGTTTTTGGGAAGCGGGAACTGTGTCAGGGCACGGATGGCGGTGTTGTCGTCTGTCATTTCAATGGAACTGCCTCCTCGGCTGCATGGGACATGAGGAGAGCTGGATCTACAAATGCCCACTTGTGTTCACACCCACCTCACTCCAGGAGTGCTACAGAGCTGTGAAACGACTCAGTTAAAGCCCAGGTAATTCTGGTCATGGGCAGAGTGCAGCTGTCCCTCGCTACTAAAACCTGTCAGTCACAACCACACAGCCCAGCAAAGATCACTCTGCTACAGAGTGATCAAACCTTTACACCAAGGCTACAAAGCAGATGGCATCAACAGATCAAAACAGATTTAATTAATAAATCATTCTGAATTTAAAAACCACATCGCAGAAGTAACCACCTACATCTCTTACAGATCTTGCTCCTGATGCCTATTAAAAAATCCAAGATTTGTCTCATAAAGTCAAGCAGGCAGCTATGGGGATGGAAGGGAGCAGATTTAACACTGCCCTCAAAACCAGGGCGGTCGAAGTGCTGGTGTAAGTGCACATGCACCACGTCTGGGGATGGAAATGTCTTTGGGCACAGAAGAACCAGGCAGGTAACAAGACTGGCAGCAGCCTCTCCAGAAGGCAGAGCTGCAGGGAAGAAGTCTATACATTCCCTGGATGGCAGCCATGTACAAAACCAGGCTGCCCCACTGCTCCTCTGGCCCATCTCCAGGATCTCCATCTCCATCTCTGCCCCCCAGCTACAGGAGAACCCTCCCTTCCCTCTCAGCTCAGCACTCCCAGCCAGACCCACCTGGCGTCTCTGCCCGGGGTCCGGGCGTCCTGGTGTGCCATGGGCAGGTAATCCGAAACATCGATGGCCTCTTCCTCCAGCTCCCCCTCCTCCAGCTCCCCCTCCTCCAGCTCCCCTTCCTCCAGCTCCTCCCTCCTCATGGCTTTGGGCATCCTGCCCTGCTCCATGGGCTGGATGGCATCGTCGGGCTCCATGCGGCGCCAGCAGGTGGACAGGTCGGCGAGGGAGGGCCCGGACTTGGAGCGCCACTTGCCCTCGGAGCACCAGCGCTCGTCGGGACAGCCCAGCTGGTCGGCCAGCAGCCGGTACTTGGCCGCATCGAAGAGCTCGTTCCGGGGGCCCAGCAAGCCCCAGCCCTGTGGGAGAGACAGCTCTGGGAACCCCCCTGCAGCTCGGGGAGCCCTCACCCTGCTGGGGCTGGCGGGGCAGGAGCAGACACAGCGAGGAAAGGCACTCTCAGGAGCTCTGAGCTTTCCCCCTCTGCTGCTCTGTCCCAACGGGAACCTGGTCCCTGCCCTCCCTGCCCTGGGCAGGGCTCTCAGCCCCACACAGCTCCTTGGAATGGGCCAGGATTTATTGGGGTTTTACAAACTCTTGGCTATATTTAGCACCCTCAAGTTTTGAAACCACCCTTGGAGCAGGAAATGCATCTTTTTGGGAAGGCTAGTCTGAACTAGCATAATCTGGGTTAATAGAGGGTGAGAATTCAGGGAATGGTTCATCTCCTTCCATTTCCCAGGAACAGTTATTTGGACAAGCAGCAGGAAAATGCCCCTAACCTGTCAGGTTCTGAAGCAAGCCTGCAGTAATTAAAAACTCTCCTACCATCACCATTTAGGACTGAACCTTGCAGGAAGCTCCAGACATATCCAGAGTGCAGCACAAACCATTTTGAAACCACCAGACTACTGCACTAAGTTCTAGTTTTAATTTTAGTAAATTAAAAGTTACAGCTTTAGGCCATTTAATGGCCTTAATGGCCCTGTATTAGAAAAAGCTGTATTTATATAAAAAGCTGTGGGAGGGCCTAAGACACCAAAGTTCACCTGGCTCACTGCTCTACTCAAACCTCCAGTATTCACTCCTGAACTAATTAGACACTATTAATTTTCTTGAATTGATGACTTTTTAAGGCAGCATTTGTTGCTCTTTCTATAGCTGTGATCACACAAGGCCTCCCACCACAAGGGTCTTCTGCCAGGTTCCAGTTTAGCTGGCAAAGAAAACTTTGCATGCTCAGTCTGTGGTTTCAAGGGGTTGGGTTTCGGTTTAAGTTCTAAAGTACACTTTATCCATTTCCAAAATTCAGGGAAAATGTATCAGCAGGGTATTTTTCTTCCTTTGAAAACTTCCAGGCTCTCAAGGAAAGCAGGGAACTGGACTAGAGAGGATAAAACCAGGATGTATTCCCAGTGAAAGCTGACTGAGTGAGGTGGAATGAAATCAGTGAGTGAAACAAGTTTTGCTGATCACAGGTTGAGAGGACCAGCTTAAGCAGCTGAAAAAGCTTGAGTTTTCACACTGCCCTCCTGAATTTCTGAAGGCTGGCTATTTCCTCACACAGAATTCTGATCTACAAGCAAATCAAAAGCTGTCTCACTGCCAGAGCACACCCAGCATCTTCTGGGCACAGAGATATCCCTGTTCCCACTGCACAGATCAACAGGAAACTCCAAAATCAGCCTCACTTGCTCAAGGTAAGACAGAACAGCCAGGGGCAGAGCTGGAGATAAAACTGCATCTTCTCAGCTATAAAACACCTTCAAGAGTGACCTTTATAGTTTTAGTGTGCCTGTTTGATACTGGCTGCACACACCCACTTCCAGCCATAAATAAGTGCCAAACAAAGAGTAACTGTGGAGTAATAGTAAATTACAACATGTAATTGCCACGCTGGCTTTGATGAAGAGGAAACAAGAGGCTTTGAAGGTCCTACAACTGCAAACACAGCCAGCTGAGCTGTCAGAAGTGGGAGTTAGTGAGCAGCAAACCCACCTGAGGGAAACTCTACTTGCTGTAGATGCTGGGATTAAGGAGCTGATTAAGGTCCGGGACAAAAGGAACGAAGACCAGAACTACCTGAAGCAAGTGGGATTTTAAGCTCAAATGAATTCAGACTCAGGAGTTCACCCTCTACCCCTGACTAAGAGGGGCCAGCCAAGGGAGGTCACAGGCAAAGAGGCAGAGCTGCCATCACCAGGCCAGGCACAGTGCAGGGTGAGCAGCAGCAGAGCTCACCTTGAAGAGCTGACACGCTGCAGCCGCCGCCTGCCGCTCCGCATCGATCTTCTTGGTCCCATAGCCCTCCACTTCCACATTCTTTGGCCACTTTATATGGAGAGTGACTTTCTGAAAGGCAGGAGAAGCACAGGGTGAGCCAGGACAAACTTTCCCCTCCACCAGAGCACATCCACTCCAACCATCTGTGCCCTCCAGGCAAGGAGATACAGAAGAAAACTGAACAAAGCACTGTCTTGGTGCCCTCAGGGGAAGCTCCGTTCCAGGAGCACTGCAGGAAAAGGCTGAGCAGGGCCCAGAGGTGCCACATCCCCACAGGAGCTGCAGGCCTGAGGTCCAGCACGGGCTGTGCAAGGGACAAATGCCAGGAGGTCATTAAAGGAACAATTCCACCCCAGGGCTGTCCCTTTGCACGATCCTGGGGGCTTCTCCACACCCTGAGGATGGGCTCAGCAGCCCAAACTTGTCCCAGTATCCTGTGCGTTTGCTCTTGTAGCTACAACTGTTTTGCTTTGGTTTTTTGGTTTGGTTTTTTTCAGACATTCCTTCGAAAAAAGTGGAATTTTCCCGGTTGTCAGCCTTTGGATTAAGAAAGCTTGGCCAGAAGAGCAATAAAACTGCAGGAGACCCGAGCAGGCAGTGGTTACACGGAGCTGTGTTGTTCTGAAAGCAAAGCAGCAGATTTGTTCTTTTCCCGGTGAAGGGAAGCTGCAGAGCGTGCCCTGGAGCAGATCCCCTCTCCAACACCAAGGAAATCTTCCCAACTGCTTCCTCAGTGCCATGGGAGCAGCCCAGGACTGCCCCAGCTGCCAGGCACCCACCGGGCACAGAGCAGCCAGCTCCAGCCCAACACGAGCACTGGCAGAACCGCAGCCCCACCAAGGGAGCAATAAAAACCTGCACAGGCAAGGAATGCTGAAAGCTCCAAGAGGGAAATGCCTAGGGAATTCTCTCCAGCTTCTGCAGCCCAGATGAAAGGCAGCAGTGGATCTGCTGGGAAAGCCCCAAGGCTGGAGCTCCTGGCTCTCCAGCACCTGGCTGGCTGCCCTGCTGCCCCTGGCTCTGCCAGGGAGCTCCTAGGGATTTTGCCTCGGGGTTCTGCTTGGAAAGCACAGACCTGCTGAGAAAAAAGGTGTCTCAGGAAGGCCAAGTGCCTTCCCTCATTCAGTGCTCAACAAACCCTCATTCATGTTCTACAAGAGCTCTCCAGGCTCTCACCTGTCCTCCCGTCCACATTTGCTGGGTTGTTCTTTCTTTGTGAGCCAACCCTCACTTTTTTCCCAGGGCTCTTTATCTCCTTTATTGTTTTCCTGGTTTAGTTTTTTGTTTTGATCTGAAGTTACTCTCCACATTAATCTGTTTAAGTGCTGGCAAGAATAGGAACCAATTATGCCAACTAAAGCGATGAGGCACTGCCTGGGGTATTCCAAATTTCAGGGATGAGGCACTGGCTATGCTGTTCCAAAATTTAAGTTGGGAAACTGCACTACTGCTTAAGAAAGAGCAAGAAAAACAAACACAACTAATGAAGAATTCTAAAGTAACATTACTAATGTATCCCCTAAAATCCAGGGATGTTTAAAAAGGATGTGGCAATAAAAACTGTCTGGGAAATTTTAGACAGAATGTTTTTGGAAAATGTTAATCCATCAGAACTGAGTCTTTTCCTGGAATGTAGGTTACAGTTAAACTTCAGCTGGAAAGGGCTTTCAGCTCTGGAATGAGAGGTGCTGAGACAGGAGGTGGCAAAGCCTTGACCACGGAGCACCATTAGGTAAGAATTCCTGCTCAGTTCATAGCCCAGACCCAGATTTGGGCCTCGGGCATCAAACTACCTGGAAAACTGTTTGGAATTCCTCTGCTTCATTCAACAAAGAGGCTGCATTTCATTCTGCTCTTAAGTACTATGAAAAGCCTCCCTCCGTTGCAAAGAAATTCCTCTTTTCTGGTCACAATTGGACATTTTAGGCTTCAGAATTCGTTCTGCTGGAATCTACAATCAAATCTAGGCTTCCTAAGGGCTAAAACACAGCTTTTAAATCTTAATTTTCTAAGGTAGTAGGACACCTTTAAGTACATTTAAACACAGACTCTGTGTCTTCCTGCTGGAAGGCCAGATACAGCAAGTTACTTAAAAATACCAACACAAAAAGAGGAACAGCACCTGCATTCACACACCTTGAAAGCACACAAAGATCAGGAAAAATAGGAAGAAGTGAGAATATTTCTTGTTTGAAAAATTATCACACAACTTTTAAGTGGAATTAAACCTCTTCTATGACTTTCTCTAGGAAGTTACTTCCAGGATTAGCAGCTCCATGGCTCCCTTCCCACTCTCTGTGCACCATGGGATTACCTTTTTCCTTGGCCCGTTAGTGTGGATGTACACCAGCTTGTCTCTTGCATGGGAAATGCCCAGGGCTCGGCCAATCACGCTGTTGAGCAAGTTTTTAGGTTGTGGAAATTCCTTTAGTAAGTCTCTGGAATCTGGAGAAAAAAACCAAAGAGAAAGGAAATGTTTCCCAATTCCTGTGCAGTCTGGTTCAGAGGTGTTCCAGCACCGGCTCCCTGCGGCCCCACAGAGGGGAGGAGAGGGCTCCAGGGCTCACCTCCAGCATCTCCAGGGATCACTGATGTTGGGAAAGCCCTCCAGGATCATTGGATCCACCCTGTGTCTAATCCCCACCTTGTCCCTAGCTCAGAGCCCTGAGTGCCATGGCCAGGTGTTCCTTGGGCACCTCCAGGGATGGGCACTCCAAACCTCCCTGGGCTGCCCCTCCAAGGCCTGAGCCCCCTTTCCATGGGGAAATTCCTGCTGCTGTCCCCCCTGAGCCTGCCCTGGCCCAGCCTGAGGCCGTTCCCTCTCCTCCTGTCCCTGTTTCCTGGGAGCAGAGCCCGACCCCCCCGGCTGTCCCCTCCTGCCAGGGACTTGTGCAGAGCCAGAAATTCCCCCCGAGCCTCCTTTGCTCCAGGCTGAGCCCCTTTCCCAGCTCCCTCAGCCCCTCCTGGGGCTCCAGCCTCTTCCCTGGACACACCCCAGCCTCTCCTGGGCTCTCCAGGATTCCAGGGGGTCCCTCAGCAGGGCCAGCACAGGGGACAATCCCTTCCCAGGGGGACAATCCCTGCCCTGGGGCTGTACCCACACTGGGGCTGGCACAGCCCAGGGACCATCGGCCTCCTGCCCCCCTGGGCACCCCTGGGCCCCCCTGGGCTCGTGTCCAGCCCCTGTCACAGCACAGAGCCAGTGCCACTTCCCACCTGCTCTGTTTGTCACTCCTCAATATCAAAACCCAAGTGAGCAGTAACAGCTCTGAACAATTTGAGTGTTTGCAATGTCCCCCCCAGGCAAGGGTTAAATCCAGGGTCTCAGAAGGCACACATTAGATCCAGACAGTGGTAGGAACACAAAAAAATGCCTGAGGACTTCTTCCTGAAATGCCTGAGACAGCTGGATTAGAGCCTGGGAATGTACTGAATTGCCCAGAGAACCTCAGGAAAGAAGTTTTTGGAGACACAGCAGTCCCAGGGGCAGCAGGACAGAGGGCAGGTGGGACTGGTCCCTGCCTCCACAGGGAAATGCTGCTCAGGGTACAGCAGGGAGGGGATGCTCATGGTCAGATCAAATCACTCATTTAAAAAAAAAAAAATAAAACAAATCCCACTGTCCCAGACAGAGCCATGTCACACCCACCTCCCATCCCAGCCTCCTCCCTGGTCAAGTCCAGAGTTTGGGCAGCGAGGGAGCTGCTCCAGCTCCTCTCACCTGCATCACTGCCATGGCCAGCACTGGCAAGGGCCTTCTTTTCCAGCAGCAGGTCCAGCGAGGTGAGATCAGTGTAATAACAATTCCAGATGTGATAACAACTCCTTCCCAAGCAGGGAGGTAGAGAGGGACAGCTGCCCCTTCTCCAGGCTCCAACACTCCCACTAAGCAGATGTGCAGGGACACAGTCTGCAGCCCTAAGCTCATGGAAAGCCAAGGCAGGAGAAGGAAACACACACGTTTTTGCTGGGCTCACAAGTGAACCAGCCAGCACAGTCCTGCAGGTACCAAAAGCAACACCAGGGAACAGGGAGCAGGATGGGATCTCCTCCCTGCAGCAGCAAGCACAGCTCATCCCACGTTCAGCCTCATCCCACACACGCTCCCCGGGCAGTCAGGGCTTGGGGAACCTCCCTGCACACCACCCTGGGGGTGAGCATTCCCTTTGAGAGCGTTTCTGAATCCCCTGCAGGAATGCAGGGTAAGTTTCAGCAATGAATCAGAAGCCAGCACAGAGATCACTGGTACCATCAAAAACTGGAATTTCCAGCTGAGCACCAAATCCAAGGAGAAATGAGGAGTCAAGAGTCACTCACTTGAGCATCACCAAGATGTGTCAGCACGTTCTCCTGGAAACTGATTCTGGACTACTGACAGGAAACACAGGAAAACTACAGGTGATCCCAGAATGGTTTGGGTTGGAAAAATCCTTGAAGATCTTCCATTCATTTATCTAACAAATGGGCAGAGGCACCTCCCACTATCCCAGGTTGCTCCAAGCCCGTCCAACCTGGCCTTGGACGCTTCCCGAGATGTTCAAGGCAAGAAGAACTTAGGAGAGGCTCCGTCCCACAGGCCCATGGAAGAGATGCTCTCTGAGAAGCTGCTCATTATGATGATGTCCTGGGAGGGCCCAGCTGGAAGTGAGCAACTGGGAAACCATGGGAGATTCAGGGAAAGCAGAGTCCTGCCACTGCCAGCCTTGGACATTTGGTTAAGGAGAACACAAAGCCATCGCTGATCCCATCACCCTCTCCAGCAAAACCCAGCAGCCTGGTCCACAGCTCAGCACAGAAGATTCACTGGTGACACTCAGCTTTCAAACTGCTTCTTTCAAACCACAGAAGAACCACCTGGATCTTGAGAAATGCTTTCAGTAGCCTTGGATAACTCCAGGGGAATTGCAGGAATTACTATGATTTACGAACATGATTTGTCCACGAATTGCTTTCTATATATTGGCCAAGGGAGAAGGAAAATGGTCTCAGCCTTACAAAAAACTGTGAGCCAATTTTCTATAACTATACAGCAAATGAGCTATTTCTATCTACTCAAGCAAGTTCCTCTATATTCAGACTTTGGCCTGCTCAGGAAAACCGGAAAAGTGTCCAAGATTTTGGCACTCTGCAGTTCTATTCCATTCCACGTTTGTGGGATTAACTGGGGGAAGAGCAGTAACACAACTCCCAAATGCACCATTCAATTCTCTTAATTAAAAAGAAAAGCAGAAAGCAAATCTCAGCAGCAGCCTGGTTATTTGGCTTCCAGTTGTTTCCTCTTTCACAAACAATAACCTGGGAAATTCTGTGATAAGAGGAGCAAGAAGCACATTTTCTTAATGCCCCCCCCAGGTGCAATTACCTATGACAGAGGCAGTTTCTCACATTCTGAGGTGACTCCTCGGTGAAGAGTAAATATTTAATCTGCTCTAGAGGGGAAAATCAGATCTCTGACTGAAAAAGCCCAGTTCTGGCGACAGCTCAGGCTGGAATTCCTGACAAGGTGCAGTGTTTTCTCCCCAGCTGACAATGCCACACTCAGCAGCACATTCTGACTGTGCCAAGGGCTGCTGGATCACTTTCAGCCCATTCCTGCCCCAGTTCCAGAGCTGGAAGGATCTTATCCTGCAGGAAGCCATCCCTCCCTCAGAGCTTTTACAGAAACAACCCTGAACTGCACTACTGGATCTGCAGAATGTTCTCTTCCCTGCCAAATGGGATTTCTCAGCCTCTTGCTCCAAGTGTCTGAGGTCTGCCACAGCTGAGAGTGGATGTCTGGGTGGGAATTGTGTCAGCGGGAGCACAAGGAGTACAAGCCAATACTCCCCAAACTGAGCCACACATGACACCCAAAGCACAGCTCTGACATCACCAAGGAATATTAAAAGCCTGTCTTGGAGAGCAGACAAGTCAGGGTGGGGCTATCAAGGAAACCAATTAACTAATTAAAGTTCCTCAAAGCAAGTGAGTCCTTCAGCTTAATTTGATTGTGAAAGTCCAGGATAATTCCAAGCTATGCTGAAAAATACAAAAACCAGACCCCAAAACCAACAAACCACCCAGCTGGAGTGGCCCAGCCTCCTCCAAACCCCAACAAATCTGAGCAGTGAAAACACTCAGGTAGCAGAGCACAAACAAAACAGCCCCAAGTCTTGTTCAAGGAGGACAGAGGAGATCCATCAGTTTCTCTCTTCTCTCCAATTCTGCTCCCTGGAAAAGCAAGAAATGAGCACCAAGGACAAACTATCAAAGACAAATTTCCTCAAGATATGATAAATTCAAGTAATAAATCAAAAAGTGTTTCCAAGACATCAAAAATCCCCAAGGAAGAAAAAATGCCCTGTGGCTCCACAATATCCATTTCACAAGGAATTAGCCCAGACATGTTCCACTGCAGAGACGGAGGGAGACACAGAAGGTTCCACCTGGCAGCTTACCCTGGGATGCACCAAGCCATGGTTTTGGGGAATTTGAGGGTTTTAAACCATCCCCAGCACATCCCTGACCACAGCCCCTTCTAACACACGCAGAATAAAACCCACATGCAGCTCCTGGCTGAACGAGAGCTGAAAACGAGGAACACTGAGCAGGTTCCTCCAAAGGCAAGTGGGACCTGCTGAGGAGAAGGCCAAGTGGCCAAGCTCCCCCACAGAGGCACCGGGGCTGGTCAGGAACCGACCCTGCTCCAGGAAGGGGTCCAGAGCTCCAGCCCAGCCCAAATTCTGCTGTGGTTCTACAGGATAAATTTAATTAGTGACAGAGGAGGGTTCCTGGAGCAAACCCAAGGGCACGTCAGCCTCAGGAACGGGGGGGAAGTGACTGAGCTCCCCGAACCCCCCTGGCTGAGCCAAAAAACTGAAGCCTCAGATAAGAACATGGATCTAACAGTGACTTCTTGTAGCTGGCCTGGGTCTGAGTGGATTTTTCCATATTTGCATCCAAGGCTAATAACAAAGCAGCAAAACGAGGACAGCTAATGAGACATCAGCTCACAAGCTGAAGGCTCAGAACCAAGCTCAGAAAGAGGTTTTTCAAATGATATTTATGATCTCCACGTGTTCAAGCAGCAGCTGGACAGGTAGGGCAGGTTCATGAGACCCTGAGGGCTTTTATTTGTTCATCCAAGACAAATCCATTGCTACAAACAATTCCAGTATCACCACACTCCCATCTCAAGAGCTTTCCATGGCCAATCCACCGCACAAATTGGGAGGATGAGTGAACTGAAGACCAAAAATTAAAGTACTCAGGGACTGCCTGGAAACACATTAGGAAAAAAGTGATGAGGGATTTAGTACGAAAGAGGAAAGAAAAAAAGAAAATCCTGGTTTATTCCTTTTCTCAGGCAACATCTGAAGCAGCTCATTAAACAATAATTTGGGGTGGTTCAGCACTCACTTTAACAGGGAGTTAATTTGCTCGGTTGAACAGCTTGAATGTAACAATTAAAAAGACCATCCCACTCTGAACTCCAAGACAGAACTCAGCAGCTTCTGCAAGGTAAATGGAACCAAGACCCAAAGAATCCCAAAACAACTGAAAAAATAATAACTTTAATAGTGCTGGAGGGTGGGAAAAAGCATCAAACACAGAAGCATGAGGGCTGAGGAAAAAAAAGAGAAAGTTCTAATATAATAATATCCCAAATTACCAAAATGCAGCCCACGAAAGAAAACTGAAACCAAACCAGCAATTTTCACAGGCAAAATTGTTCAAGTCACAACCTCTGGCACAAAACCATTCACATCTCTCTAAACTCCAAGCGCTCTCCACGCTCCATGATCCATCAAACAGCGATTCAAAACACGACATCCAACCCGAGTTTTAAAGATTCTTTTCCAGCAGTGACAATCCCGAAGGCGTTCACCGTGTGAAGGGGCAATGTCGGGGGTTGTGGCCGGAGCCGGGGGCCCGGCGGGCCCGATCCCGGAGCTGTCCGCGGCTCCCCCGGTGCTCCCCGGGCTCCGCAGGTGGATCCGCCGGGATCCCGCACACGGAGAGCTGGGAACGGCCCTAACGGCCCGCCCGGTCCTTCCCTCCCCCTGCCGCATCTCCACGGGGCATCCTCCTCCCGCGCCGGCCACGGCAGCCGGGAGTTTCACCCAGGCCCGGCTCGGCGACCTTGAGGGGAATCACCGGGGAAAGGCAACTCCGGCCAACAAAGGGCTGCCGGGGCGGCCACGGAGCGGCTCCGCGGCGCCCCCCGCTACCTGCGCAGCTCGGCGGCTCCTCTCCCTGGCCGCGCATCCCGGTCCCGGCGGAGCCGCGGGAAGGAAGGGCGGGAGGGATGGACGAGGGAGGGATGCGGCGGCTCCCCCGCCCCGCCGCGGGCCCGGCCTCGCCCCTCCCTTCCGCTGCGCGAGCGGCCCCGAGCGCCGGCCGGCTCCGCTGCTCACCCTGCGCCGCCTCGGGCTCCTCCTCGTCCTCCTCGTCCCGGCGCGGCTCGGCGGGCCCGCGGGGAGCCGAGCAGAGCCCGCGGGGAGCCGCGCAGGGCCCGCGGGGGCCGCGGCAGAGGCGCAGCGGCCCCGCCGCCTGCAGCAGCAGCCCCAGCGCCGCCATCTTGGGCCGTCCTGGAGCCGCGGGCAGCGCTGGGGCCGCGAGCGGCGGCGCCCCCTGGCGGGCGGGAGGACCCGGAGAGGCGGGAACGGGGTCCTGCCGGGAACGGAGCGGGAAACGGAGCGGGGAAAGGAGAGGGGAAAAGAGAGGGGAAAGGAGAGGGGAAAGGAGAGGGGAAAGTGGGAAAAGGAGGGGAAAGGAGAGGGGAAAGGAGAGCAAAGGAGAGGGAAAATGAGGGGAAAGGAGAGGGAAAAGGAGAGGGGAAAGGAGAGGGGAAAGGAGAGCAAAGGAGAGGGAAAATGAGGGGAAAGGAGAGGGAAAAGGAGAGGGGAAAGGAGAGGGGAAAGGAGAGGGGAAAAGAGAGGGGAAAGGAGAGGGGAAAGGAGAGGGGAAAGGAGAGGGGAAAGGAGAGGGGAAAGGAGAGGGGAAAGGAGAGGGGAAAGGAAAAAGGAGAGGGGAAAGGAGAGGGGAAAGGAAAGGAGAGGGGAAAGGAGAGGGGAAAGGAGAGGGGAAAGGAGAGGGGAAAGGAGAGGGGAAAGGAGAGGGGAAAGGAGAGGGGAAAGGAGAGGGGAAAGTGGGAAAAGGAGAGAGGAAAGGAGAGGGGAAAAGAGAGGGGAAAGGAGAGGGGAAAGGAGAGGGGAAAGGAGAGGGGAAAGGAGAGGGGAAAGTGGGAAAAGGAGAGCAAAGGAGAGGGAAAAGGGAGGACATGGAGAGGGAGAAGGAGCTGCCGTCCCGGCCGTGGGCGCAGCATTCCCAGGGTCGTGGAGCAGCGGGAATGCCGGTCGGGGAATAGTGGGAATTCCAGCCCGGGAATAGCGGGAATTCCAGCCGGGAATAGCGGGAATTCCAGCCGGGAATAGCGGGAATTCCAGCCCGGGAATAGCGGGAATTCCAGCCGGGAATAGCGGGAATTCCAGCCCGGGAATAGCGGGAATTCCAGCCGGGAATAGCGGGAATTCCAGCCTGGAATAGCGGGAATTCCAGCCCGGGAACAGCGGGAATTCCAGCCTGGAATAGCGGGAATTCCAGCCTGGAATAGCGGGAATTCCAGCCTGGAATAGCGGGAATTCCAGCCGGGAATAGCGGGAATTCCAGCCGGGAATAGCGGGAATTCCAGCCGGGAATAGCGGGAATTCCAGCCTGGAATAGCGGGAATTCCAGCCGGGAATAGCGGGAATTCCAGCCGGGAATAGCGGGAATTCCAGCGGGAATTCCAGCCCGGGAACAGCGGGAATTCCAGCCGGGAATAGCGGGAATTCCAGCCGGGAATAGCGAGAATTCCAGCGGGAATTCCAGCCGGGAATAGCGAGAATTCCAGCGGGAATTCCAGCCCGGGAACAGCGGGAATTCCAGCCGGGAATAGCGGGAATTCCAGCCGGGAATAGCGGGAATTCCAGCGGGAATTCCAGCCCGGGAATAACGGGAATTCCAGCGGGAATTCCACCGGGAATAGCGAGAATTCCAGCCCGGGAATAGCGGGAATTCCAACGCACGGAGCCACCATCCCACTCCCACGGTCAGATCCGTATTCCTAAAAGCCAACTCCTCCTGCAGCCTGTTATTTCCTAATATTTGAGATACTAAAAAAACCCTTAAAATCTTTCTAAGCTTTAAAATAAGTATTTCAAAGATTTTTTAAATCTTAACTCTTTATCAAATCTTAAATCTATCAAATCTATAATTAAAGTATTTGATAAAGATCTTAAAATCATCATAAAACAAGTCAGCTCTTCCCAACTTCCCTCAACTCCAAGTCCTTTTGTCAGTTCTACCTCAATTATTTCATATCCAGATTTTAGAGCTGGTTGAAATTCTGACTTTGCAGGATTATTTATTTGTTTATTTAAATCTGATTTTTTTTTTTTTAAGCAATTAATCTGTTATTAGCCCTGGCAGTACTGGCATTATCGTTAAATTTTGTATTTCTATAAAGCAGGGTCTCATTTTTATGTCATTTTTGTGTGTAATAAAGTGAAAATTAACGTGAATGGCTGGTTAAACATCATGATGCAAAAGGAGTTTTTAAAAGCTTTCAAGTGGGTTTTGTTTAAATCAGAAAGAGAAATCTTCAATAAGATAAAAGATGTTGACTGATACAATGGCACAGTTGAGTTTTACAAAGCCTGGGCTCCATGAGAAGAGGTTCAAGAAGAATAAAGTTATCAAATAAAACCTTTTAGGAAAAAAAATATAAAAGAGAAAAATAAAAACACCCCAAAACAACCAACTCTGGAAGAGCTGAACATTCAAAAAATGTCTTATTATACCTTTTTAGAACCTCTGAATTAGCTGCTGATTTGTCTTTGGAGGTTCTTTTACTCAAAAAAAAACCCAAACCAAATGGAAATGGAAACAAACACAAACCCAGATCTTGAATCAGCACCGGATGACAAAAAAAAAATCAACTTTTTTTGGAAAGACATGAAGTTATTCTGACACTTAGATTACAAAATTTAAGTGATTGGCCCACTAAAATGGGAAAAAAATAATTATTTTTACTATTTCTTCAGGAATAAACTGAGGTGGTTTGGAAACAAAAGATTCAAGAAGGACTGGAAGGAAAGGGAGGCTGGAAAGAGCACGGCAACATCTCCACATCCTGCTGGGAAATCTGAGAAACTGCTCCATGTGATGGAGCCACTGCTTTTTGGCATTTCCCAGATCCAGGACAAGCAGGAACCAACCAGCAAAAAAGGAAACAAATTCCAACCACGGAGCTGTTCCAAGTCCTGGACATCCAGAATGGAATCCAGGAGGAAACAGGAGCCTCAGGGAAATGGGAAACCGGGCTGGAGACCATGGGGGCAAAGCACAGCCAGAACAGGAGTGGGAAATCCTTGGAAATACACAGACAGGGGATGGAAAAGCTGGGAAATCCTTGGAAATACACAGACAGGGGATGGAAAAGCTGGGAAATCCTTGGAAACACACAGACAGGGGATGGAAAAGCTGGGAAATCCTTGGAAATACATGGACAGGGGATGGAAAAGCTGGGGAATCCTTGGAAACACATGGATAGGGGATGGAAAAGCTGGGAAATCCTTGGAAATACACAGACAGGGGATGGAAAAGCTGGGAAATCCTTGGAAACACATGGACAGGGGATGGAAAAGCTGGGAAATCCTTGGAAATACACAGACAGGGGATGGAAAAGCTGGGAAATCCTTGGAAACACATGGATAGGGGATGGAAAAGATGGGGAATCCTTGGAAATACACAGACAGGGGATGGAAAAGCTGGGAAATCCTTGGAAACACATGGACAGGGGATGGAAAACTTGGGGAATCCTTGGAAATACACAGACAGGGGATGGAAAAGCTGGGAGAGCCTTGGAAATACACAGACAGGGGCTGGAAAAGCTGGGGAATCCTTGGAAATACACAGACAGGGGCTGGAAAAGCTGGGGAATCCTTGGAAATACACAGACAGGGGCTGGAAAAGGTGGGGGAAGAAGCTGACAGGCAGTCCCAGCGGGCAGGAACAGCGAGGGGTGAGGAGGGCTGGTGGTTTGTCACCAAAAATGATATAAAAATTATCTTGTGGGCACAGAAACAGCAGTGAAGACTCAATTTATTCCAGAATTCCGGAAGTCGCCGATTCCAAGGATCTTTATTTTGCAGAGAGCAGCGTTAACCAGCACAGGCAGGATCTCCAGAGCCGTCTCCCAGCTTTGGCAGCTCCTGGGATGAGCTGGGCTGGACCAGCCCCTCCAGCCAAGCCTGTGCAGAGGCAGCAGCTCCTTAACGAGCCAAGGTTCATTAAGGAATTCCTTTATCCCCAGGGCTGGAGCATCCCGAGTCCCAAACCCAGCCTGGCCATGACAAACCACCAGCCCTCACCAGGAAAGTTCCATCTCTCCACCCAGACTCCAACCCCACTCTCAGGATTTGATGGAGGAGAGGGGCTTTGTTCCCAGCTAAAGGGACCTCGTACACAATTCCTGCCTTGGACTGGGAAGAATCCCGGGATTTTTAGTTTAAATCCAGCTCCCCCAGTGCTGGTGACTCAGAGCAGGGCAGTGACAGCAGTGGTGGGGTCACTGCTGGGTTTCCTGAGGGCCAAGGGAAAGGATGGATTCCCTGGGATGGAGGGAAAGGTCCCTCTGCTTCAGCCAGAGCTGGAATATTTTAATCCATTCTATCCACTTTCTCTAAGACCAAGTAACAGTGCTCAGGAAAAGCAGGAAACGGTGACTGGAGGGATTTCTGAGGACAAAATATGATTGAAAGGAAGGCTGGCAAAGCAATGACAGGGAAAAGAGCCACAGTGACAGGTATTTAAAGGATCAAATCCCAAGGACAAAGAGCTCATGGAGTTGGTACTGAGGGATACAGGAATATTTAGGAGGACAAAATTAAAAGGGAAAAAGGCTGTACTTGATGCTAAACAGCAAACAAGTGTCCAGTGTCTCTGGAAAACACTGCAGGGCTCCTCCCCTGCCCAATCCCACTGTTTCCCTGAAATCCTGTCCTGTCCCAGCTTTCCTGCCACACTCCCTCCGTGCTGCACCAGCCAGGACACAACTGAGCTCCCTCCTCACACACAGGAACTCCTCAGCCACCTGCTCCAGCTTCTGAGCACAGGAAAATCCCCAGTGGAACTCCAGGCTGTGTCAGCTCTTACCTTTGAGGGAATTCAGCGAGAACATCTCCATCCCAGCGGAAAGGGTGGGTTCCTGGGACAGCAGGAGGGAGCACAAAGAAACTGTAAGTTAGAATTGATATTTCCTTTCAAATGTTTCAGCTGCTTCTGCTTTGTCTCTGTGGTGAAAATGAGTTTTTTTTTAAAAAAGCTTTTTAGGCCAGGATGAAGTGGATTGTTGTCATTATTCCCTTTAAAGGAAAAACAAAAGGCAGGACAAGAAAGTGATCTGTAGTTTTGCTAACATTCTTTAGTGAGACTGTGTTAAACTTCTTATTTAATTTCTTACTAATAAAACTTTCACTCAAATAAGACAAAACCAATTTTGTTTTGGGGTGTTTTATCTGTCATGCCCAGTATTAAATACACTGTAGGGATTCTTAGAAACATGGATTTTCTTGGATCAGATGGGTGAGGATTGAAGGTCATCATTTACACACAAAGTTAGTTTGGAGCTGGACTTCCATCATCCTGGTGGATCCCTTCCAAGTCAGGATATTCTGGGATTCTATGGACATTAACTTTCCCTATCAATGACTTCCTGTGCCTGCAATTATCATTCCAATTAATCACTTTTGCTTTCAATAAGATAAAATTACTTCAGCAGCAGGAAAAAATAAAAAAGGCTTCTAATAAACCCACCCCATGGACACACAGACACCAACCTGCCGTGGCTGCCAGGGCCACACCTGGCCTTTTCCAAGCATGAAATCAATAAAAACAGAGTAAATTCACTTTGCAAAAATTAAACCCCACGTGTGCTGTGGTGAATCTCAAAGGGAAATGTCCCTGGTGGGACTAAATCACTGCAAGGAACAAAGTCAGGGAATTCTTTCATGGTCCTGGAGCGAGATTGCCAAGGCTGGAGCGTTTGGCACACAGCAGCCTGTGCCACTTCCACAGGGATCATCCCAGCCTGGGTTAAACTGCCCTAAAGCCAAGGGATTTCTGATGAACTGGGGAGTCCAATATTGCTCTGACAGGAAAGAGTCAATCCTTGAACCCTGCAGAGAGGAAAGCAGGAGTGTGAAACCAGGGAATGCTGCAGGGAATCCCAGCCCAGGGGGATTGGCCACATTCCCCTCCTGAATTCTGAAGTGTGGCCAAAGAGGGGGAGCTGTTTGTCTGCAGGGAGAGCAGGTGTATCCCAGGGAATCCAGGGAATCCCTCCCTCAGCCTCCTGGGACAAGGCAGATAAACTGCAACATTCCCTAGGGGGAAATCAGGAACAAGGAATGTTCCACCCATGCTGGGACTGGAAAAAGGGCTCATCCAAAAATGGCTTTGAGCTGAACAAGGGCAGGGATAGGTGGGATATTGGGGAGGGATTCCTGGTTCTGAGGGTGGGGAGGGACTGGGATGGAATTCCCAGAGCAGCTGGGGCTGGCCCTGGATCCCTGGCAGTGCCCAAGGCCAGGCTGGACAGGGTTTGGAGCAGCCTGGGACGGTGGAAGGTGTCCCTGCCACGGCAGGGCTGGCACTGGACAATCCTTACACTCCCTTCCAACCCAAATCATTCCATGATTCAATGGATAAATGCAATATAAAGTAGATGGAAATGGTCATTTCTGCTCAAGAACAAAAAAAAATAAAAAAAAATTTGAAACCCTTCCAGGGATGAGGTTCAAAGATGAACAACTGAGATCCTCTTGGATAAGGAAGATTCCAACCCAGCTGTTTGTATGATCCTGTCTGCAGATCCCAGCTGAGCTGGGACCCTTACTGGGAACCAGTCAGAGTCAGACTGGGTGGGAGAGGGGCAGGACAGGGATCTACAGAATCTGGACACCAAGATCCAGACCTGGGAATCACTTTTAGCATATCCAGAAGCCTGAGGGAAATCCCAGGGTTTGCTCCTGCAGGTCCTGATCCCAAATAAAAAGAAGTGTCCAACCATGGCAGCTGCTCCAGGGAAACACAGGGATGCAGGACCAGCATGGAAAGAACCAGCAAGACTCAAAAAAGACTTTGTCTGGTGACAGGAGAGTTGTAGGAGCTCCGAGGATGCTGGATTTGGGAAGAAAGGACCACGATGACACAGGACAGGCACAGCTGGAATGGGAATCCATGGGAGTGTGGAGCCTCACACCGAGCAAACTCCAGAGTCCCAGGTGGGAAGAGAGACACCAAAAGTTAGGAACAGACTCAATGCTCCTGCTGCAAAGGCAAAGAGTGAAACCAGGCAATGCAGCACAAAAACTTGGTAGATAAAATCCCAAAGGATGGGAAGGAATCGGGCCTTTGTTGGGGCTCCTTGATCCACTGGGAAACAACTACATGAGGGAAAGCCACATCCCCGAGAGAAACACAGGAAAAATCACAGCAATTCTGATTATTGGCTGCTGGGATATTCCAGCAATGTTGGAAGGGGCAGAGCCCCGAATGCTTTGTGAAGAGAACAAAGGAGAAATCCTGCTGTCTCCCACATCCAGCCCCAAGGATTCCCTGCCCCGGGCTCCGGGCAGAGCCAACAGCCCACTTGCAGCAGTGATTATTTTTATTATTTTTGGTGATTTGGGCTAAAGGAGCGGCGGATCCGTGCAGGAAGGCGCTGCTTACGGAGCCAGCGGGATTCTGGCTGCTGTGAGGGGGGACAATGAAGGGCTGCAGGTGGGAACGGGAGCCCGGCTGCTCCCGGCCGGCCCCGAGCACCGCGGCCCAGCGGGGGAACCGGAGCGACAATTCCCGCGGCCACCGGGAAAACGGGGCCGGCCGTGACAGCGGGGCGAGCCCCGGGAGGGACCGAGAGACAGGAGTGGGAAAAGGCAGCGGGAGAGCGGCTCTGTGAGGGAGCGGAGCCTGCCCAGGGCAGGGATGGGAACTCCAGGGAGAGCCGCGCTCCCGGGGCCGCTTCCCGGGGCTCTCCCCGGCGGCCCCTCCCCCAGGGCCCGCGGGGGGCGGGGCCCCGGAGCCCCCCCGAGCATCCTCGGGGCCACCCGAGCATCCCCGGCCCCGCCGGTCCCGCTGAGCATCCCCGGTGCTGCCGAGCATCCCCGCCCGCGCCGCCCCGCCCGCACAGGCCGCGGCCCCGCACGGCCCTCCCCGCCTCACCCCGCTCTGCTAGGCGCCATCCCCCGCTCCTCCCC
The DNA here is from genome assembly GCF_049639895.1 of Pseudopodoces humilis. NCBI lineage: Eukaryota > Metazoa > Chordata > Aves > Passeriformes > Paridae > Pseudopodoces > Pseudopodoces humilis. The sequence continues at coordinate 151,471,013 of NC_142200.1, forward strand.
CTCCTCCCGCCACCGTCCCGCCCCCGCGGCCCCCCCGGTTCTCCCCAGGGGTCGCGGCGCGACCCCAGCCCGCTCCGCACCGACCTCCGCACCGCGACTGCCGCCGCCGGGCCGCCCCTCGGGACTACAGCTCCCGGCAGCCCCCGCGCGCGCTTCCGGCGCGGCGCGCGCTTCACTTCCGGCCCTGCCCCGGAAGTGCGACGGCCCGCGCGTTCCCTCAGGCCACCGGCGCCACAGCGCGAAGCCGCGCGTGGGCGGGGGGCGGGGTCTGTCCCCATGGCAACAGGTGAGCCAATGGGAGACCATGGCTGTTTCCATGACAACGGCAGAGCCAATGGGCGGCGCGGCCTGTGGGGGCGCTCTAAGCCTCAGCCCCGCCCTGGGACCCGTTCGGGCCCCGGTCCCGATCCCGGTCCCGGTGCTGGTCCCGGTGTGCGACCCGGCCAGGCCCGAGGAGCTGCCCAGAGCAGCTCTGGCTGCCCCGGATCCCTGGCAGTGCCCAAGGCCAGGCTGGGCATTGGTGCTGGGAGCAGCTGGGACAGCGTAAGGTGTCCCTGCCATGGCTGGGGTGGCGCTGGGTGGGATTTTAAGGCCCTTCCAACCCAAACCCTTCTGGAGTTCTTGACTCTTCTCATTTTGCTGCCTTTTCAGAACGGCAGTTCTGAAATTCTGAAGTTCAGATTTCTGGATGCTTGGTGGGTTTATGATTCCATTTATCTCCAGAGGTTTCCTTTCCTGCAGGTGTTTATTTCTGCTTTGGAGTGTTCAGGGATGAGGGAATATTTACAAACTACAGTAATGCAAGGGACGGTTTTATATTGAGGATTTTAATGGAGGACTCTTTGACACTCTATTTCATAATGTTTGAACTAAAATATGCTGTATTTTTTAATTATATACATATTTTTGCTTTTTTTTTTAATTTCTCTGTTATGTTCGATTCACAAATAAAGCATGAGTAGAGACTCGAAATTAAGTGTTTTTTATAAAGGAAATTTGGGGGGAAATTGCTTCATAATGACCCATTCCATGGGCATAGACGTGGTTATAAAATGTACCCAGCAGTGAAGACTTGGTGCATAATTACCTGTCGGTAATTATGTCAGCACCCAATTAACTCCCTAATTGCACCTCAGAGTTTCCACAGGGGGCCGGAGCAGCTCGGAGCGGTTCCCGGGCGGTACCGAGGGCACGGCCGGGCCGTTCGGGGTTCGGGCGGTACCGAGGGCGGTACCGAGGGCACGGCCGGGCCGTTCGGGGTTCGGGCGGTACCGAGGGCGGTACCGAGGGCACGGCCGGGCCGTTCGGGGTCCGGGCGGTACCGAGGGCACGGCCGGGGGGTTCGGGCGGTACCGAGGGCACGGCCGGGCCGTTCGGGGTCCGGGCGGTACCAAGGGCACGGCCGGGCCGTTCGGGGTCCGGGCGGTACCGAGGGCGGTACCGAGGGCACGGCCGGGCCGTTCGGGGTTCGGGCGGTACCGAGGGCGGTACCGAGGGCACGGCCGGGCCGTTCGGGGTCCGGGCGGTACCGAGGGCGGTACCGAGGGCACGGCCGGGCCGTTCGGGGTTCGGGCGGTACCGAGGGCGGTACCGAGGGCACGGCCGGGCCGTTCGGGGTTCGGGCGGTACCGAGGGCGGTACCGAGGGCACGGCCGGGCCGGTCGGGGTTCGGGCGGGACCGAGTGCGGTACCGAGGGCACGGCCGGGGGGTTCGGGGTCCGGGCGGTACCGAGGGCACGGCCGGGGGGTTCGGGGTCCGGGCGGTACCGAGTGCGGTACCGAGGGCACGGCCGGGCCGTTCGGGGTCCGGGGTCCCTCAGCGAGAGCGGCTCGGGCGGGGCGGGGCCGGGGGCGGGGCCAGGAGGGGCGGGCCCGCTTGAGGGGCGGGGCTGCACAGGAGCGGCTCGCGCGTTCCCGTTGGCCCTCCCGGTCCCATCCCCCAAGCGCGTTCACGTTCCCGTTCGTGCTCCTGTTCGCATTCCCGAGCGCATTCTCGTTCGCGTTCCTGTTCGCATTCCCTAGCGCTTTCACGTTCCCGTTCGCATTCCCGAGCGCGTTCCCGTTGCGGTCCCGGGCGCGCTCCCGGGGTGGGCGGGGCGCGTGCCGGGGCGCGGCGCATGCGCGGCGCGGGGCGCGCGGGGACAATGGCGGCGGCGGCGCTGGCGGCGGGCGGAGGCCCCGGGGGCGGCCCCGCGGCGGCCCCGGCGGGCGGGCCCGGCCCCGCGCTGGCCGCGGCGCGCCGCAAGGACGGCGGCCCCGCCGGCAAGTTCTGGGAGAGCCCCGACACCGTGTCCCAGCTCGACTCGGTCCGCGTGTGGCTGGGGAAGCACTACAAGAAGGTGCGGCCCGGCGGGGGTGGCGGGCACCGGGCGGGCGGGCGGGGGATGGCCGAGGGTGGGACCGGGGGGCCCGAAGTCTCGGCCGCTCTTTGTGAGCCTCGGGGTCGGGTCGCGGGCAGTCCCGGGGCCATTTCCGCTCCCTCAGCGCCGGCCGGAGCCCGGGGCCGTGCTCGGGGCCGGAGCCCGCCCCCGGCAGGGACTTTCCTGTGCGGGCAGGTCCCGGCCCGGCTGGGTTTCGCTTCAGCCGCGCCCCGGCGGTGTCGGGAGCGCTGGGAAAAGAAGGAAAATCCAGCAGAATTGGCTGGGGAGCCGTTGGGAGCCCCGCGTGTCGCTCCGAGTTCACTCGCTCCGCTGCCCTTGGGCTCCTCTTCCTCCTCGCACGCTTCGCTCGGCTCTGCTGCTCCGCTTGCTCCAAGTGGTTTCGTCCCCTTGTGCTGATTTTATAACTTGGTTTCGATGCCCGAGCCGTGGAAAACCGGCCGGTGGAACTTTGCAGCGTGTCCCCACCGCGCTGTGGCGATGCTGGAAGGGATTTAGTTGGATCGGAGCGATGCCCGGGGGATGCTGAGCAGCCTCAGGGTGCCTTAATCTCCGGATTTTCCCAGTTTTGGGGCCGTCCCGCCGCTCCTTGGCGTCCATCAGCCGTGGATGAGCACGAGCTGTTTGGTTGGGTTCTTTGTGTGGCGGAGAATCTGAGAACGGGAATCTGAGCTGGATCGGTGTGGCGTGAAACCAGCTCGGGCTCGGCTGTGTTTTTCCAGTCCTGCCAGCCGGGCTCGGGGTGTGGGGTGCGATTTGAAGCAGCAGCTCGAGCTCTTTGTGTTGACAGGGAAATGTAACAGAATCTTTCTGCACTTTGGTTCGTTCCGGCTGGGGTTCTGTGCTTTTCCCTTTCCCTCTCCTGGTCCCAGCAAAATCCCTGGAAGGGTCCAGGTGTTCTGTTGAGCACAGAAATGTGTTTGCTGTCACTAAACCCCCCAGGCTGGGCAGATTGTGTGTGGTGCAGGAATGGGAGCCAAGGGAAAACCCCTCCCTTCAAATTGGTTATAAAAATTAGATATTTATTTCTCATGGCTCTGGAAGGTAATTAGAGTTGGCCTAAGGAGACTTTACAGGGTGAGTGAGTTTTGGAATGTTGCTGTGAAAATAGTTTTTAAAAAATGAAAAATAATTTTGGTTTGGGGAAAACAAGAAAGCTGCTACCAGTGCTTAAAGACAGAGCCTTAACTCTCCAGAGGGAAGGGTTGATTCCCTTTTGGATGTGCTGTAAATGGACTCTGGTTCATCTTGTGCCTGTTTTCATCCTGCTGTAGGTGCGTGGCTCCTTCCAGAGAGCCACTGTGGTGTTTTTAACTGGCTTTTGTCCAGTTCTACTCTTAAAAATAGATGGTTGTACATCTCAGGGGAGCTGTCAGCAGCAGTTGGTGTGTCCAGCTCCAGGAGCTCCAGGGACACTGGGGACCAGCTGGAGAGGATCTAAGAGCAGCACCGATCTTGGTCAAGGATCCAGAGGGGCAGGGAGAGCTGCAGAACTGCATTTACAGAGCTGCTCATTTTGTCTCTAGATTAGAAAGGACTTTAATGTTGAAGGGTTTTCTATGTCTCCAGAGTACAACAGCTGTTGGGGAGTTCTCTGTGTCTCTAGAAAATAACAGCTGTTGGGGAGTTCTCTGTGTCTCCAGAGGACAATTAAGAATGAGAGAGGTTTCAGTAGCAGTGTGGAAGACTCACACTGGATCTTGAAAAACTCATTGACAGGCACCGAACATAATGACAGAAAAGGAAATTATTAATGTTATACTGAAATGATTTATTCCAGGCTCCCTCCCGCTCCCTGTTTGTGTGTTGGATGTCAGTTTGTGTTGTTTCTGTGCGTCAGGAGATGCAGGAGGTGCCCAGCTCCTTCCCAGGCAGTGTGGATGCAGTGGGGATGTTGGGGTCTCGCTTCCCTGGGAGCTGGGAATGGCTTCATGCCGTGGGTTTGGAGTCCTGGAGCATCTGACAGACCTTAATAGAACAAAGTCACAGGATCCTGGAATGGTTTGGGTCCTTAAAACCTTGCTATAATTAATAAAATTTTCTTTAATTAAATCATATCACTCTCTTGAGTGCATTAATAACACATCCCATCCCAGCCCTGCCGTGGCAGGGACACTCCCACCATCCCAGGCTGCTCCAAACCGAATCCAGCCTGGCCTTGGACACTTGCAGGGATCCAGGGGCAGCCCCAGCTGCTCTGGGCACCTTTGCCAGGGTCTCCCTCCCAGGGAATAATTCCTGCCCAATATCCCATCCATCCCTGCCCTCTTCCTCATGGAAGATGTTCCCTGTGTCCTGTCCCTCCATCCCTTGTTCAAAGCAATTTGGGTAGGCTGTAATGGACCACTTGATGTCACCTTAGTTAAAAATTCACAGTTCAGAAGTAAACCAGGAAATTCTCTTTTTATTATGTTAATGCTCATTTATCTCTAACACTGTGCATTGTTTAGGGAGTTCCTTTCTCAGTAAGCCACATCCCTCATGTTAAAATGGGGTGTTCCAAAGCAGTTATTTTTTGTTTATAAAACCTCTTTCTTAGGCAGTTTGGGGTTAGCTGCCTGATGAAGGATGCAGCCCCTGACCTTGGCCTTACAGCTGTGCTCCCAAGGACCCATCCCGGTGTGTGCTTCATATCCAGGGCAATAAATTGACCCGTGGGAGCTCTGGTGGCTCTGCCAGCTCTGAGACAGAAGCTGATTTTTGGGAGGCAGAGAGGAGAGTGGAGGTGTTTTTGAGGAGCAGGTGGGATGTTGGCTTAGAGGGGATCAGGGCAGGGCAGCAGCTGGGACCCCCTTACCCCATGGAGAAGGGTCTGGGCTGCTCCCAGGCCTGGAGTGATGCCCAGGGAATGTCTGGAGGGTGAGAGCTGCAGGCAGAGCAGGGATCCTGTGCTCCCTGCCATGAATATCCTGGAGCAGGGACACTTCTGGCAGCTGTTCCCTCAGGCGTGTCTGGCTGGGAGCACCTCCTGTCCCTGCAGCCCGGGCTGCCCTTGGGCCCTGGGACGGGCTGGGTTCCAGACAGGGAGGTGAGAGCCCCCCAGGATGGGCTGGATTCCATCCAGGGAGGGTGAGAGCCCCCCAGGATGGGCTGGGATCCATCCAGGGAGGGTGAGAGACCCCAGGACGGGCTGGATTCCATCCAGGGAGGGTGAGAGCCCCCCAGGATGGGCTGGATTCCATCCAGGGAGGTGAAAGCCCCCTGGGATGAGCTGGGTTCCATCCAGGGAGTTGAAAGCCCCCCAGGACGGGCTGGATTCCATCCAGGGAGGGTCCTCTCTGCCGCTCTTCTGTGTTCTGACCTTTGAAAAAGACCAAGGGCTGTATCCCAAATGAAAGCCTTTTAGTGTGGGCTTTCCCTTGGCTCTGATGGGATGAAGGGAGCTGAAGTGGCCTTTGCTTTGGGGAGGGTGTGTGCAGCAGGGACAGCAGAGCTGCTCTGGCTGTTTGAGGTCAGTGCCCACATCAGAGCTGGCTGTGGATCTGTCCTCCTCGGTGACAAAGAATTCAGGGCAGCTGCAGTGCAGCTCTGGCTGCAGAGTGATTCCCTCTGCTGCTGCTCACACTCTGCTTTCTGACCACACGTGCTTAAAGATACAGAGCTGATTTTACCTTTCTAATTATTGTGGAAATGTTGGAAACCTCTGCTGTGCCAGTGGGGCTTTGGCATTTCAGTACGAGACAAAATCCTCTTATGGAACAGGGCATCGTTCTGTCCTCTGGAATTCACTGCTTAAAAACCTTTATTTGCTGCAGGATTATTTTGTGGACATGAGGGGAAAACCTGGAAGTCTGTTGGACTTGATGCCTCTGTGGTCCATCAAACCCACTGTGAATTGATTGGGAAATTGCTGTGTTTTGCTGCTTAAAGATCCATTTGTGCTGCTCGTTAGGGTGCAGAAATGATGGAGGGGAGTCTTGGGCTTCTTTTTGAAGGGTTTTTCCCCTTATTGTTGAGGGAAACTCAGGCAAGGTAATGGGCTGCTCATTAGAAGGATCTGCAGGATAGTGGCAGTGCAGAGCAGGATGAGAAGGTGTTGTCTTCCTTTATAGCTTCCAGCTGTCAGTGCCTCCTGCAAGAGGTAAAAATGGGAGCTGCAGGAAAAGGAATGATTGCCTGAAAAGGTTCACATGGCTAAGAATAGGCTTTGCAAGGTGTATTCTCATGTAATTTTCCTTTTTCTCTGAAAGAAAATATCTGAAAAAAAAAGTAGAGTAAGTCAGTGCAAGGATGCCACCTCTTCTGGATTTGTTTTTTGTGAAGGAGGTTCATAAAATCCCAGACTGGTTTGGGTTGGAAGGGACCTCAAGGACCATCCAGTGCCACCCCTGCCATGGCAGGGACACCTCCCACCATCCCAGGCTGCTCCAGCCTGGCCTTGGGCACTGCCAGGGATCCAGGGGCAGCCACAGCTGCTCTGGGAATTCCATCTCAGCCAGGAATTCCTTCCCAATATCCCACCCATCCCTGCCCTGTGGCACTGGGAATCTGTTCCCCCTTTTCCAGTCCCTCCAGCCCTTTGTCCAAAGTCCTGTGCAGAGCCAGGAGCTGGACTCAGTGATCTTTGTGGTTATCTTCCAACTCAGGATATTCTGTGATTTTGATATAATTAAAACATTAATTCCTGGGGGAGGGAAGAGGGCTGATTGAGATGCAGCTTTGAAATTTTAGCCTTCAGTTCTTTCCAGGCTCGTGTTTCTAGTTCAGGATTTATACACAGGACAGGACACCCAGGAGCCTCGTGGGAATTTGTGTCCTTTGAGTTGGGAAGATATAACATCTCAGATATGTGTCTGCTCCTGAGGAACTCACATCTCAGGGTGATCAGACTCTGAAATGATAATTGTTTCCTTTCACTCAGTGTCTTTGTGGTGGCTTGGCTTTGGCTTTGGAGCTGATGCTTTGCAAAACTCAGTTAGGTTTGACTGGTATTTGGCACCACACCTTTAAAACTTTGAGGGTTTTGGGTCTCCAAATTGGGTTTTTTAAGAATCTGATTTGAGGGAAGAGCAGAGGCTGAGAGTTACTCAGGTGAGAGAGACTGGAGTAGCTCAAATTGCTCCGTGCTCTACCTGGAGAAGTGATGTTTGTTCTCCTCTTGGAAGCCGTCTGGCACGGCAAGGAGGTGACATCCAGTGAGTGAACACTGAATAGTGGAGGTGAAAAAACCCAGCACAGTGGGAGGGGTTTAATATTCCATGCTGTGATTTTACATTCACAATGTAAATGTCATTTTATTGCAAGCAGAACTTTGGGAGCTGCTCAGATTGTCCCTTTGTGTGGCTCAGCTTTTCCCTCTGTGCAGGACATCCTATTTATACCAGAGGGGTGCTCTGAGGATTAATTAGGAGTTGATTACAGCAGGAGGCTGTGAAGTTACTGCTCTGTGTGTGTGGGCAGCAAGGGCCTGTTCCTTTATTAGGAACTGAGATCAGCTTGAGTGGTTAATCCGTGTCTGTAACCCTGAGGAGCTGGGCATGAGCCACAGGTGAGTGCTGGATTTTTAGCCTAAAGCTTGGGAAATATTTGTGCTCTTTGCAAACTCCTTTCCACCCCTTCCCAGCCATGCAGGGGTCCCAAAATCCTAAAACTCAGCTCTCCAAGTGCAGGAGGGAGCTGGGGTGTGACCAGTCACCCTCTCCTCAATAAACATCTGCTTTTTGTCTTGCAGTACGTTCAAGCAGATGCTCCTACCAATAAAACATTGGCTGGGCTGGTGGTGCAGCTGCTGCAATTCCAGGAAGATGCCTTTGGAAAACACGTCACCAATCCTGCCTTCACAAAGCTTCCTGTGAGTATTGGGGTTCTCACTCTGCTGCTGGAACGTGTCCAGGGCATTGGGACATCCCTGCTCCAGCCCAGGCTCTTCCTGATGCACCCTCTGCAAGAGCTGGAGTAGCACACGTCTCCTTCGTGCAGATTTTCAGTGTAATACTTATTGGCTGTATATTTGAAATGGTTTCTGGAATGCTGTGGGAAGATTTTAATTTCTACTGAAGCTCAGTGTAATTCATCAGTTTTTAGTCAAATCTGGACCGGTGCATCCTAAACTGAGTGAATAAAATGCACTTTCTGAGGGAAACAATCTCCCATTTTGGTTGATTAAACTCCACAAATTAGTGAAGTTGCCCAGGCTGAGAAATGACTTTGCCACGTTCAGCAGCAGCATGTAGTTACCTGCTTGCCCTGGGACAGTTCTCCAGTCTTTGGCATGCAGGTAACCAGAAACAATGTCAGCATTGTGAGGGCTGCTGCTGACAAAGGCCTGGAAGCCTCCCAGCACCCGAAGGATCTTGTCCCAGGGAATGTGAGGTCCAGAGAGCTGGGGGAGGGCAGGGGATGCAGCACAGGGAAGGACAGAGGGGTCTGGGAGGAGGGCAGGGGTGCCAGCCTGATGCCAAGGCCCAGCTGGGTGATTTAGGGGAGGTCTGTGGGCCAGGACAATTGTCCTAAACCTGGAATTGTGGCATCAGCAGGAGGGTGTGAGCTCACCTTGGCCACAGGATGTGTGCTGGCACTGGGGGCCGTGCCTCTGGGGTTCACACACAAAGCTGCAATCATTTACAGCCAACTAAGATGTTGGAGCCAATTGAACCTGAAGTTGGCCTGAAAACTGGACAGAACTGCTGTGGCTGTGGGTCCATGTGACAGGACAATGCCTTTTTTTGTTCTGTGCTGGTTTCCCCCAGGTGTTTTGCCCCTGTAACCTCTCCATGAGGGTGGGATGTGCACACTCCTTCACTGGAAGGTTTCTCAGACTCATGGGGTGAATCTCAGAACAATTCCCAGATGAATTTTAGAAGGAATCTTTCCCTGTGAGGGTGGGCAGGCCCTGGCACAGGGTGCCCAGAGGAGCTGTGGCTGCCCCTGGATCCCTGGCAGTGCCCAAGGCCAGGCTGGACAGGGTTTGGAGCAGCCTGGGACAGTGGAAGGTGGCTCTGGATGATCCTCAAAGTGCCTCCAACCCAAACCATTCTGGGATTCTGTGAATTTCCTGGTGCTTTGGAGTGCACCCAGGAGCACCCCAAGGTGCCATTAAGATCTCACCACCTCTCCTGATCCCCCAGTGATAAAGGGAAGCTTTAGGGACAGAGGGAACTTGGCAGAGCTTTATTTGGATGTGGCAGCACAAACCATAAACCTGCCCACACTCCACAAGTGCAGAAACCATTGGAGCGCTCCTGAGCCTTAAATCAACTTGTCTTATCTTAAAAATGGGCAATAAACGCTGCAGTGGCATCATAAAGATGTTGTTCCTGTGCTTGTTCTCGCTGCTTCAAAGGTCTAATCTGGTCAGATTTGCTCAGATTTTGTTAATTTACAGCACTTGGATCTCGGGTACTTCCAGCAGGAGTCTGCTCCTCAGTGCATCTTCAGGAATGCTGCTGTTTGTGGAGGGTCTCTCTGGTGGTAACCAGAGCTCCCCAAATTCTCCAAACAAACTCCCCAAATTCTCCTTTGTGCCATGTACAAGTTTTTTATATTTTTTTTTATATTTACTGAGAAACACAAAATAATCCTGGCGTTGCCTGTCCCTGTCCTCATGTGCCTGTCTCCATTTCCAGGATGGATTTGACAGCAGCTGGCTTTTCCCAAGCACAGCCATCCCGAGCAGAGAGATCAGGAAAGATGCAAATACAATCCCAGACTAAAATGTATCAGAAAAGTTGAGCTTTTTGTGCAGCAAACAGGTTTTTTTTTTTTCAATAACCTTTTTTTCAATAACTCCTGAAGCTTTCAGCCTCCTCGTGCTCCTTGTTTGAGTGTTGTGGAATTCCTGCTTTGGGAATGGGTGACCCTGGTAAAACTGAGAGGGAAGAAATGAGCTGGGGTTGGTGTTTTTGGTGTTTCAGGGCAGTTCTGCTGTGCAGCTCTGCCTGGGGAGGGATGTGAGTGTGGAATATCTGAGTTCAGGTGCTCGTTTCTGATGATCTGGTGTGATGTTCTCGTACAGATGAAGAGCTGCTTCCCTGACAGCTGCGATTTGAAGTTTAATTTACTATGAAATGGGTGTTCAAAGAGTACTTTGGATTTTTACAGCTCTACAAGGAAGGACTTGGGGCTTTCAGATACATCAATTTATTGCAAACACAAAGAATTCTGCTTAATCCAAATGCATTTAATCTTCAGGGAACATTCTGGAAGGAGAATCTCAAACTCCAAAAGTGTTTAATCTGAAAATTAACATTTCATTGGATATGTTCTGTGTCTAAAACTCGGCTAACCAATAAGTATTTGTTTTAAATAATTGCATAAAAGTCAATGTCACTGTTTCTCCTTGTTTTTTGGGTGCAGGCAAAGTGCTTCATGGATTTCAAAGCTGGAGGTACATTATGTCACATTCTTGGTGCTGCTTACAAATATAAGAATGAACAGGGCTGGTAAGTTTTTATTTGTGGTTTATACACCTTTTGCATGAAACCAAGCACACAAATTGCTTATGCAAACTACCTGAAGTTTAATCCTTCCTGGAGAATCAGGCAGGCAAGGCAGTGGAGAAGGGAAGAGGGAATTTTTTTCCTGTTTGGCTGATGGTAGCTTTTTTAAGACACGCCCCCACACTTCTAAATTTAAAGATAAGTTGGCCAAGTTTAAGGTTTTGGGCCTGTAGTTGGAGTTAATTACAAGTTGGAGGCTCTTTTTTTATTTCCTTGCTGTCTGACTGAGAAAATGAACCAGAATTGGAGTCTCACATCTGTGAGACCTAAATCTTTGTTGCTGTATTGATTATTTTGCTTAGTTGTAATTGGGAAAGCACAAAGCACTGCAGATCCTAATAATTCCCAGATTTCCATTGCTCCAAAAATGGGGAGTGTAAGCACTTAGAAACTCTGCTCCTGGAGCTGTTGATACTGGGATGAAAAATATCCCTGAGACATCCCAGCAGTGGTTTAAACCTGGGTGTTTTTAAGTTGTAGTCCTCTTCCCGAGGGAACAGCAGCATAGGATCATAAAATCCTGGAATGGTTTGGGCTGGAAGGGCCCCTAAAGCCCATCCAGAGCCACCCCTGCCATGGCAGGGACACCTCCCAATGTCCCAGGCTGCTCCAGCCCTGTCCAACCTGGCCTTGAAATTACTATTTTTGAGAACGTTGGGCAAAAAAATAAGGATGAAAAGTCAATAAATGTAAGCAATCAATGAAATTAAGCAGAGATTGCTCCTGTCCACAAATTTAAATAGTTTGGTTGTGATGTTTCTAATCTGTAACAGCATTCCTGGAATTGAGTGAGTTGTTTTTACACACAAGAGCCATTTAAAAGGCAAAACAAAGTTGTTTGGGAATGGTTGGTTGTTTTTTAGGATTTATATTCATATCTGCTCTGTCTGAGGTGGATATATCAGGAATAAACCACTCTCAGGAGTTTTCCTATTCCGATCTTGCCAACACCTGGGACAGGCACCTCCTTGCAGTGTGGTTTATCAGGACTGCCTTGCTACCTCTTTGCAGGAATTAAATGGTTCCAGCTTCAGGAAGATTTGAATATTTCAATACTCCACATTTTTACCTAGAAAATGTGGTTTGCAGTCAGCTGTCCAGCCCAGCTGAGCTCTGGAGCTGCCTCCTCCCCTGTCCCTCCCTTGCTGCTGCCCCAGGATTAGCGTGGGTAGTGCCTGGTGTCTGTGCATGTGGGCTGTAGCGGGCAGTAATCCTGCAACTTAACTCCAAGGATCAGCCCTAGAGCCTGGAATGTGTCCCCCACTGACTCTACCAAATAATCCGTGCTGTTTGCCTGCCCTGTGATTGATTTGATTTTTACATGGTCTGCATTGTCGCTCCTGCTTAACCTGTTTGTGACTGATCTGTCTTATAGGAGAAGTCCCTTTCCTCGCCTCAATAGGTATGTCTGAGAGCTGGACATAGCTGTCCCAGCCTGGCACAGGGAGCCTCTTAAGCTGAGGACAGGAGGAATTAGTGCCATTTTATCCAAATGGGCAGCTGAAACAGTGCTGTTGTTAATGTCTCCGTGTCCTTCTCCGGGTTTCTGAAGCAGGCAGGGATCTGGGGGCACGCAGAACTCCGTGGATGTGCAGTGCAGGGTTTGAGCAAAAAATGTCAACATTCTGGTCATGCCCTGAGTGTCTTTGTCTCTCAGGTACCAAGAGGTCTGCAGGTGTTTATTTACAGAGCCATTCTGGGTGTTTTGGATACAAACCATGGCTGAATACTGGAGAAGGGGCTCGGTCTTGACTCAAAAATCCTCTATATTATAGGTGTAAAATATTATATCACTTATTAACAGCGACCTGACAGCCTCCACGTCTGGCCCTGCTTCTGCAAGTCAGGGTGAACTTTCCAAAGCACACAACAAGGTCATAAATTCCTCTTTAAAAGGCTGATTCCAATAAATATGTCAGGATGTTTGATTTGTTTGCCGTGTCCCCAGTGTGAAGGGCAGTCCTAATGTACTTTAGGATAGAAACCATCCCCGTGACAGAGGATGTTGGTAGAGCTGCCCAGCACCTCAGAGTGTTCCCACAGAACCTCCTGCCTGGCCACCTTCTCCCTGGAAATCCCAGGATGGAGAAGAACGTGGTGCTCCCAGCTGGGGTGTCACGTTTGATTTAGTGGGGTCCCCTCCTGGTGTGGTCACAGGGCTTGGGGCTAAAAGTCTTGGGGCTAAGCTTTGCTTTCCTTCACCTTCTCTGGACATTTATGGTCTGGAAAAAGGGATGTGTTGCTGGAAACAGGGATGTGTTTCTAGGAAGCTGTTCCTGGCTGTGGAATGGCTGGTTGGAGCTGGGTGGTGGCTGCAGCTCTCAGGCTCATGGGGAGGGTGTGCAGGGTGTTGGATTCACACCTTCCAGCGCCTCCCAGCCCAGGCAGCGGCGTGTTCCCAGTCCTGGAGGGACAGGCACTACCCCTGAGAGGCACAGCTGAGCCTTCAGCACCTCCTGCTGCTTTGGGACGGGATCCCGAGGGCTCAGCCCCACCCGGGGCAGTCCCTGCTGCTGCTGGGCCCTCCTCAGCCTTGGGGTCACCATCAGATCCCTCGTTTGGGCTGGCCCAGCTGTGAGTTCCAGATGTGTTCAGGGCTCAGGTGGGTACAGCACAGGGAATCTGGGGGCTCTCATGCTGCTTCCCAGGAGGATTTCTCAGGTTTTGTGTCCTCCCCCGTGTCTGAGGGACAGTTCTCCATCGGCATTGCAATAATTGTGGTGATTTGTCCGTGAAATAACAGAATTAAAACACCAGTAAAGGCAGGGATAAAATGCTGCCATGGATTATCAGCTGCCTGTGTTCCAAGGGTTGGTTTGATCTCACATCAGGCAGAGGAATTGCTGGTTCTCTGCGTTCCCAGGGCTGCTGGATGGGTACAGCAAGAAGTAAGAGAGCCGTGAGAGCTCCTCCATGAATTTTCTCATCTGACTGTTGGAATCCATGCTGGTTGTGTGTTTAATTACCCCCTGTGACTGTGGTGGAATGCACGACCCTGCTGCAGGGTTTGGTGGGGACTGTCAACCTTCCTTTTTCTCCCTAAACATCTGACAATTCAGCTGCATTTGTTGAGTTGGTTCATTGTGGTTTTCTTGCTCGTGAGAGGGTGCAGCAGCAATAGTTGTGACTGTGCTGGAAGTGTCCTGCCACCACTGCCATGATCCTGTGTTTGTGTGGAGCGGGGAAGGTTCTGGACTGCTGGCAGGTGGGGATGCTGGAGTTAATATTTCTGAATCATTTCCCCCAACAGGAGGAGGTTTGACCTGCAGAATCCCTCCCGCATGGATCGCAACGTGGAGATGTTCATGAACATTGAGAAAACACTGGTGCAGGCAAGGACAAACAGCCCTGCCCAGGACAGGGGCTTCCACTTCACCCTGTCCTGCAGCAATGTGGGACTCTCCCCTCCCTCTCCCTCCCAGTTCAGCCACAATTTTCACTTGAAAGATGCAGAATATTTCCATTGACCCTCTGTGGATATGCAGAGGATGAGGAAAAGCTGTTGTAAGGAAAGAGAAAGCATCCCAAATGTCCCCATGTCCCTGGAAGGGGCACCTTTGGGAATGAGTAACTGGTCCTGTACACACCCACTCCAGGGCTGACTTTGATCTAAACTGGCCTTTTCCAGGTTAAGATACATTTTATCAAACAAGTTATCATCTGTACCCCTTAAACAGCTCTGCTGAGTCTAATTTCAAGTTCAGTTTTTGTAACTGCTGCATGGGAATAATGTATGATTCTTTTCAAACTGTGGAGCCAAGTTCAGTGTATAATGGAGTGTAAACACAACTTTCAGGTGTCTGTTAGGAGTGGAAATGGGAAGAGGAGCAAAAAGCAGCCATAATCTTATTACAAAAAAGCCTTGCCCACGTACAGTGGTTTCATAGATAAAATAAATAATAAATTTATTCTCTAAATAATAATAACCTGGGCAGGGCTTTGCTGGGGGGGTGTGTGGAGGGAATGTCCCTGTCCCAGGGCTCTCGGAGCTGGGATCACTGACCTGTGTCACACCCTGCTCTGGGTTCCATTGCAGCACTGGGAATTTTAATAGGAATATTCTGATTTTTGCCACAGATCACCTCCTAATTCCTTGTTCAACTTGCTGTTCTCTCACAGAACAACTGTCTGAGCAGACCAACCATCTACCTCATTCCTGACATGGAGCTGAAGCTGGCCAACAAGCTGAAGGACATTGTCAAGCGTCACCAGGTGAGTGTCACGCAGCACAGTTGTACCCAGGGCTGGTCAGCTCTGGGGGAGACCCCTGGCCTAGCCCTGGGGTGTCTGAGGACACCTCTGGGATGGTTTTTGTCCTCCCATGGGGGCTGAATCCTGGCTGTGCTCTCAAAGCAAACCTGGACCTGCTGCCAGAGGGCTCAGGGTGAGCTGGGGGCAGGCCCCGCTGATTTATTGCTCGGTACAGGTTTGTCCAAAGAGTGAGGCAGCTGTTCCAGATGTGTGGGACAGCAGAAAGAAGCCTGACTCTTGAAATGGTCGCTGGATTTTTGCTTTATTTCACACTTTGATTGCTGGTGCTGAGCAGAGCCCAGGCAGCCTCAGAGATCCAGCACTTTCCCCTTGTAATTCCAGGTGCTAAAGGATGACTGGAGCAACATGATGGCTTCATCTCTTAGAAACATAAACAGTCTTCTCACTTGTCTGGAGAGAAATAGCCTGGAATGTGACCTCTGGATGTTCTGATGGCTTTTGTGTCAGGACAATTTACAGGCTGTAGCCAAATAGTTTCTTTTCCAGATTTAATGTATTTCCTGTGTTGTGATTATGAACCATTGTCTCAGCCTCAGTTGGGCAGATTTTCACAAGTTGCTCTTAATTATTTGGCTGACTCAGGATGGGTGTTATTGCTCAAATTAGAGTGAATGAGTCAATTTTCTTTTCATAAAGGAAGTCTGTAGTGAGATCCACGCTGGATCCATGAGTGATTTAAGAGATTTTTAAAGCAGTTTTGTCTCTACGGGGATGTGAAGAGATGAAAACAGAAATTGTCCCTAATTCTGCTTTTGGGCTTTCCTTTGCTCTGCCACTGAATTCTCATCTCATCACTAACTTTGCTTCCTCACTGTCTTGGTTATTCTCATTTTTTAACCCCTTGCTGTCAGCTTGCCACTGCCCCAGCCCAGTGCCTGTGGCTCCCTGGTGTCCCAAGTCCTTTCTGCTCCAACTTCTGTTATTTTCCAGCTCCCTCCTTTGCTGTTGCTCAGAGTTGCCCCTACCCCTTTTCTGAGCTGTGGGAGCTCCTGGAGTGGGAATTCTTGCCCTTCAGCCCCTGCTCCCAGAGTATTTCCACATCCCAGTCCCACTGTGCAGTTCTGATTCCTCCTGCTGCTGCTGCCAGCCAGGGATGGGGTTTGCAGCTTGTTGTGCTCTTCAGTCTCTTACGCTTATGGGATGTAAGTTTTGAACACCAGCTGAGTTTTGGGGTGATGTGTTGAGGGTTTCTCTTGAGTGTCTCCTCTTCTTCCATGTTTCCCACAGGGAACAGTCACTGAAGAGAAATCCAAGGCCACCCACCATGTGTATCCAAGTCCTACCTCAATGGATGATGGTAATGTTCTGGGACAGTTCTGAAGTGGGAATAGTCTTGTAATGAATGCCATGAGAAGTTATGGAAGTGTTCACCAGAGCTGTTCTCAGCCTGCTCCTGAGGAGCCCTTGCTGCATTATGGATAATGTGCATGGGGAGGTTTAGGATTTGGGAAAATTCCTCCTGCCCAGGGTGGAGTCCCAGTCCCTGGAGGGATTTCAGAGCTGTATGGATGTGGCTCTTGGGAACATGGGGCAGTGCTGGGGAGTGGCTGCACTCTGTGATCTTGGAAGGCTTTTCCAGCCTCAGTGATTCCCTGATTCTGAGTTGCTGGCTGTGCAGGAATTCTGGAGGGAATGCTGGTTCAGTCCTTGTGTGTGGGTGCCAAGGAGAGCTCCTCCATCAGGCTTGGCTGTGTTAAAGTTCATTCTGCCTGCATGAAGTGCAAGGGCCAGCAAAAGCAATTTCACAGCTGCCTCTTTCAGCAAGTAGCAAAAAAAAATTCTTGTTTTTTTTCATCTTAAATGCATTTAATTACCTGGTGGGTCACTGTCCTCAAGGCCAAGTTGCACAGACAAATAAATTCCCTTTCCCACATTTTCTGGCCACTAGATGGAAGTGGTCCCTGCAGTTTGCAGGGATCAGGAATGGTTTGTGCTCGGTCCCTCTGGCAGCACCGTGCTCGGGCTCAGCCCTGTGTCTGTCTCAGGCTCTCAGCAGGGTGGGACAGAGCTCTGAGCCCTGGGTTACACTCTGGGGAACAGCCCAAAATTCCAGCAGGGATTATAGCTACGTGTTCACATCCTCAGGGTTTGTCCTGTAATGCTTCTCTGGGCTCTGTTCTCAGGATTTGGTTTGCAGGGCTCGGTACTTGAGAGCTGCAGGGATGGGTGGGATTTTGGGCAGGAATTCCTGGCTGGGAGGGTTGGGCAGGCCCTGGCACAAGTGCCCAGAGCAGGATGGAATTCCCAGAGCAGCTGTGGCTGCCCCTGGATCCCTGGCAGTGCCCAAGGCCAGGCTGGATAGGGTTTGGAGCAGCCTGGGGCAGAGGAAGGTGTCCCTGCCATGGCTGGGGTGGGGTTGGAATGAACTTTAAGGTCCCTTCCCAGCTCAGGCCCTTTAGCAGAGGGGTTTGCAATAACTTCCCTCTGACTCACTGTGGAAAAGTGAATTATTGTGCTTTTCCCTCCACATCTGACCTGGATCTCGTTCCCTTTGCAGATGAGTGGTTGAGACCTGTGATGAAAAAGGACAAGCAGGTGCTGGTACATTGGGGCTTTTTTCCAGACAGGTAAAGAAAGCTGGGGGGAAAAGCAAACCCCAAGTTTTAACTGTTGTTGATGGAAAAGTCTTGATCCCAATGTGCCAAGCTTGAAAAGAATTAACCATTGATTTAAAGCTTGAAAAGAATTAACCATTGATTTAAAGTTTGAAAAGAATTAACCATTGATTTAAAGCTTGAAAAGAATTAACCATTGATTTAAAACTGCAATATCCACATCCAGTTGTGGCACTGGCAGGTGGGTGAGGCTGGAAAAGGAATTCTTCTGCAGAGCCACAAGGAACTGGTTGGAGACTGAACCAGATTTTAAAGCTGGAATGAGCCTTTCCTTAAACTTTAAAGGGAGAACTTCCAGTCCCTGGCTGAACTTTGTCAAAGAGGTTTCACTCCAAGGGTTTTCTTCAGTCAGGTGCCAGTGACTGTTGAAGCACCCCTTTGAGAACCCCACTCTGTGCTGTTGGAGCATGTTAAAATTCAGTGTATGTGCTGTTAGGAACTTCAGTGTATTTGCAATAACTGGTTTCTGAGCCCAGCCTGTGGAAGATCAATCAAAACATTGATAACCCAATATTGACTTCTATTTAATTAACTTTTTCAGGCCACTAAAATCCGTTCACACCCCAAATTCCTAGGAGCTCTATCTCATCTGGGGCTTTCAGTGGAGGAGAGCAAACAGTAATCACACTGTTTTATTCCTACAGATGGAAAGCCTTTAAATATTTTTATATTTCTATCAGTAGTCAAGTTTGTATTGGAGTTTTTAAACCAGGTACACGTAAAACCAGGAATGCTGTGTGCACATCTTTCCTTGCACCTGGCTTCTCCCTGTTCCTCAGCACCTGGTGTTGAATACAGAGTACTTTGGCTTTTGCTGTTGCTCAGTGCAGTTTGTTAACAAATAGAATTTTGGGAATCATGTGGAAGAGTGAATATAAATAATGAACGGTTTCTAGGACAGGGTGCAGCTTCCTCCCTTCCAGGAACGCAGTAACTCTTGCTTTGAAGTCAGAGAACAGAAAGAAGTGAATTAAGTTAATGGCAGGGTTTGGTTGGGTGACTCAGAGCTGCCTTTACCCCCTGAATCTCTCCAGATTTGCACTTGAGGCTGGAGCTGGTTCAATGTGAGGTTTTTAAATTCTAACGTGCATTTGACACCCCGGGGCCCTCCCGTTCCCGAGGCACAGCAGGGTTATTCCCCCTGGGAAGCCCTGCAGTCCCAGCAGTGGGATCTGCTGGAAAACCATTGCTGGTGGCTGAGCTGCTTCTGCTGACCCCTCTCTAGCTACGACACCTGGGTCCACGCCAACGAGCTCGACGCGGAAATCGAGGATCCCCCGATTCCCGAGAAACCCTGGAAGGTAAGGCTGGCTCTGTCCTGCAGCTCCTGTGCTGGACAGCAGCTGGGTGTTGGCACTGCTTTGGTTGTTCCTGCCCTGTCTGTTACCCCTGGCCGTGCTCTGTGTGTGCTGCTGGGCTCCAGAGTCACGGCAGCCCAGGCTGAAAGGATCTTGGAGTCTGTTCCAACACCTGGAACCACTGGAAAACAGGATTTTGGAGTATAAACCTTACTAGGAATAGTCAGAATTGTATGAAGTATTAATAAATCAGTAATAAATTGTATTAATGGCTCTAAAGCACCAGAAGTTTTTTCAGCTGTGTAAACCAAACCAAGGTGGGTGTTATTATCCTGGCAGTCTCTCCAGGGAATGGCCAACTCTTCCTCATTTTTTGGTGTTTGTGGCACATCTGCCAAGGGGATCTGTATATTTAGGGGGGTTTGATGGTAATTTTCAGCATCCAAAGAACACAGGTAACCCAGAGCTGCTGTCCCAGCTCTCAGAACTGACCTCACATTTCAGGAGGCCTGAAAATGCTTCAAGAGCAGAGGTTGAATTCTGTCAGCTGAGCCCTGCTCATGCTTTGTGGTCTTGCCTCGTGACACTGCCAGGAGTGTGTGTGAAACCAGTGGCAGAGATTGGGGCATTCAGACCTGAAAAAGCTCTGGGAATGTCCTTAATCCTGGGGGGTCTCTCATGGAATCATTTCTTCCCAAAGCACCAGGCTCTCAGCGTCTCCTGTTCTGCAGGTTCACGCCAAGTGGATTTTGGACACCGATGTGTTCAATGAGTGGATGAATGAAGAGGATTATGAGGTGGATGAGAACAGGAAATCCGTGAGTTTTCGCCAGAGGATCTCCATGAAGAATGAAGAGGTGAGTGGTTCTCTGCTGAGGGACAGCAATGTCCTTTGTCTCTGGAATAGGGAGGGATCCAGGGGGACCTCAGAGCCCCTCAGGGGCTCCAGGAGAGCTGGAGAGGGACTGGGGACAAGGGGTGGAGGGACAGGACACAGGGAATGGCTCCCCCTGCTTGGATGGGATATTGGGCAGGAATTCCTGGCTGGGAGGGTGGGGAGGGGCTGGCACAGGGTGCCCAGAGAAGCTGTGGCATCCTGTTTTGGGGTGGGTTAAGGAGATGCAGCCTCCAGCTCTGCAGCCAGAGAATTTGGGAATAACTCAAAGCTCTGCTCCCTCCCAGCCCGTGCGGAGCCCTGAGAGGAGGGACAGGAAAGCAGCAGCCAGTACAAGGAAAAGGAAACATTCCCCTTCTCCACCCCCCACTCCTGTGGAGTCCAGGAAAAAGACAGGGAAGAAAGGGTGAGTGTCTGGAAGGTTCCAGAGGCCTGGAATTTGAGGTGAAAAGAAATGAGGAAAAGAAGAAGCTCAAGAAGTGTTTCTGGGAGAACTCTGGGACCTGGGGTTCCATAATTATTTCTGGATAGGCTTGAGGGATTATTCCTGAGCAGTTGTACAATTCCTTACTCTACCAGTATTTTACCCAAATAAAAACTTTAGTTATGGGGTATTATGTGTGGGTATGGAGGGGAGCACTTAAGAGTTAAATTCAGGTTAAAATTAAATTAAATTAAAAATCAATTAAAT
Source organism: Pseudopodoces humilis (assembly GCF_049639895.1). Classification (NCBI taxonomy): domain Eukaryota; kingdom Metazoa; phylum Chordata; class Aves; order Passeriformes; family Paridae; genus Pseudopodoces; species Pseudopodoces humilis. The sequence continues at coordinate 151,491,600 of NC_142200.1, forward strand.
TAGGTTTATGGACCTGTTGGGCTCTAAGGAGACCAAACTGGAAACTTTATCAAGAATGAGTTGATAATCTGAATTCCTCCTTGCAAGTAAAGCCTGAGCTGGGGTCTGTGAGGGGGCGTGGGGCTGGTTCTCTGTTCCCAGGGTGGTCTCAGGAAGGTTTGACCCTCCTGTCCTGGCAGCTGAGCAATGTCCAGAGAACATCTCTGTCTGCTCTGTTCCAGCCAAGCAGCTCTCTATGGGAAAAGGAGGGGGCAGAAGGAAGAGGATGAGCAGGAGGATCTCACCAAGGACATGGAGGACCCCACCCCAGTGCCCAACATAGAAGAAGTGGTACTTCCCAAAAATGGTAAAATACCAGAACAATTTGGGCTCTTTGAATGTGAAAAATTGGAATGCATTAAAATTGTGTAAATATTCTGTCAAATCTTTGAGATCATGGTCATCTTTGCCCATGGATTTATGTAGTCAGGGGATGTAACAGCTGAAAGGGGCAGCAGAGTCACCTCCTTCTGGCCTTTTAAAATACAAAACTACATTTATAAAAGACACTTTCAAAAACAGATTTGCAACGATCCTCTTGAATGTTTTATTTCACCTGTTCACGTTGGGGTGAATGGAGTTTTCTGGAGCAAAATATTTCCCTGCCAAGACCCCAGAAGAAGTATGTTAAATGAGTGGAAAATGTACTACATGCTTTTAGTCCTTTTCAGGGAGGTGGGCAACAATAATTCTGGGAAAAAGAATTCCTTCTGCATCCTTGAGAGCAGATTATTGTGGGAGTCTCTGCATTGGGGTGTTGGGTTTGCACTGAAGCCTCGTTGTGTGCTGGGCAGGTTGGGAGGTGCAGATCCTGCTCCGTGTGGGGCTGGGAATGCTGCAGGGATATGGGATAAAGCTGTGCTCCTGTGTGAGAGCACAGGAATGAGGCCAGGATGAGAATTCCCTGTGTGCTGCTGTCTCATCACTCGCTGTCCTTGCAGTGAACCCAAAGAAGGACAGCGAGAACACGCCCGTGAAAGGAGGAACCGTGGCAGACCTGGGTAAAGCCCCTGCACCCCTGCCCCAACCTCACCCTCCAGTCCTCCCTGCAGTCAATCTTCTAAAATATACTTTAAATATTTCTCAGTCTCTCCATTTGAAAAGCAATCTCTAGTTCTGCTTGTCTGTTGAATTGATTCGTGTTTCAGTCCTACTCAAGTTCCAATGTACCAACTTTTCCCTCATAGGCTGTTGGTGTTTTTATTTCTTTAACACAGTATACAAGCTCTTTTCTAGCAGATTTTGGTTTCTCCCCTGGGAATCAGGGTAAATCACAGGTTCTCTGAGCTTTGCTGAGCCTTGACATGAGATACAAACTCATATCCCATATCCTATTATACAAGAGTCATCTAGGACACTGGGAAAGGAAGTAATTAATTATGAAGTGTTGAGAAATTCTAATTCTCCTTCCTCTGTGTTCTTACCTGTTCCCTGGGATAGGTAAAGGTGTAATTGCTTTAGTGATGTGGGATCCACTTTGTTTCCCTCCTCCCTTCCCTTCCAAAAGAAATGAAACAGTTGTGTTGCTGGAAGGCTTGTGAGCGTTTAAATGAGTTTTTTGGTGTAATTCTCAGTGGTTTTACCTTGCAGATGAGCAGGATGAGGACACAGTGACGACTGGAGGGAAGGTAACAGCACCTGCTTCTTCCTAAATTTGGTAACAAGTGGGATTGTAGAATCCCAGGTGGTTTGGGCTGGAAGGGACCTCGGGGGCCACCCAGTGCCACCCCTGCCATGGGGACACCTCCCGCTGTCCCAGGTGCTCCAGCCCCATCCAGCCTGGCCCTGGGCACTGCCAGGGATCCAGGGATCTGCTCTGGGAATTCCATCCCAGCCCCTCACCAGAATTCCTCCCCAGCATCCCATCCAACCCTGCCCTCTTTCTCTTCAAAGTCATTCCCTGTGTCCTGTCAAGATTTTAATCTCACCTTCAGTAGCTTCACCTGTACTCATTTTTAAGTGATCTGTAAGATTAAATCAGTTACTGACAGGCTTGTTATTATAAAACTCTCCAGATTCTGTGGGATTATGTGATATTTTTAAATCTAGTGTATTAAAAAGGAGAATGAGGAGGCAGATGCCAAGTACTTTCCAAGAAGCATTTTTCAGATGAGAGGTTTTGCTTTTTTTTTTTTTTTTTAGGTTTTAGGACTAAATCTAAACCCTGCTTTGATTTCCTGATCATTTCAATAGAGCTGCAGGGATAGTTTCTGTATTGAATTGCATTTGTGGCATGCCAGGCACTATTTTTATCAGTTGTCAGATGACTGAAGGTGTTGAGAGTGATACCTTGTTGTCTTTGGGGGAGCTCAGTCCCAGATAAAGCTCCATTATTGATACCAGGGACTCCTTAGGGTCTGGCTGTGGCACTTGGCTATTTTTAACATGGCTCAAACAACACCTGAGTTGTTTTGTGCAGTTCTTGTCACTTCCTGACCCTGTTTTGCTGCCTCCTCATGATCATTTGGGGTCAGGAGTTGACATTTGCTGGGACTTGAGTTGCAGGACGAGTTACTCACAGGAGGCTTCTGTGAACAGCAGAGAGGGAGCAAAGCTGTCCCTCCTCGTGGGGTGTCACAGAATCTGGGTGGGCTGGGGGAGCTCCTGTCCTGTCCTCTGTGTGCTGTGTGTCCCCTGTGTGTGCTGTGTGTCCCCTGTGTGTGCTGTGTGTCCCCTGTGTGTGCTGTGTGTCCCCTGTGTGTGCTGTGTGTCCCCTGTGTGTGTGTGCTGTGTGTCCCCTGTGTGTGTGTGCTGTGTGTCCCCTGTGTGTGTGTGCTGTGTGTCCCCTGTGTGTGTGCTGTGTGTCCCCTGTGTGTGTGCTGTGTGTCCCCTGTGTGTGCTGTGTGTCCCCTGTGTGTGCTGTGTGTCCCCTGTGTGTGTGCTGTGTGTCCCCTGTGTGTGTGCTGTGTGTCCCCTGTGTGTGTGTGCTGTGTGTCCCCTGTGTGTGTGTGCTGTGTGTCCCCTGTGTGTGTGCTGTGTGTCCCCTGTGTGTGCTGTGTGTCCCCTGTGTGTGCTGTGTGTCCCCTGTGTGTGCTGTGTGTCCCCTGTGTGTGTGTGCTGTGTGTCCCCTGTGTGTGTGTGCTGTGTGTCCTCTGTGTGTGCTGTGTGTCCCCTGTGTGTGTGTGCTGTGTGTCCCCTGTGTGTGCTGTGTGTCCCCTGTGTGTGTGCTGTGTGTCCCCTGTGTGTGTGCTGTGTGTCCCCTGTGTGTGTGTGCTGTGTGTCCCCTGTGTGTGTGCTGTGTGTCCCCTGTGTGTGCTGTGTGTCCCCTGTGTGTGTGTGCTGTGTGTCCCCTGTGTGTGTGCTGTGTGTCCCCTGTGTGTGTGCTGTGTGTCCCCTGTGTGTGTGCTGTGTGTCCCCTGTGTGTGTGCTGTGTGTCCCCTGTGTGTGTGTGCTGTGTGTCCCCTGTGTGTGCTGTGTGTCCCCTGTGTGTGTGTGCTGTGTGTCCCCTGTGTGTGTGTGCTGTGTGTCCCCTGTGTGTGCTGTGTGTCCCCTGTGTGTGTGCTGTGTGTCCCCTGTGTGTGTGCTGTGTGTCCCCTGTGTGTGTGCTGTGTGTCCCCTGTGTGTGCTGTGTGTCCCCTGTGTGTGTGCTGTGTGTCCCCTGTGTGTGTGTGCTGTGTGTCCCCTGTGTGTGTGTGCTGTGTGTCCCCTGTGTGTGTGCTGTGTGTCCCCTGTGTGTGCTGTGTGTCCCCTGTGTGTGTGCTGTGTGTCCCCTGTGTGTGTGTGCTGTGTGTCCCCTGTGTGTGTGCTGTGTGTCCCCTGTGTGTGCTGTGTGTCCCCTGTGTGTGTGCTGTGTGTCCCCTGTGTGTGTGCTGTGTGTCCCCTGTGTGTGTGTGCTGTGTGTCCCCTGTGTGTGTGCTGTGTGTCCCCTGTGTGTGCTGTGTGTCCCCTGTGTGTGTGCTGTGTGTCCCCTGTGTGTGTGTGCTGTGTGTCCCCTGTGTGTGTGTGCTGTGTGTCCCCTGTGTGTGTGCTGTGTGTCCCCTGTGTGTGTGCTGTGTGTCCCCTGTGTGTGTGTGCTGTGTGTCCCCTGTGTGTGTGCTGTGTGTCCCCTGTGTGTGTGTGCTGTGTGTCCCCTGTGTGTGTGCTGTGTGTCCCCTGTGTGTCCCCTGTGTGTGTGCTGTGTGTCCCCTGTGTGTGTGTGCTGTGTGTCCCCTGTGTGTGTGCTGTGTGTCCCCTGTGTGTGTGCTGTGTGTCCCCTGTGTGTGTGCTGTGTGTCCCCTGTGTGTGTGCTGTGTGTCCCCTGTGTGTGTGCTGTGTGTCCCCTGTGTGTGTGTGCTGTGTGTCCCCTGTGTGTGTGCTGTGTGTCCCCTGTGTGTGTGCTGTGTGTCCCCTGTGTGTGTGTGCTGTGTGTCCCCTGTGTGTGTGCTGTGTGTCCCCTGTGTGTGTGTGCTGTGTGTCCCCTGTGTGTGTGTGCTGTGTGTCCCCTGTGTGTGTGTGCTGTGTGTCCCCTGTGTGTGCTGTGTGTCCCCTGTGTGTGTGCTGTGTGTCCCCTGTGTGTGCTGTGTGTCCCCTGTGTGTGTGTGCTGTGTGTCCCCTGTGTGTGTGTGCTGTGTGTCCCCTGTGTGTGTGCTGTGTGTCCCCTGTGTGTGTGCTGTGTGTCCCCTGTGTGTGTGCTGTGTGTCCCCTGTGTGTGTGCTGTGTGTCCCCTGTGTGTGTGCTGTGTGTCCCCTGTGTGTGTGTGTGCTGTGTGTCCCCTGTGTGTGTGTGCTGTGTGTCCCCTGTGTGTGTGCTGTGTGTCCCCTGTGTGTGCTGTGTGTCCCCTGTGTGTGTGCTGTGTGTCCCCTGTGTGTGTGTGCTGTGTGTCCCCTGTGTGTGTGCTGTGTGTCCCCTGTGTGTGTGTGTGCTGTGTGTCCCCTGTGTGTGTGCTGTGTGTCCCCTGTGTGTGCTGTGTGTCCCCTGTGTGTGTGCTGTGTGTCCCCTGTGTGTGTGCTGTGTGTCCCCTGTGTGTGTGCTGTGTGTCCCCTGTGTGTGTGCTGTGTGTCCCCTGTGTGTGCTGTGTGTCCCCTGTGTGTGTGCTGTGTGTCCCCTCTGTGTGTCCCCTGTGTGTGTGCTGTGTGTCCCCTGTGTGTGCTGTGTGTCCCCTGTGTGTGTGCTGTGTGTCCCCTGTGTGTGTGCTGTGTGTCCCCTGTGTGTGTGCTGTGTGTCCCCTGTGTGTGTGCTGTGTGTCCCCTGTGTGTGTGCTGTGTGTCCCCTGTGTGTGTGTGCTGTGTGTCCCCTGTGTGTGCTGTGTGTCCCCTGTGTGTGTGCTGTGTGTCCCCTGTGTGTGCTGTGTGTCCCCTGTGTGTGTGTGCTGTGTGTCCCCTGTGTGTGTGTGCTGTGTGTCCCCTGTGTGTGTGCTGTGTGTCCCCTGTGTGTGTGCTGTGTGTCCCCTGTGTGTGTGTGCTGTGTGTCCCCTGTGTGTGTGCTGTGTGTCCCCTGTGTGTGTGTGTGCTGTGTGTCCCCTGTGTGTGTGCTGTGTGTCCCCTGTGTGTGTGTGCTGTGTGTCCCCTGTGTGTGTGTGTGCTGTGTGTCCCCTGTGTGTGTGCTGTGTGTCCCCTGTGTGTGTGCTGTGTGTCCCCTGTGTGTGTGCTGTGTGTCCCCTGTGTGTGCTGTGTGTCCCCTGTGTGTGCTGTGTGTCCCCTGTGTGTGCTGTGTGTCCCCTGTGTGTGCTGTGTGTCCCCTGTGTGTGCTGTGTGTCCCCTGTGTGTGCTGTGTGTCCCCTGTGTGTGCTGTGTGTCCCCTGTGTGTGCTGTGTGTCCCCTGTGTGTGTGTGCTGTGTGTCCCCTGTGTGTGTGCTGTGTGTCCCCTGTGTGTGTGCTGTGTGTCCCCTGTGTGTGTGCTGTGTGTCCCCTGTGTGTGCTGTGTGTCCCCTGTGTGTGTGTGCTGTGTGTCCCCTGTGTGTGTGCTGTGTGTCCCCTGTGTGTGTGCTGTGTGTCCCCTGTGTGTGCTGTGTGTCCCCTGTGTGTGTGCTGTGTGTCCCCTGTGTGTGTGTGCTGTGTGTCCCCTGTGTGTGTGCTGTGTGTCCCCTGTGTGTGTGCTGTGTGTCCCCTGTGTGTGTGCTGTGTGTCCCCTGTGTGTGTGCTGTGTGTCCCCTGTGTGTGTGTGCTGTGTGTCCCCTGTGTGTGTGCTGTGTGTCCCCTGTGTGTGCTGTGTGTCCCCTGTGTGTGTGTGCTGTGTGTCCCCTGTGTGTGTGCTGTGTGTCCCCTGTGTGTCCCCTGTGTGTGTGCTGTGTGTCCCCTGTGTGTGTGCTGTGTGTCCCCTGTGTGTGTGCTGTGTGTCCCCTGTGTGTGTGCTGTGTGTCCCCTCTGTGTGTCCCCTGTGTGTGTGCTGTGTGTCCCCTGTGTGTGTGCTGTGTGTCCCCTGTGTGTGTGCTGTGTGTCCCCTGTGTGTGCTGTGTGTCCCCTGTGTGTGCTGTGTGTCCCCTCTGTGTGTCCCCTGTGTGTCCCCTGTGTGTGCTGTGTGTCCCCTCTGTGTGTCCCCTCTCTCTGTGCCCTGTCCCCTCACTGTGCCGTGTCCCCTCACTGTGCCATGTCCCCTCTGTCCCCCAGGAGGACGAGGACCCCAACAAGGGTGACCAGAGCCGCTCCATTGACCCTGGGGAGGACAATGTCACCGAGCAGACCAACCACATCATCATCCCCAGCTACGCCTCCTGGTTCGACTACAACTGGTGAGGGGCTCTGGGGGAGCCTGCCCCCCTTCTGTTTCCTCAGCTGCTGGAGGAGCTCACTCCTCTGCAGGGCTGGTTCCCGTGCTTTGTGCTGAGATCCTCCTGGCTGTTCTCAGGGATTGGGAATGAGGAAGAGAATTTCAAACAGCAGAGGTCTTCGCTCTGCCTCCTCGGCAGTTTCTGCTTGCATCGATTTCCCTCTGATTCCCACCTTAGTTCCTTTCTCTCCTTTGCTTCTCTGGTCGTCGTGTGACCATTCTGTTTGTCTCTACTACTGAAAGCCTTTTTATTTTGCTTCAGAACTTGACTTTTAGGAGAAGTCACTGATTCTAGGGGGAGGATATTTGTTGTAGCCTGGAATAATCCCTGGAACCGGGGCTGTTCCAGGGTCTGACACCTGAACTGGTTTTGTTGCAGCATCCACGTGATCGAACGTCGCGCGCTTCCGGAATTCTTCAATGGGAAAAACAAGTCCAAGACTCCAGAAATGTGAGTAAAACCTGGGGATGTGGGCAGTGGCAGTGTGGCAGGATATAGGAGCTTCCCATTCCATGAATGCTGTGGGCACAGCTGGGTGTGTGTGAGGCTGACACTTCCTGTAGAGAGGGACAGAGCCCCTGACAATGTTTGAACATTGTTGTGGTAGAGATTAAAGTTTAAACATCAAAGTGGTATTTACCAGTGGTTAGCTGAGCTCTCCCTGGAGCCTTCTCCTCTCCAGGTAACCATTCCCATCTCTGCCAGCCTGGAGGGGAGAATTCCTCCAGAGATTGTCCTCGTGCTGGAATCTCCCACCTCAGGGGTGGCTGTTGGTCTGTGATGCTTCAGGTTTGATAAACAAACAGAAATTATTGAAGTTCCTTTTTCCAGGGGCCTGGTGGTGTTTGTCCCCTGCCCCAGGAGGCCCCTGGGGCTGAGTCTGTGACAGGGCAGCAACAGGTCAGGCAGAAACAGCAGTTTCTGGCTCGAGAAAAGGGGAGTTTTGAGCTCTGAACAAGATGAGGCACTGGGATGGGGCCTTGGGAAATTGGGATTGCTCCTCCTTGGAGTCTTTCAGGCCTTCCTGGACAAAGCCCTACGAAACCTGGTGAGACATGATGGCTTGAGCAGGAGCTTGGCTCAGACACCCCTGAGACCCCTGGCACCCCGAAGGGTTTCCAGTCTGTGCTCTGTCCTCACAGCTTGTGTGCACTCTGTGTGAGTGCAGAGTGACCACAGCTGGATCCAGAGCCCAGCATGGCTCGGGCAGGGCTCTGCAGAGATCCCCTTGTTCCTCCCCCTGCCATTCCCCAGTGCCTTTGTTCCAAACCCACCCAACACCGGCTGTTCAGCACTTCAGCTGCCCAGGAGGGTTGGGGGTTTCTCAGTGAGAGGCAGCAGACAGCTGGAGTGTGGAAGGAGTGTTTCTCTCCTGGATGTCACTCTGTGATTGTCACTGCAGGCCCAGGGACCCTTCTCCAGCCTGGCATCACAGCATCAGCTCCTGCTGCTCCTCCCTGGGCTGCCACCGGCTGTTGCTGCCAGAGAGCAGCCTGGGGACTCCTGCCATGCCTCATGGCATCCTGGAGATCTGCTTTTGGTGCCATTTGGGGATTGCAGGAGCAGCACGTGGTCCTGGCGTTGTGTTTTGCTGTGAAATAAAAGAGGAGCATCCCTCTGAATGGAGATGAGCTGCCTCCAGCTGAATGTTGAGGCCAAAACAGCGTGCTTGGGGAGCTCACACAGGTTCATCCTTGTGACAGCAGAGCCTGGGGGTGGGCCCTGGCTGGAAGGGGATTGAACTAAATCCTGCTTGACTTCTCACTGCTGACAGGGTTTAGCTGATGGGTCCTGTCATGGCTCACAACAATCTCCCTTCAGAATAAACCTGGGGATGTTTCTGTCTTGGGCTTCTCTCTCCACCTCATGATGTGACCTTTGCTAATAAATGCTCATTTCTGCAGCCAAGACCTGCTCCTGGACAGGTTCTTCCCCTCCTCCCCTGCAGCATTCAGAAATATTCCTCAGAATTCCTCTGTGGAAGAAACTCCTTTTTGTTTCTTGCCTCCCAAACATCCCACATGGAGCCAAACACCTACTCCAGCAATTTTCTTCCAGCCAGTTGCACATATGATTTGGTCAGGAGGAGGATGTGGGATTTTGGCAGGGACACGTGCTTGCAGCATCTGCCTGCTCAGACCTTGCCTGGATGATTTATATTTTTGGTTCCCAGCTGCTTCATGCACTGCATGTGAAACATTCCCCCCTGGAATTTTCCAAAGGCAGAAATCTGCTTTAAAAACCACTGTTTTACACACAGCTTTGCATTGGATACTCACTGGATTGAATCCTGGAGTAGTTTTGGGTTAAAGCCCTTTTCATTCACCCACCTGCCATGGGCAGGGACACCTTCCGTAGTCCAGGTGCTCCAAGCCCCATCCAGCCTGGATGATGCCAGGGCTATCAATAATCTTATGGCAGGTTATTTTCTTTGGGATAATTTGTGTTAGGAAGCATCAGCACATTGCAGAAACTTACTGAAACGGGGCAATCTCTCAGGGATGGTTTCTGCTCCAGCTGTTCCCAGCTGTGCTGGCTCTGGGCTCTTATCCTCTGCTTTTCAAAGATCTTTTCTTCTCCACGTTGCTGTTCTGCCTCATCCCTTCATCCATTAAAAACTCCACATGCAGCCACAGCAGTGTTCCATCCACTTCTGCTTTTCTGTGCAGCTTTTTTCCTTCACGCAGGGATGCACAAGGATTATTTATCCTGTTCCCATGTGGAGACCAGACCCCGTTATTTTCATCCTGCAGCTTCTCTTCTATTGTGGGAATATGTGGCCAGCGACCAAGTTACAGCAGTTAATTGTGTGATTTACAATTTAAACACGTTTCCATGTGCTGCTAATCCAAACACAGGGGGAAACTCAGAGTGAAGCAGTCTGCAGGAGTGGGAATTCCACTTTGCCTGTGGGTTTTGGTGCTGGTTCTGAAATTTGAGCAGTGCAGGAGATGTGTTGGTGTTTCCCCGTCGGTGCAGGGTGTTTGGGGGTGGATGTTGAGGTGCTGAGCTGGCTGGGAGGGCAGGGGTGACGTGGTTGGGGCTGTGTTGCAGATACCTGGCCTACAGGAACTTCATGATCGACACGTACCGCCTGAACCCGCAGGAGTACCTGACCAGCACGGCCTGCAGGAGGAACCTCACCGGCGACGTCTGCGCCGTCATGAGGTGACAGCTGCCTCTGGAGCTTCTGCAAGTTCCCAGGCATCAACAATGTGGAATAACTGAGGGTGGAAAAGCTCTGCAAAGAGTCCAGGCTGTGCCCTGTCCCCACCAGAGCACTGAGTGCCACATCCAGGCCTTCTTTGGACAGCTCTAGGTCACCTCCCTGGGAGCCCCTGCCAAAGCCTGACCACCTTTTCCATGGGGAAATTCCTCTTGGTGTCCACCCTGAGCTTGCCTGGCCCAGCCTGAGGTTGTTCCCTCTCCTCCTGTCCCTGTTCCCTGGGAGCAGATCCCAAATCCCCCCAGCTGTCCCCTCCTGCCAGGGACTTGTGCAGAGCCAGAAATTCCCCCTGAGCCTCCTTTGCTCCAGGCTGAGCCCCTTTCCAGTTCCCTCAGGAATTCTCCAGCCCCTTCCCATCTCCCTCAGGAATTCTCCAGCCCCTTCCCAGCTCCCTCAGGAATTCTCCAGCCCCTTCCCATCTCCCTCAGGAATTCTCCAGCCCTTTCCCAGCTCCCTCAGGAATTCTCCAGCCCTTTCCCATCTCCCTCGGGAATTCTCCAGCCCTTCCCCAGCTCCCTCAGGAATTCTCCAGCCCCTTCCCAGCTCCTTCAGGAATTCTCCAGCCCTTTCCCAGCTCCCTCAGGAATTCTCCAGCCCCTTTCCCAGCTCTCAGGAATTCTCCAGCCCTTTCCCAGCTCCCTCAGGAATTCTCCAGCCCTTTCCCATCTCCCTCGGGAATTCTCCAGCCCTTCCCCAGCTCCCTCAGGAATTCTCCAGCCCCTTCCCAGCTCCTTCAGGAATTCTCCAGCCCTTTCCCAGCTCCCTCAGCCCCTCCTGGGGCTCCAGCCCCTTCCCAGCTCCGTTCCCTGGACATTCTCCAGCCCCTCAGGGTCTCTCTTTGGGGCCCAGAGCTGGACACAGCTTTGGTTTATACAGCACACTGCAGTGTCCTCAGGTGTGCACAGAGCTCCTGCTCTGGGATTTGTTTTGCTCTTTGGGTTTAATGAAGGACTAGAGGAGCTCCTGGGTGTGGATTTGATCCAGAAACATCAGCTTTGTTCTTTGTCACCTCCCACACGAAGCGCGAGCGAAGCTGCGGTGCCGAGGGTGGGATTTGTCCTGTTTTTCCCAGGGTCCACGCCTTCCTGGAGCAGTGGGGGCTCATCAACTACCAGGTGGATCCCGAGAGCCGCCCCATGGCCATGGGGCCCCCCCCGACCCCCCACTTCAACGTGCTGGCCGACACCCCCTCGGGGCTGATGCCCCTGCACATCCGCACCCCGCAGGTGAGCGGGGCCGCCCTGCCGGGCTCTGCCCACTGGGGAACATCCTCATCCTCAGCAGCTGGCCCACAGCCACCCACACACTGCTCACACGCTGGCCCTCATGGCTTGTGTTCAGCTGCTCTGGCCACTCCGTGTTGTGGTGAGTGTTGGTGTGAAAACCCTGCATAACTTCCAATTCCTGCTCCTCTCCCCTGTGACGTTCGTTCCCAGGTTCCAGCTGCCCAGCAAATGCTGAGCTTTCCTGAGAAGAACAAGGAGAAGCCAACTGACCTGCAGAACTTTGGCCTTCGCACAGACATCTACTCCAAAAAGACTTTGGCCAAGGCAAGTGTCCTGGGGCTCTGCCTGCAGCTCCCAGCCAGCTTTGTTATTCCTCGGGTCCCCCAGTTTGTGTCACTGAGGTGACTTGTGTTGCTCCTCTACTCCTGGCTTAGATGTTTCCCATCCCTGTGCAGGACACTGGGGTGGGAGGTTGTGCTGGAATTCTGATTTTCTGGGAATAAAGACATGGACAACTTCCCAGACCAGTCCATGCTGTCAGCCCTCAGGTGCCAAACTCGTTGTGTTCCTGCATGTCCTGCTGGAATGGTTCAGCATCAGCAAACCATCCAATGATTTTCCATCCAGCAGAGAGCTTCCAGCAGGATCTCTGCCTCTCCTGTTCTCCAGGCTCTGGTTTGGGTGTCCAGGGGAGGTTTGGGCACTGTCACTGCAGAGTGTGACACAGGATAATTCAGCCTGGGAGGCACCATTGCAGTGAGGTGTTGTTTCCACAACCTCCTGCCTTTCCCTGAGTGTCCCTGGAGGTGCTGTGGGAATGCCACAGTGGCTCAGCACAGCCTCCAGTGGGAATTGGGAATCTCCAGAGCTGGATTGTGCCTCCCGTGGGTGGCGTCAGGCTAACTCCATGTCATCAGTTCATTGTCCTCAGAGGTCACTGTTTAAACCTAAAAAAGAACTATTTAAACACTATTTACCACTTGGGAACATCCTTTAAAAACCCCACAAACCCAAACCAGTTATTTTTCATAAGCCTGGCTCCATCTCACATTTCATGGACTGACTTTCTCACTCGTAAGGGGAGGTATAAATACTCTCCAAATTGATAAATCTGTTGCTGGTTCTGGGCCCTGGCTCTGTTTACAGGAGCTGTGAACTGGAGCAGGTTTGTTGGCAGATTTCCCTGTTTGGTTTCTGTCTGCTGGGGGTTTTGGCTGTGGAGAGCAGCAGTTGTGTGACTCACATTGATTCATGTTCTCTGTGGGTTAATGAGCTGCTTGAGATGCATCTGAAGAGAACATTTATTATCCTAAACAGCCTCTTCCTTTCAGTCCAGCAGTGGTGCAGGTCCTGAGCTGCTTTTGTGCTGGGTCAGGGTGTCACAGCAGGAGCAGTTTCACCCTGCATTTGGAATTTTTATCCAATCTGAGCCTCGAGGTGTAGATTTGGGAGCAGCAGTATCCCTTGGAGCAGGTGATGGCTGGAAGTGCAGATGATCCTGCTGGGATTACTCTGCCTTCTCACACAGCTCATCCCCCTCTAAAGAGTTGTTACTCCTCTACTGAGATAGGGATGAACTTGGAGATAAATTAACTTATTTTGGACCAGCCCACTCTGCCTCCAGCACCCAGAGGGGTTTGTTCTTCAGGGAGATCCTCTCTGCTGTGTGTGCAGGCACAGATCAGAGGGAGAGGAGGATGCCACATCCCTTTGCTCCAGCTGGGGAAGGCGTGGTGGGAAGCTGGGATGTGTAACCCCCAGCTGTGCCTTCACTGAGGGGTGAATCCCACAGAGCCCTGCCTGGGGCTCAGCTGGAAGGAGGAGGTTTGAGTGGATCAAATCACAAAATCTTCCCCTTTCCTCCTCAGGGTTTTATTCTACAAGGTTTTCTGTAAAAAATCCTGTTTCACCTTTATTTATTTTTCCCTCCTGTCTTTTGTAGAGTAAAGGGGCGAGTGCTGGCAGAGAGTGGACAGAGCAGGAGACACTGCTGCTGTTAGAGGTGAGTTCATGAGGCCAAAGGAAAGGCAGCAAACAAAACCACGAGGGGTGGTTCAGGCTTTAAAAACCCACATGTGCATTTTTTGGAGTTAGATGACAGCTGCCATCATGGCTACAAGAGTGATGCTACCAAAAAGAGATGGCAGGAGCATCTCTGTGAGAGAGGGCTGCCTGTGTCTAAGGCTTGGTTCTAACTTGGGCCTGCAAGCCAGAAATGAAGCATTTAAGAACTTTGTATAAGTCAGGAGCGGGTTTTGCAGTGCAGAGAGGTGTTTTCATTCAGCAGGACTCACTGACAGCATGAAATAATGTCAGTAATTCACATAGTGGTAAATAATTCTGGTAAATTACTCAGATAAATACACTCAGATAAATACCTGGAAATTCTGATTTCCAAGCCATGCCATAGCTCAGGGAAACAGCTCATTTTGGAAGTTGAAGTGGTTGAAATCCAGTTGAGGCCATGGAGAATAGAAGTTCTTTGGTAGCTCCTTCATCCCACATCTCCTCCTTGTTTTCACTTGGGGTGTTCTTTGAGCTTTTTCTGGAAATCCACCCAAAAAAACCCAGAGATGGTTCCATGAGGTTCCTTCCAATGAGCTCCAGGAGCTGCTGCAGGCTGGTGTCCCCAGGTGGCTTCAGGTGAAGCAATTTAAAGTTCTGCCAATTCCTCCAAAGAAAAGATCTTCTCCCCAGCTTTGCTTTCACATTTTCCTGATGTAGAGGCTGCATGGCTGATATTTTCTTTTGAAGTAATTCAGAGTTCTGAGAATTCCAGTTTGGGGCTCTGTTTCTGTTGGGTTTTGCTTGCAGAGCTCAGAGCAAACTGCAATTGCCTGGTTGTTTCAGCTTTTTTGTCTTGCCATGTGTCAATAAAGCCATTGAAAAGTTAATTTCCTGGGGAAAAGCCTGGAGGATGGACCTGTGTCAGTGCCAAATCAGCAGCTGTGATTTAGTCTTCATACATATGGAGTGTGGTCATCAAACAGCCAAAATCTCCCTTTATTTCCTATTTATTTTAGGTTGATATTCAGTGTTTAGCCAATACTTTTCTATTGGCACATGGGAAAATTTTGCTTCTGGGGTGTAAACAGCTGTTTTCCATGGCATTCATGGAAGGAGAAACAAGGCTAATGGCTTGATATACTGACTTCTTTCCTTTTTATTTATTTAAATGTATTATTTAAATATTTAATATTAATAGTACTGTTATTTAAAATTCATTGGTTTGTATGTTTTTAGCTCATGATCACACACTGCACGTTGTAGCCCAGCAAAATAATCCAGTGATATATCCTGTGCTTACAAAAAAAAAAAACCCAAAGGCCTCCTAAATCTTGAGATTGCAATTCTATTTAATGAGTTTAAATTAATAATGTTTTTGTTCCTCCTTTTTCACGGACTTGCTCTATGAATAAATCAGTAAAGAGTATATCAGTTCAAGCATAAGTAATTCAGCTGTAACAAGCCAGCTCAGTCCAATTAAATCCTCAGGGTAGCTTTGGGCATATAGATAGGCAGTGAAGTTCCAAATAATAAATCGTATCTGAAATAATTATTGGCCTTCTGCCTGTTGACTGAATAATTTGGGGAAGGAAATAGAGTTTTCCTCCTCCCTGCACAGCCCCCTCGGTGTCTCCACGGCTCAGGCAGAGTTAAATGCATTTTCAGCTATTTTTAGGAAGGACATTTATTGCGAGCGAGGGTTTGTCTGGCAGGAAAACAACAGATGGGGAAGGAGAAGGAGCAGGAAACAGAAATTTGGGGGCTGAGAAGCAGAGCTGGTCTCAAGTGCCAGAGGGGTTAAAAATGGAGACAGGGACTGAGAGCCCAGAGATGAAATTAGGGGAAGGGAAATAAAGGCTGAGCAGAGAATAAAAACCTCCCTTGAGAGTGACCTGCTGGGCTGAGCAGGCTCTGATCCACTTGGAATCCTTGGGAGATCCCAGGGGCCGGGAGAAGGGCTCAGCAGGGAATTTGGGAATGTGGATTCCCGTGGTGAGGAGCAGGCTGTCGGGTTCTGGGTCATTCCCAAGCCGAGGGCTCCTCCCGTGGAGCTCTCCCAGCCCTGCCTGGCTGTGCTCCCCAGCCAGCTGCTCCCACTGCTGGGATCCAGCAGGAGCCACCTGCAGAGCCACCAGGGCTGTCCCAGCCCCTGTCCCAGCTCCCAGCCTCTGTCCCATCCCCTGTCCCATCCCTGTTCCCATCCCCTGTCCCATCCCCTGCTCCCATCCCTGTTCCCATCCCCTGCTCCCATCCCCTGTCCCATCCCCTGTCCCATCCCCTGTCCCATCCCTGTCCCATCCCTGTCCCATCCCCTGTCCCATCCCCTGTCCCATCCCTGTCCCATCCCTGTCCCATCCCCTGTCCCATCCCCTGTCCCAGCTCCCATCCCCTGTCCCATCCCCTGTCCCATCCCCTGTCCCATCCCCTGTCCCATCCCCTGTCCCATCCCCTGTCCCAGCCCTGTCCCAGCCCTGTCCCATCCCCTGTCCCATCCCCTGTCCCAGCTCCCATCCCCTGTCCCATCCCCTGTCCCATCCCCTGTCCCATCCCCTGTCCCATCCCTGTCCCATCCCCTGTCCCATCCCCTGTCCCAGCTCCCATCCCCTGTCCCATCCCCTGTCCCATCCCCTGTCCCATCCCTGTCCCATCCCCTGTCCCATCCCCTGTCCCATCCCCTGTCCCATCCCCTGTCCCATCCCCTGTCCCATCCCCTGTCCCATCCCCTGTCCCATCCCTGTCCCATCCCCTGTCCCATCCCTGTCCCATCCCCTGTCCCATCCCTGTCCCATCCCCTGTCCCAGCTCCCATCCCCTGTCCCATCCCCTGTCCCATCCCCTGTCCCATCCCCTGCTCCCATCCCCTGTCCCATCCCCTGTCCCATCCCCTGTCCCATCCCCTGTCCCATCCCCTGTCCCATCCCCTGTCCCAGCTCCCATCCCCTGTCCCATCCCTGTCCCATCCCTGTCCCATCCCCTGTCCCATCCCCTGTCCCAGCCCTGTCCCATCCCCTGTCCCAGCCCTGTCCCATCCCTGTCCCAGCTCCAGCAGTGACACCTGCCTGGAGAGAACAACTCCAGCCAGCTCTGGGCTCAGGCAGGCTCTGCCCACTCAGGCAGTTCTTCTCCACTTTGAGCCGTGGTGGATCTCTGATGCTTTTGGGTTGAATTATCTGTCCTTGGGGCCAGTTTGTTTCTGTATCTTTGCAACCCAGGAGCATTTTCATGACCTCAGCTGCCCCTCTGCAGCCACAAAGTGCCCGAGGGCCCCGTTCAGGTCGATGTTTTGTCCTTGAGGAATTCTCAGAGCTTCTGTTTTAACTGAACAAATACTAAAACAGTTTTCCTGCAGAGCTGCTCTGAAGACAGCAGTGTGTTTGGAAGGGACCTTAGAGCTCATCCCACCCCACCCCTGCCGTGGGCAGGGACACTTCCCACTGTCCCAGGCAGCTCCAAGCCCCATCCAGCCTGGTTTTGGTGTTCCATGGAGGCTGTTCCATACTCTGGGCCCTTCCCAGACTCTGAGCACCAGGCTGGTGGCTCAGTTTGGATCTTCCACGTGTCCCTGGGAAGGGCTGGAAGCCCCAGCACAGGAACGTTGTGTCCCTGTGTGCTCTGCTCTCCCACCTTGGGCGTGTTCTCAGGAGCTCAGGCACATCCAGCCCAGCTCCCAGCTCCCCCTCCCTGCTCTCAGAGTTAAGTCAGGCCTTGCAAGGTTGAGATTTCTCAGAGTTCTCAGCCTTGTGGGAGAGACTTACTTGGGAAAACTCATTTTCACACATTGAGCATCTTTTGCCAGAAACTCAAATGTCTTTTTTTGCCTTCTCTGGGTGACTGCACCATGAATCCTCTCAGAAATGTAAAAGCTAATGGTTCAGGATATGTCAGGATATTTATTTTACACTGTCCAGATACTTCACTAAAACAATTATCAGGGGAAAAAATGGCTTGTTAAGGAGTAATAATTTATTAGGCTGTGACTTGGAGGGTTTTACAGGATTAATGTGTTGGTTTTTCAGGAGCCAATGCAGGGCCTTCAGTAGCTCATTGCTGTTAAATTCTTTTAAGACTTCTCTTGAGGAAGTTTAAAAACGTAAAAATTTAAAAATTCAGAATTCTGTTTTTGATATGATCTGGAAGTTCTCACTTTATCAGGTGCCCTATCTAGGCAGTAATGATTTGTTAGCCCCAGTGTTAAGAGAAGTCACACTGGTGCACAGCTCCTGCAGAACTGGTCTCTCCTGGCTTCAGGATGTGGGACAGATTTCCCTCTTTTCCCCTGGTGGATTGGTTTGATGCTTTTCCACTTCCATAACATCTGTTGAGTCTAAAGACTGGATTTCACATCACAGCCAGCCCACATCTGAAAAACAGATCCTGTTCCTGCCCCAGCCAGCTTTCTGTGTTCAGGGAGCCCCTGTGGAGGGAGTGGTGGGAATTAAAGAATTGTGAGATTTGGTAGGACAGGCAGATTTAGTTCTCTGTGAGGCAACACCTGCTGTGCAAATAGCAGTAAACCCCAAATCTTCTGGCAATTCTTTCTGATACAGCCACAGCATCCACTCCCGTGACGATCCCTGTGGTTTCAATGTCACTCACACCCCAGGGAAATCCTCATATTTCTTACTATTTCCTCACACAGTGTCCACTGCAGATAATCTCGATAGCAGCACCAGCACTTTCAGCAGTTGTCCGACCCCCATTTATTGCTCCATCACCACAGCAAAAGAAACAAAACAAAAAAGAAACCCTTTTTGGCCGTGGTTTTCCCCGAGCAGGCCGTGCCCAGCCGCCCCTCTTGCCTTTTGCAGGCTCTGGAGATGTACAAGGACGACTGGAACAAGGTGTCGGAGCACGTGGGCAGCCGCACGCAGGACGAGTGCATCCTGCACTTCCTGCGCCTGCCCATCGAGGATCCCTACCTGGAGAACTCGGATGCCTCCCTGGGACCCCTGGCCTACCAGCCCGTGCCCTTCAGCCAGTCTGGCAACCCCGTCATGAGCACCGTGGCCTTCCTGGCCTCCGTGGTGGATCCGCGCGTGGCCTCGGCCGCGGCCAAGGCTGCCCTCGGTACGGGGCAGCCCCGTGTGCCTCCCTGCCCCAGTGTCCCTCTCCATCCCTGTGTGTGTCCCTCCCTGCCCCAGTGTGCTTCTCCATCCCTGTGTGTGTCCCTCTCCATCCCTGTGTGTGTCCCTCTCCATCCCTGTGTGTGTCCCTCTCCATCCCTGTGTGTGTCCCTCTCCATCCCTGTGTGTGTCCCTCCCTGCCCCAGTGTCCCTCTCCATCCCTGTGTGTGTCCCTCCCTGCCCCAGTGTCCCTCTCCATCCCCGTGTCCCTCTCCATCCCCATGTCCCTCTCCCCCCGTGTCCCACTCTCCCCCCGTGTCCCTCTTCACCCTTGTGTCCCTCTCCCCCATCTCTCTCTCCCCATGTCCCTCTCCCCATGTCCCCCTCTCCCCATGTCCCTCTTCCCACATGTCCCTCCCCCATCTCTCTCCCCATGTCCCTCTCCCCATGTCCCTCTCCCCATCTCTCTCCCCATGTCCCCCTCTCCCCACGTCCCTCTCCCCACGTCCCTCTCCCCACGTCCCTCTCCCCATGTCCCTCCCCCATCTCTCTCTCCCCACGTCCCTCTCCCCCCGTGTCCCCTCCAGCCCCTGCGGAGTTCTCAGTGACGGGTGAAACAGGCGAGTTGGGGTCCAGGTTATGCAGGAAAGGCTCTGCTGCTCTTCCCAGTGTTCCACTTTCCTGGAATCCCGTCTGCAGCCAGCTCTGCTGAGGCACAGCTGGAATCTGGTGTCCAGTTCTGGGCTCCTCAGGACCAGGAGCTGCAGGACAGGCTCCAGCAGAGGCCACAGAGATGTTGAGGGCTCTGGAGCGTCTCTGGTGAGCAGAGACTGCGGGAGCTGGGCCTGGGCAGTCTGGAGAAGGGAAAGGCTCAGAGGGGATCCCATCCATCCACACAAATCTCTCCAGCTGTGCCAGGAGAAGGGGCCACACCCTGCCCAGAGCCAGGAGCCAAGGAGCAGTGGCCACAGAGCAGAAGGCAGCAAGCTGCAGCTGAGCAGGAGGAAGAGCCTGGAACAGCTGCCCAGGGGGGCCTGGAGTCTCTGGACACATCCCTGTGTCACCTGCTGCAGCTCACCCTGCCCTGGGGGATCTCCAGAGCCTCCCAGCCCAGGCACTCGGTGTCCAGGTGGCTCCACAAGGCCACTGAGTGCCCCAGAGTGGCTGCTGTTGCCTTCTGCCCTCACTGATGTGTTTGCAGCTGGTGGTTGGTGTTCCTCTGGCCACTGTCACCAGTGCAGATCTGGGGAAATCCAGTGTGAATCTCGCAGTTTCCTGTTTTACCTGTGTGAAATGATTTGCCAGAGATCCTAGAATTCCCAGGCTGGACTGAGTTGGAAGGGGCCTTAAAGGAACCTCCCGTTCCACCTCCTGCAGTGGGCAGGGACATCTGGCCCTAGAAGGTTCAAGTCTTGAGTGGACATTGGATGTATCCACTTGATAGAATAGTTCCTCTCAATTTTTTCCTTGTTTTTCCACATAAAACACAATTTTATGTAATTGGGAAGAGACTATTTCCTACCACACCTGAAAGACAAGATCAGCCGCCTCGTGTGACAGGAGGGAACTCTCAGATATTTGAGAATTCATTCCCATTGTCCCAGGGTTTACCTGCACACCAGTGAGAGAAAATGTGACTTAATCTGCTGCAAAATCCCCAGAATGTCTCATTTTCGTGTCCCACAGAGGAGTTTTCCCGGGTCAGAGAGGAGGTGCCCCTGGAGCTGGTGGAAGCCCACGTGAAGAAGGTGCAGGAAGCAGCTCGAGCCTCGGGGAAGGTGGATCCAACCTACGGGCTGGAGAGCAGCTGCATCGCGGGCACCGGCCCCGACGAGCCCGACAGGATGGGTGAGTGCTGCATCCCTTGGATGCTGCAGCTGGGGCAGCCTGGGGGCATTTTCTCCTGAGTCGTGATGAACCCAGAATTCACCTCCAGCAGGAGATGGACCTTGTGGGTAGGGAGAAGGGGGTGGGTCGTTCTGCTCGCTGCAGGATTGACTTGGACTCTGAACAAAGGAATTCAGGATATATATTCAGGATGTAAAACCCAAATACCTTGGGTTGTAGGAGTTTGTTTTCCTGCTCTCACTATGTGGAAATGCTGTTGCTTGGGATGCACAGAGTGGACTGACTGAAAATAGCAGAGCAGGAATTTCTGTTAGTTGGGGTGTGGGAGGATGCTGCCTCGGTGGTGTTAGAGCAGACTGAGGGGTTTGGGCAGTGTTTTAAGGTGAACCTGGTACTCTGGGTGTGTTGCTCACTGTGGAGGCAGCAGGAGAGGAATTTCTGATGAAGTGCTGGCACATGGTAATGCAGTCCTGCCTCTGCTTGGGCTGGAATTCTGCTGGGCATTACCTGTGTGAGTTAACAAGCTCTGGTTTCATTTCTGTTGTGTTCAGCAAATATTCTGCTATTAACTCTCTTCTCTGAAACCCTGGCTGGTGGAAATTGGTTCCTCCTTGTTCTGGAGTGTCAAAGCAGCTCCCAGGGAAGTGAAGCCCTGTGTGCCCCTCACTGTTGGCCCCTGGTGGCTCTCCCCAGCAGGAGGAGCAGACACAGTTCACTCCATCCCCACGGCTTTCTCAGGCTTTGCTCTCCTCATTTGGTTACAGGTCTGCTGCCTTGTCACTGTTATTTTCCTCTCAGCCCTGCTGGCTCCTGCTTTGTTCAGCTTATCACAAGTGATTTCAGTGAATTTAGTGACTGGAGGTGGAAAGGCGTGTCTGGCTTTGGGTAAAGCTGGGCAGGATGTGATGGAGCTTGACTGGGAGGCTGGGTTTGGGATGTGCTCCTGCATGGCATAGCTGAGCTGCTGTCACCCCATCCAGGGACACAGCGAGGTGCCAGACTGTGGGGTGGCATCACAAGGGACTGGGCTTGGTGCTCCTCACTTATCATCTGCTGCCCATGGAGGGCTGCTATTTATAGCACTTCATGTCCACTGCAAAACTACCCAGTGCATCAGGTTGCAAAATGCCATTTAAATCACCAAGATGGTTTTTAGTTAGAAGAGAAGCAAACAAACCCTTCTGTCACATATCTCAGTTGTGCACTCAGCGGGACAGACTTGCCATGAGGCAGCTCGCTACTGTGGGCTGGTGTGCACTGTGTGCTGGAAAGGGAAGAGAAACATCTGGAACATCTGCTGCTCCCTGTTCCTCAGGGCTGCCAGCAGGCACTGAAGCTCTGCTGGAAGGACAAGCCTTTGGGGTTTATTTACAAGTCAGCTGTAAGCCAAATCTGCATCACTCTGTCTGGGGCTGAGTTTAATTTCATAGTGGTTTTAAAATAAGGTCAGCTTAAGTTAAATTTTTCTTCCAGTCTTTGTTCCCCTTTCCCACATTCTCCCAGTACAGGTGTAAGGACTTCACAGGATCATTTCAGCTGGAAAAGCCCTCCAAGGTCACAGAGTCCCAGCGGTGCCCGATCCCCACCTTGTGCCTGGCACTGAGTGCCTCCTCCAGACCTTCCTGGGACACCTCTGGGCACTGGGACTCCCAACCTCCCTGGGCAGCCCCTTCCAGTATTTAATAACCCTTTCCATGAAGGAATTCCTCCTGATGCCCACCCTGAGCCTCCCCTGGAACGTTCTGAGGCCATTTCCTCTTGTCCTGGAACACATTTGCCACTTTGAGTTTTCCCCATTGCCAGGTTGCAGGTTGGCCCTCTTTGATCCTTTCTCTGTGAGAATTTGGGCCCAGGCTGGAAGTGGGGGCTCTGTGGTGCCTGGGGGGGTCTCAGGGCAGATCCCACCCCGCAGTTATTTGGGAGTGAGCAGCACGGGGAGCTCGGCCCAGCCCTGCCCCGGCGGCGTTAATGCGATTTGTACTGGGCTGTGACTAATGGAGTAAATTAGGACAGGAGCAGATGGTTCTCCCTGGGGGAGCTGCTCAGCCTGAGTGAACTGGGTCACTCCCAAACGTGTGGTGCCTCCCACCCCCAGAGCTGGGCACGGCACCCCCAGTGTGGCACAGCGCCGTGGGGTGCTGGGGCACCGGGGCTGTGCCTCAGCACGCTGTGCAGGGCTGGAAACATCTGCCTGGGCTTCCAGGTGGGAATGAGAGCTCACTGCCTGCTGTGGTGTCATGCAGTCAAAGGATGCTGGGGTGGAGGGGACCTCGGGGATCATCCAGTGCCACCCCTGCCATGGCAGGGACACCTCCCACTGTCCCAGCTGAGCTCATCCTGCCTGGCTTTGGACACTGCTGGGGATCCAGGGGCAGCCACAGCTGCTCTGGGAAATCCATTCCAGTCCCTCCCCACCCTCCCAGGGAACAATTCCTTCCCAATATCCAGTCTAACCCTGCCCTCTTTCTCTTGAAAGCCACTCCGTGTCCTGTCCCTCCATCCACTCTGTAATGGAATCACAGAACGCTGGCTTTATGTTTAAATGCAACTATGGAGAAATACAAGTATCTGCTTAAGGTTCCATACTAGAATTAAAGTTCATCAGTTGTTACATTTCAAAAATAAAATTCTATCAGAGCTCTGTAATAATTTTAAAACTATTTAATATCAATGAATTATAGTCAGTATGGATGTGAAAAGGGAAAATGACTGGAACAGATTGGAGGAGCTTAAGTTAATACCCAAGAATCTCCTCTTCTAAGTCTTCATTGTTAGGTTTTCTGAAAGCTGGTGATAATTCCTTTTAAGTTGATAAAGTGAGGCTTCAGTGGAGTTCTGAGGAGACTGGAGTGGTTCAGATGCTGTGGTGAGTGTGCTGGGCTCTCCTGCTTTCACAGACTCCTGGAAAGGTTTGGGTGGGAAGGACCCTAAAGCCCATCCAGAGCCACCCCTGCCACGGCAGGGACACCTCCCACCATCCCAGCATTCCAGGGATCCAGGGACAGCCACAGCTGCTCTGGCCAGTCTGCTCTAAGGTTTTAAAACACTTCCCCACAATAAACATCGAGACCTTCCTGCCCAGTGCAGGCTGTGGAACAGAATCACTGGACTCACTGAGAATGGCCCCAGAGAAGCTGACAAGCATCCAGCTCTTCTGCCTGGGATTAAGCTCAGAGAAGGGGAATATCCAGCACACCTGTGGTGGTTAATAATTCCTAGCAGGTCTTTGTTAATGTCTTTCCAGAGTGTTCAACAACACTGATTTCTCTGAAGGGCTGTGTTGGAGTTATTTGGGCGTTTCAGGTCTTACTCCAACAAGTATTTCCACTGACAGCCGTCCTGGGCAGGCTGGAGCTGCTCTGGGCCAGTGAGGGAATGGTGATTTGATTCCCTGCATCCCTCCACCTGTAAATGGCTCCAGTGGAGGGTTAAATTTACCATTTCATGGCTGGGTTTGATTCATTCCCAAGCACTCACACTAGAGAAGCACACACACAGCTATGTTAGTCAGGTGTGCCTGGGGGGTTTCTGTCCTGCTGCCCGGGGTGAGAGCTCTGAGGTGATGGAAACATCCCTAAACCCGTGGATTCCCAAGAGCTCCTTAGCTTTGGGTGTGTCCCAGGGGAGGGGGTTGAGCCCATCAGTCCTCTCCTGGTGAATTCCTGTGGCTCCCACAGAAGCTGCTGCAGCTTTCCCAGCTCCCCAGGCTGTGTGAGGCAGGGGCAGAGGCAGCTCTGGTGGCTGTGTGGTGATTTACTGTAGGAAATGTAAATGATGGTTGGGATAACAGCATCATTATCATATCCTCAGCCGGGATATTTCCACAGCTATCGTGCATTTCCTCTCAGTTAAATATTAATTCTCCAGCCTGGCTGTGACAGGTTGTGTGTTGCCTCAGTGAAAACAAAGGAGTCTGAGATGTCTGGAGGACATCTTCAAACTGTTTGTTGAGCTGAAGCTCAGGCAGGTGACTCTGCTTTTGTTTGCAGAGCTTTGTTTGTTCCTCTCACCACAGCAGAGGTTCTGCATCTCTTTGGTAACGCAGGGAATTTTTAGCAGGGAGATGTTTCACAGGTTTCCTTGTTGACCCAAAGTCCATTTAAATTCTCTGTGAAGTCAGTGGGCTCGGGCAGAACTCGGCTCCAAGTTCACGTGTTAGAAAAAAGGGCCCAGTGTTCTTGGAGATAATGTGCAAAACAGAACAGAATTGCACAGAAATGGAATACCTGCTGATTCAGGTGGAAAGGGAGGCTTGGAGAGGTGATGATTCCTCATCTCCCAGTGGTTTTTCCCTCTGGAGAAATGTCCTGTGGTGGCTCACAGCCACCTGCCTCTTCCTGACCTAAGAAATGTCCTTTCATTCAGGGAACAAGGGACAGGAGGAGAGGAAATGGCCTCAGGGAGGCTCAGGGTGGACAGCAGCAGGAATTTCCCCATGGGAAGGGGGCTCAGGCTTTGGCAGGGGCTGCCCAGGCAGGTTTGGGGTCCCCATGGCTGGAGGTGTCCCAGGAATGCCTGGCCATGGCTCTCAGGTGGACTCCATGGTCTCCATGGAGGATTCCAGCTTTAATAATTCTGGAATTCTGTGCTCCTTGATTCCCACATCCTGCAAGGTGCAACACCAAACCTGCTGAGGAGAGTTCAGGAGCATCTTTGGTGCAGGGGAAGGGATTTCAGGGGCTCTCTCCTTAAAGTCAAGGCTTCCCCCTTTGTCCCAGGGACACAGATCTCCAAGTGATCAGTTCCTCTGGGATGTATTTTCATTAAGCTCATTAGATCTCACAGGAAAATCAGTGCAGTTGTGTTTGTGTCTGTGCCAGGGGCCAGAGGCAATTCTGTCCTGGCTCTGCAGAAGGTCAGGCACGTTTTGTGTCATCCTTTCATTTGGAATTAGGGATTGAGTGTTACCAGACTCTACAATTTTGAGACTTCTTGAGGAGTTCTTCATGGAAAGGGTGTTAAGTATGAGAAGGGGCTGCCCAGGGAGGTGCTGGAGTCCAGAGGTGTCCCAGGAAGAGCCAGAGCTCTGGGCTGGGGACAGGCACAGCTTGAACTCAATGGTCCTGAGGGTCTTTTCCAACCTTAATGACTTTGGGATGCTTTGAGCAGCCCGTGATTTCAAACCAAAAACCTGCCATCCACCCAGGCAAACTCATTTCCCCCCCAAATGAACTAAGACAATTAAATCTGTTGTCCCTTGCACGTGTGTTGTCCCACCTGGTGGCCCTGGGAGCTGCAGCCGCGGCGCTGTCGCTGCGCGTCATTCATTCATTCATTCAGCCATTGACCACAGCCTGTCTGAAGCTGTCAGCCTGATTTTAACCAAACATTTGTTTCTGCAGCCAGAACCAGAGAGGAGAGGTTAAATCAGGATGTTTGCAATAATCTTGGTGTCACACGTCCCTCCCTTCCGAGGGTGTCCCCGGGGACGGGAAGGAGCACTTGGGTTTGGGTGGTGTCCATCCAAGGGAGGATCTGAGGGCACTTTGAGGTGCTCTGTGTGCTCTTCCTTGAGAAAATCCTCTCTGGAGAGTGGATGGGAAGCAGTTTGTGTTTCTGGGATGTCCTGTTTGTTTGGAGCTCCCTGACAGGAGGGGGCTCTGCTCCAGGGGAGGCTCAGGGTGGGCAGCAGCAGGAATTTCCCCATGGAAAGGGGGCTCAGGTCTCTTAGCAGGGGGTGCCCAGGGAGCTTTGGGGACCCCTGGAGGTGCCCAAGGCCAGGCTGGATGGGGCTTGGAGCACCCTGGCATAGGGGAGGGTGTCCCTGCCCGTGCAGGGGTGGGAATGGGATGATCTTGATCATCCTCCCCACCCAGGAGTGTAAATTTAAATATTTCTGTGCGGTGTTTTTTTGGTTTGAGTTGCACCAACCTGGGCGCACTCAGGAGTGTTCTGCACTTTGTCTCTCCTTCTTTTTCTGAAAGGATTGAATCCAGCTTTCTTTGTAAATCCTTCCCTTTCCTGGGAAGGAGCCCAGTTTGGAACTCTGCTTCTAGGCTTGAAAGAGCTGTCTGACAAAATCTAATCGAGATTTTCCCTGTGACATTATTGGGTCACTAAATCCTAACTCTTGAGATAAAACCTGTGAGGAAGAACGTCCCCAGTCTCCCTAAATTGAATTATGGTGGCAGATAGTTCAGATAAGTGGGTTTATCGTCTTAAAATAGGCCATGAGGAAAACTATCACCCTTCAGTCAGACATTTTAGTTGTTTTTTTTTACACATGGAAGGGACTTGTGTAAAGATTTCTCCACAGAACTGTTGCTGTTCAAGGAGAACACTTCATACCTTGTTTTTCCTCAGTGTAGCACACAGGAATTAGCAGGAAAATGAGGATTACTGAAAATGAACCCTCAGCGCCAGCTGATGTCTTCAGAAGCTTAGAGATGGATCAGGGCTTGTCACCAGCAGTTCTGCTTCACCCCAGTCCAGGATCTAAATAAGCTCCTTTAATGCCTCTCTACATTAAATTGTGAAATCCCAGGCCAGGGCCACGAGGTTGTGTTTCCTCCTGTCCCTCCTTGCAGAACTGTGGATAAATTGGGATTTCTTGAGCTCCTAAACAGTCCCCAAGAATACGAGGGGTGGTAGGGTGTTATCCAGACATCTCCATGGTGTTTCCACGGCTGGTTGTTGTCCCCTGATGTCCAGAACCAGCTGTCCTTACCAGAACATTTTAAATCAGTGCTTTATAAAGCAATAAATGAAGTGCCAAGGGCTGTGTGCAGAGCACAGGGATGCACTCCCAGCTCCTGCACCACTGCTCTGGAGCTGCACCCATCCAGCAGCTGGAACAGAGATCCTGGATCGTTGTCTTTATTAATTCTTTATTAATTCTTTATTAATTCTGCTGTCCTCGTGCAGGTCTCACTGACACTGCTGGGGCTGCTTTGGGGCTGGAGGGAGATGGGCAGGGCTCGGAGCAGCTCAGGGCTGGCACTTTGTGCCCCTGGGAGATGGCAGCAGGTTGTGGTGAAGCCCAGAACGAAGGGTGAGCGTGGGGAGAGACCGTGGGACAATCCTGAAAGCTTCCCTTGGTGTCCCAGATGGAGCCGAGGAGGAGAAGATGGAAACGGAGACAGAGGGACAGGCGGCCGAGAAGGTGAGTCTGGGGATGGTGGCACACAGGGGTGGCACACAGGGGGTGGCACACAGGGGTGGCACACAGGGGTGGCACACAGGGGGTGGCACACAGGAGGTGGCACACAGGAGGTGGCACACAGGGGTGGCACACAGGGGTGGCACACACGGGATGGCACACGGAGTGGCACACAAGGGGTGGCACACGGAGTGGCACACAAGGGGTGGCACACAGGGGGTGGCACACAGGGGATGGCACACAGGGGTGGCACACGGAGGTGGCACACAAGGGGTGGCACACAGGGGGTGGCACACAGGGGATGGCACACAGGAGGTGGCACACGGGGTGGCACACAGGAGGTGGCACACAGGGGATGGCACACAGGGGTGGCACACAGGAGGTGGCACACAGGGGGTGGCACACAGGGGTGGCACACAGGGGTGGCACACAGGAGGTGGCACACAGGGGGTGGCACACAGGGGTGGCACACAGGGGTGGCACACGGGATGGCACACGGGATGGCACAAGGGGTGGCACACAGGGGATGGCACACGGGGTGGCACACAGGAGGTGCCTGTGAGGCAGGTGGCAGCTCAGGGACAGTCTCAGCCTCCCCAGAGCTCCTGGGTGCTGGAGCCTGAGATCCCAGCAGGGAGATCCCAGCAGTGATCACTGCTCAGCACTTAGATCCCAGCAGGGAGATCCCAGTACTGAGATCCCAGCAGGGAGATCCCAGTACTGAGGCACCAGGGGCTCCCCAGGGAGATCCCAGCTGGAACGGGGCTCCCAGCAGGGAGATCAGCAGGGAGAGCTGGAGCTGGGCCTGGGGGGTCCTGGCTCTGCTGCCCTGGGGTGTCACCTGCAGGGGACAGGTGTGTCCCAGCAGGGAGACCCGAGCAGGGAGATCCCAGTACTGAGATCCCAGCAGGGAGATCCCAGCAGGGAGATCCCAGCAGGGAGATCCCAGCAGGGAGATCCCAGCAGGGAGATCCCAGCAGGGAGATCCCAGCAGGGAGATCCCAGTACTGAGATCCCAGCAGGGAGATCCCAGCAGGGAGATCCCAGCAGGGAGATCCCAGCAGGGAGATCCCAGCAGGGAGATCTCAGCAGGGAGATCCCAGCAGGGAGATCCCAGCAGGGAGATCCCAGCAGGGAGATCCCAGCAGGGAGATCCCAGTACTGAGATCCCAGCAGGGAGATCCCAGCAGGGAGATCCCAGCAGGGAGATCCCAGTACTGAGATCCCAGCAGGGAGATCCCAGCAGGGAGATCCCAGCAGGGAGATCCCAGTACTGAGGCACCAGGGGCTCCTTCCCGTGCTGAGGAACGGGGCTGGGGGGCTGGAGCTGGAGCTGGGCCTGGGGGATCCTGGCTCTGCTGCCCTGGGGTGTCACCTGCAGGGACAGGTGTGTCCTGCAGGGATTGGCCTGGGACAGGGCTTGTATTGAGACAGGGTTTATCCTGGGCCAGGGCTGGTCCTGGGCTGGGGTTTATCCTGGGCCAGGGCTGGTCCTAGGCCAGGGTTTATCCTGGGCCAGGGCTGGTCCTAGGCCAGGGTTTATCCTGGGACATGGTTTATCCTGATCCTAGGCCAGGGTTTATCCTGGGACATGGTTTATCCTGGTCCTAGGCCAGGGTTTATCCTGGGCCAGGCTTTGGGCAGCTGTGCCAGCAGGGCTCTCAGGACACAGCTTTGGAGCTGCAGGTGTTTCTCAGCCATTCCAGCCCCAGCTGAGCTGCTCAGGGGTGTTTGTGTCCTGCTGCTGCTGGGGGTGAGCTGCCCTGCCCCTAAAGATCCCACATTTATTAATTACCCTTCAACCTGTTGGTAATGAGCACAAGAACACATTTGTGGCTTTTTCATGACCTGTGTCCACACACAGGTACCTCCAACTGCAGTGGGTGTTTCAGATATGAACTGGGATTAAACTGGTATCCTGGAATTCCAGGACAGCACTTTAATTACTGCTAAATTATTCTGATATTTAAATTATTAGTACTTTATTTGTTTATATAATAATATAATGTTGTTTAATATGGATTTTAATAAAATCAGTATTTTAATTATATATGTAAATTTAATTTTTAACATCATGATTTATTTATTATTTCATTCCTGCTAAATAAATAAATATATTTTACAAAATAAATAAATTTCCTGATAAATAAGCGGGGGTGGTTTGTTCTGGAGTCTGCAGCAACAGGAGATATTTCTTGTTGCCTCCTTCACCAGATGAGGAGTTCAGACTGACCTGGGGCTGATCAGTGCAGCCTTGGGGTTATTTCCCACTTGGTTTTCAGGCAGTTCTTCTGCCTCCCTGATAAACAGGGACATTTGGGAAGAGATAAGTGGGAAAGACTCACTCAGGGCTTGGAAATCTGCATATTCCCAGACATTCCATGATTCTGTGATCCTGCTTCAGGAGTTGTTTGTACCCACAGAGTCCTGGCTTGGCCTGGGTCACTGGACTTGGTCCAGTTTAGCATTTACTTTTATTCACATTTTGGGTTTGTCAGATCTGGCTCAGCAGCAGCCCCCCTTTGCAATGTAACGTCTTCCATTGTGGTGATGGATTCATTTGAAGGCCATGAACAAAGTCAGCAGTGAATATCTTCTCTCCCTGCCACTGTCCAACCAATCCCATCCCCTTTAGGTGGAGAACAAAGCCGAGAGCGAATCCGAGGAGGGAGAGAAAGTCCCGGAAGGGGAAAGCGAGCGGAGTGTGGAGAAGGAGCCAGAGAGCGAAGGGGCTGCAGAGCCCAAGCCAGGTAACAGCTGCTCCAGAGAGCTTGGGACAGCCCCAAACCCAGCTGGGAATGTTCCCCTGGCACCTGGGGCTGCTCCCTGCTCAGAGCAGGCTCCACCTGAACCTCCCTCGGGCACCAAACCCCTCGCTGAGCTCCCCAGCCCTGGGCGTGGGGGAAGGAATTGCAGCACCAAAGTGCCTGTGGGGCATGGAAACAGCAGGGGCTTGTTCATATTCCACAGCATTTCATCATTTGGGATGCAGAGAAGTGGGACTGCTGCAGGGCTGGACAGGGCTGGAGCAGCCTGGGACAGTGGGAGATGTCCCTGCCATGGCAGGGGTGGCTCTGGATGGGCTTTAAGGTCCCTCCAACCCAAACCAGTCTGGGATCCTCTTGGAAGTTAATATTTCACCTCAGTTTCCCTGGGAAGTGATGCCAGGCCTGCATTTTGACAGGCTGAGGAGTGACAACATCTACATAAAACCTTATTCTTTTTGACATTTCCCCTGTGCCTCATAAAATCCTGGAATGGTTTGGGTTGGAAGGGAGTGTAAGGATCCTCCAGAGCCACCCCTGCCGTGGCAGGGACACCCCCCACTGTCCCAGGCTGCTCCAAACCCCGTCCAGCCCGGCCTTGGGCACTGCCAGGGATGGGAATGGATAAATTGCTTTTTTCCTGCAACTTTAGACTCGTGTTTTTAGCACTGTGTAAAATAAGGAACATTTGGGTTTGATGGAGCTGATTTGGAAATGATGAGGGGAAGCTGCTGGCAGGTGCTGAATTGAGAGGATGGGAATGAAAACCATTTAAAGTTGCCCCATTTGTTGGGCCTGAGCCTCTCAAACTGGGGTTCCTCCATCAGTGTTTGGATGGGGAGCAGTGCTGGAGCTGAGGATGAGTTAATTAGCGCCTGACTAATTAGCATGGTGGCCCGGGAACACGTGTAACGGGCTGGGCTGGGAATGTCTTGCAGAGGAAAAGGAGGCAGAGGAGAACAAGGAGAACGTTGATGGCAGCAAGGACAAAGAGGCCGAGGCTGGGAAGAAGAAAGTGGAACACGAGATCTCGGAAGGGAACGTGGCCACAGCTGCAGCTGCTGCCTTGGCCTCTGCTGCCACCAAAGCCAAGGTTGGTGCTGTCCCAACACCCTGGGCTTGGCTCCCAGGGCCAGCAGAGCCTGGAGAGCTCCTTGGTGCCAGAGCAGTTCACCCTCTGATCCCTGACACCTCCCAGCAGCACAAGTGCTGCCTTAATGTCTCCTGCCCGAGCCCCCCCCCCCGAGGGAGATAACGACCAGTGTTAATTAAGCAGCTCCCTGGGTGATGCTGAACTGGAGGAACACCCCTAAGGAACAGCCCCAAAATGTGTGTGACTTGTTGGCAAGGCTTTTGGCTGTGGTGCTGAGGGGCACAGAGCCTTTGCTGGCCTCCTCTGCTGCCCCAGGGCTCCACACAAACCCCTGGGCTCCGTGTGGAGCAAGCACAGAGGGCTCTTCACTCCTGGCACTGCAGCTTTCACAGACATCTCAATGATTCTGTGTTTTGTTGGTTCTGTGTTCTGTTAAAAGCACGTTGGTGTCTCCCCTTCAGCTCCTGTTTGTGTGTGGTCTCTAATGAGCTGTGTTGAATCAGCTTTTCTTCACCCTGTAATTACTAATTGCACGTTGTCTCGCCTTTCCTCCTTGCAGGAGCCACGCTGCTTTCACTGCTTTTAGAGTATCTTTTTCAAATCTGTTTTCTCTTTACTAATTCCTTTGGATTCAAGTTTTAATTTGGGTTTTTTAATGGCTCTTGGATTCAGTGCCACATTCCACGTCCACCTGCTTTATAGAAACCAAGAGCAAGGCATGGATGGTGTTTATTCCTGATGGGTTTCCGTGGATAGAGTGAGGTGCTGTGTGTTCTGTTAACTTTCCCACTCTCATCTTTGAACTTTAGACTTTTTCCCCAGGGTGAGGATGGTGGGTGATGTCCTGTGCAGTCCCTCCTTTTGAATCCAGGAGGATATTTCAGTTCTTACCTTTCAAACCAGGCTGTAAAACCCTACATGGCAGACAACTCCACATTAAAATCCCAGACTGCAGGCAGAGCTGGGGTTCAGTGTTTTGGTGAAGTGCAGAGGCCAGAGCAGCTCCCTTGTGCATCCCTTGGATCCTGAGGGTGACTCCCAGTTCATCACACTCACAGATATCCTCAGCCAAGCTGGAAAAACCTGTATCTGTGTGAGGAGACATGAAATTTAGTCAGTGTTTTATGGAAGGCCACTTGCTCCAAATGAAGATGAGCTGCTGCTCTCCTTCCTCTGCAGATAACGAGTTGGAGGGAGCAGGGACCTGGCTTGTGGCACTTTTCATTATGGCACTAATAATGCTCTGGAAGAGCTTCAGCTTTCCATTACAGGGAATAATGTATTGTAATTAGGAGGTTGACACTTCAGAGTAGAATTCAGGTTCAACAGGGATTTCTCTTCCCACTCACATAAAAATCCAGACAATATTAGAGCTTTGGGTGGTCTGTGTCTTGTCTGAGGGAGTAATTAAACTCTTCATCATAAACTCTAGGCCTGCTCATGTGAAAAGCTGTTTTCCTTAGGATTTGATATCAGAAGAATATTGCAGGTGGATTCTGAGTGAAGGCAGGGGTTAAAGACAAGTGATTGAAACGGGGATTTCGTTTGTTTGGGGTTTTTTTTTCCTTTGATATTTTTTCTTTTGGGATCAGTGGCTCCCAGAAGTTGAGTTGTGCTGTTTGAGAAATGGTGAACATGAATGTTCAGGGTTGAGACTCTGTGTTTCATACACACCAACAATTTCAATGTGTTTTTACAGGTTCTGGTTTCTGAACAAACAGAGTTAAAATTTAAGTTCCTTCTGCTCGTTTTCCTCTCAGTGGACACCCAGTGTGAGCTGCTTTTCCCTTTCTGTGCAAGGGGATCCCTGATGGATCCTGGCCTGTGCTGCTCCTTCTCTGCTCCAGCTGGGACTGAGCTGCAAACTTGTGCTCTTGATCCATCACTTCCCCTTCCCAGAACAACTGTTGTGCTCCCAGTTTGACCTCCTGCCAGCCACTGATCCCCCCGAATTCCTGCTGGAGGTGGCTGGGACTGAGGAGATCATTCCTGGAAGCTGCTGATCCCAGCGATGCAGCAGAGCTCCAGGAGAGCTGGAGAGGGGCTTGGGATGTGGGATGGGGGGACAGGACACAGGGAATGGCTCCCGGTGCCAGAGGACAGGCTGAGATGAAGATTGGGAAGGAATTCCTGGTTCTGAGGGTGGGCAGGCCCTGGCACAGGTGCCCAGAGCAGCTGGGGCTGCCCCTGGATCCCTGACAGTGCCCAGGGCCAGGCTGGATGGGGCTGGGAGCACCTGGGACAGTGGGAGGTGTCCCTGCCATGGCAGAGGTGACACTGGGTGATCCTTAATGTCCCTTCCAACCCAAACCATTCATGCATTCCATGACTCTTTTTTTATAGCATCACTTAGGCTGGAAAAGCCCTTTAGGATCACTTGCTCATTTATGACTCAGGGCTGGTGCAGTGATGGGTTTATCAGGCATTTCAAATTAGCACTGAATTTGTGTTCCTGACTTTCTGGAGGGATGTGTCCTCTGCCCACAGAAAGCCCTGGGTAATGCCAGGCTGAGGAGCAGCCTCTTTGTGTCTCTCTAGGAAAAACTTCAGGGATCATTTCCTTTCCAAGGTGTATTTTGAGGCTCGTCCTTTACCTAATCGTGTGCTTTGATTAGACCTTCATCCCATTTCATTATTAAAATCGCACATGTGAAACAGAGTGAAAGGTTTGGTAGAAGACTCTGTAGCACCAGGTGATTTCCTCACTCTGGATTTCATACAGATGAGTTTATTTTACTAAACAGTGTTAGATGACATGAAATTTCCTGTTCTGTCAGCTTTGTTTCGTTATTTTGTGTGCAGCACTTTGGTCACTTTTGGAACAGCTGCTGGAATTTCCCAGGGATGTGGTGTTGGATGAGCTCGGGGTCACTCTGCTTCTCTCAGACCTGATTTGAAATTCACTTTAGAGGCTCAGGAGTGCATTTACCCACATTTACTGAGCCCTCCTTCACAGCTGGTGGCTCAGGGAGGTGAAACTTGTCAAATGGCACAGGTTTGAGAAATTCTGACTATATTCAGAGTTCTAGGGAGGTTTTTAGTGCTGCTTTCCTCCAGCTCAGTGTTTGTCCCAGTCCTGAGCCAGTTTGGGGCCCAGCTCCCTCTGTAGGAGTCTGTTTGCAGCTGGGGCTGGATGAGCTCCAGCTTTTCCTTTTTTTCCTTTTTTTCCTTCCTCCCCTCAGCCCTCACCTTTCCCTTCTGGCAGCCCAGGGTGTGTCAGGATGCAGAGCCCCCCCAGGCAGGGCATGGCTGGGTGCATTCTCGGGGTGCTCTCGTTCTGAGCTGCAAGCTTTTAACAAAAATGAGGAAAGGCATCATGGCTTGTCACACTCTGGGGGTGTGAAACCCTTCCATGGCTGTATCCAATATCTACACACAGCTCTCTGGTGTTGTTTATGTGTGGATATAAATGGGATGAAGTTAATCCTTATAAAGAATCAATTTGCCTTCTACTTGAGAAAAATCTGTTTTCACAGCGAAGGGGTGGCAGTGCCATCTCCCTGCTTTGGGGTTGTTCTGGGTCACAGCCTGCTGTGTGTGTCCTGCTGGCAGCTTTTGGGTGACCCCACTGAGCAGAGCCTCCTCCCTCATCTTCATTCCCACTGGAGGGCTCCGAGGCAGAGCTCTGAGCATCCTCCACACCTCCTGTATGAAACCTTCACACCTGTTTATTTGATTAAAACCTTAATAATCACCCAAGGGCCTCTGGTTCCCAGCACAAGATTTATAATTCCCTGGTTTCTGTCCAGAAGTGGGACAGGATGGCTGAAGCAGGCTGGTTCCCTCCCTCCAAGCCCCTGTTGTTCCCAGTGTCACAGAACAACCCCTGTGCTTCCTCCCCAGCACCTGGCAGCTGTGGAGGAGAGGAAAATCAAGTCCCTGGTGGCTCTTCTGGTGGAGACACAGATGAAGAAGCTGGAGATAAAACTTCGCCATTTTGAGGAGCTGGAAACCATCATGGACCGGGAGAAAGAGGCAGTAAGTGGGAATTTGGGATTAAATCTCTCACTGCAAAGATCTCTCCTCTCCTCGAGTCTCCTCTCCTCGAGTCTCCTCTCCTCGAGTCTCCTCGAGTCCCCTCTCCTCTCCCTCTCCTCTCCCTCTCCTCTCCCTCTCCTCTCCCTCTCCTCTCCCTCTCCTCTCCTCTCCTCTCCTCTCCTCTCCTCTCCTCTCTCCTCTCCTCTCCTCTCCCTCTCCTCTCCTCTCCTCTCCTCTCCTCTCCTCTCCCTCTCCTCTCCCTCTCCTCTCCTCTCCCTCTCCTCTCCTCTCCCTCTCCTCTCCCTCTCCTCTCCCTCTCCTCTCCTCTCCTCTCCTCTCCTCTCCTCTCCTCTCCTCTCCTCTCCTCTCCTCTCCTCTCCTCTCCTCTCCTCTCCTCTCTCCTCTCCTCTCCTCTCCTCCTCTCCCTCTCCTCTCCCTCTCCCTCTCCCTCTCCCTCTCCCTCTCCTCTCCCTCTCCTCTCCCTCTCCTCTCCCTCTCCCTCTCCCTCTCCCTCTCCCTCTCCCTCTCCTCTCCTCTCCCTCTCCCTCTCCCTCTCCCTCTCCTCTCCCTCTCCCTCTCCCTCTCCCTCTCCCTCTCCCTCTCCTCTCCCTCTCCTCTCCCTCTCCTCTCCCTCTCCATCCTTTCTCCTGGAATCCACAATTCCTTTCCCCAGGGCCGTGGGAGCCCTTTCCTCCTCCATCCAGTGTTTTCTCTATTCCATAAGCAGCACACTGGGGGTGTCCTGGCTTTGCTCCCTCACCCTTCCCACATGGATTGTATCTGACCTGGGAACAGCTTTTCCCTGGAAAGGGTGGAAGGGGTGGAAGTTTTCCTTCCCTAGGGGAGGGAGCCAGCCCTGCCTGCCCTCACCCCTGACCCCGCTGGGGAGTGGGGTCCAAGGAGATGGCTGAGGTTTTTGGGAGCATTCTGAGGGAATGGGGAAGGCCTGGAAATGGGATGTGGAGGTGGAAGGGGGATGCTCAGGAGTGGCAGCCTGGCTTTGTGGTGATGATGATGGGTTTGCCTGAGCTGGGAAGGCAGCAGCAGCTCCAGGAGAGGGGAGGAGTGAGGTCAGGACATGGAGAGGAGCTGTCTGGGCCTGGATTACTCAGGAATTACGAGCAGTTGTGTCACGTGTAGGGCCAGAGGCTTTGGGGAAGTGCTTCCTCTCCAGCTGAAAGATGACTCAAAATCTCATCTTTATCAGCATTGACACTTTTTAATTTCCTTTTTTCTGTTTTTTTGCTGCCTCATTGTTGAGAGTAGACAGTTGCTATGGATGGGTTGAAGATTCAACCTGGATTTTGTTGCTTGATAATTCCAGGGATTTCCACATTTGCCCTTCTGTGTGAATTTAATGGAATTACACCCCCATTTGGCATTTATGGAATCCTGTCTCAGGCTGGAAGGGGCATGAGGTGCAGCTCCTGCTCCTCACAGCACCTGAAACTAAACCATGAGCATCGTGCAGGCATTCCCTGGGCTCTGGTGCCGTGGCCACATCCCTGGGGAGCCCGGCCACCCTCTCCGTGGAGAACCTCCTTTGCAATCCAGAGCTCCCCCTAATCACACTGATGGAGTTTGACAGGATGGGGACTTCTCTTGGAGCAGGATGTCAGCAGGAATTTCTGGATTGTTCCACATCCTCCACCATCTCAGTCTGTGTTTGATTGGCAGCTCAGGAAATGGGCCCATCTCTTTTGGAAAGGTTCCCTGCAGATTCTTTCTTTGGGGGGATATATTCCATTAGTGACAGGGAAGTTTTTTTTTTCCTCCTTTTTCAGGCATATGACATTTCCCTTTTTAAAAATGTGCATACCGATTTTCCCCTTGGCTTCCTGGTGGTTAAATTCGGTCTTTTCACCTGTCATTGTGGATATTTAGTGGAATAATTAAAGCAGAAAAACCTCCTTGCTGCCACTGCACACTGTGCCTGGCTTTTCCTTGCAGGGAAGGAGCAGGGATATGGTGAGTGTTGACAGGAATCAGTGCTGCAGACTGGAGGGTGTTACATTTCAGGCAAAACACATTTATTTGTGTTTGAGCTGAGCAGTGCTGAGTGTGGGAAACCTGGGCCTGTTGGTGGAGCTTTGCCCACCCAGAATTTCTAATGGCACTTGAAGCTTTGCTGCTTCTGTTCAGGGAGAAATCCCTGAGGTTGGAAAAGCCCTCCCATCACATGGAGCCCAATGTCCAAATCCCCACCTTGTCCCCAGCCCAGGTCACTGAGGGTGGACAGCTCCAGGGATGGACACTCCAAACCTTTCCTGGACACTCCAAACCTTCCTGGGCACTCCAAACCTTTCCTGGGCACTCCAGACCTTTCCTGGGCACTCCAAACCTTTCCTGGGCACTCCAAACCTTTCCTGGGCACTCCAAACCTTTCCTGGGCACTCCAAACCTTTCCTGGGCACTCCAAACCTTTCCTGGGCACTCCAAACCTTTCCTGGGCACTCCAAACCTTTCCTGGGCACTCCAAACCTTTCCTGGGCACTCCAAACCTTTCCTGGGCACTCCAAACCTTTCCTGGGCACTCCAAACCTTTCCTGGGCACTCCAAACCTTTCCTGGGCACTCCAAACCTTTCCTGGGCACTCCAGACCTTCCTGGGCAGCCCCTGCCAAGGCCTGAGCCCCCTTTCCATGGGGGAATTCCTGCTGAAAGGAAGTTCTGTGCTGGAGATGCAGCTGTAGCACACTGAGGTGTGTATGAGTGACCACCAGGTGCTTGTGCACCACCTTGGCAGCAGCACAGGAACAGGTGCTGGGTGTTGGGGATTGTCACAGCCAGAGGCACCTCCCTGAATTCCAGCTGATCTCCTGAGCAGGTTTCTGCAGGGACACTGCAGGACAGGCTCCAGCAGAGGCCACAGAGATGTTGAGGGCTCTGGAGCGTCTCTGGTGAGCAGAGACTGCGGGAGCTGGGCCTGGGCAGTCTGGAGAAGGGAAAGGCTCAGAGGGGATCCCATCCATCCACACAAATCTCTCCAGCTGTGCCAGGAGAAGGGGCCACACCCTGCCCAGAGCCAGGAGCCAAGGAGCAGTGGCCACAGAGCAGAAGGCAGCAAGCTGCAGCTGAGCAGGAGGAAGAGCCTGGAACAGCTGCCCAGGGGGGCCTGGAGTCTCTGGACACATCCCTGTGTCACCTGCTGCAGCTCACCCTGCCCTGGGGGATCTCCAGAGCCTCCCAGCCCAGGCACTCGGGGGTTCTGGGGCAGCTGAAGGTTCTCAGCCTCGCTCCTCATTCCAGCTGCAGGAATAACTCAGACTGGAGTGCAGCTGGAGGTTTCTGAGGGAGTTCCCACAGGAAAATGTGTTACTGGAAAATGTTGTTTTTATCCCAGTCTGGGATTGTGTGTGAGATGCTGACAGAGCCTGCTACTGAACCAGGGCTTTGGGCTCTGTACTAGAGCCCAGGCTTGAACTTGGCTCAGCTTTAACACCAACTCATGTTAGAACTTTTATTTTTGTGCTTTTTTTTCCTCTGTCTAGCTATCTTTCCTCATCCCAGGCACAGGAATTGTGCGGAAGGGAAGTTCTCCCTGGTTTTCCTTACTCAAATGTGAATTTTCAGGCACTGGCTGCTGTTTGGGCATCCTTGCAAAGACTCTTTTAAACTGTAGCAGGATTGGGTGCCACGAAGAGAGCAAAGCAGGGCCACAAAAGGGTCTCAAAGGAATAAAAAAGTGTTGCCTGAACTTTTGTTTGGGGTCATTTGCAGGAATTCCTGTCCCAGCTGTCTGCCACCTCGGGAATGTTTCCCCACACGCCCCATTTCCCCGTGGGGTGGATGGATGGGGCGCTTCCCTCAGCGTAGCAGAGTGTGCAGGGGAGAAAGGAGCCAGGGCAGCGTGAATGATGTGAATGATGTGAGTGATGTGAATGATGTGAGTGATGTGAGTGATGTGAATGATGTGAATGATGTGAATGATGTGAATGATGTGAATGATGTGAGTGATGTGAATGATGTGAATGATGCCATTGTGGGCCCGCAGCAGCCACCCCACCCCAGCCAGGAGAATCTTTAATTCATGAGCTCAGCCCATCTGGGGCTGCTGAATGCCGCCTCTGTGGAGCTCCCTTCCTGCTCCCCAGCCCTGCCAGCACCGACTACTGAGGGAGCTTTGGGATTTTTGGAGAACTCGTGCTAGGTGAGAGTCTCCTTGGCAACCTGCTTTTCAGCTGAATGACGGAGTCTACCTTAAAACACTCGTTAAATATTTGTAAACGAGT
Source organism: Pseudopodoces humilis (assembly GCF_049639895.1). Lineage (NCBI taxonomy): Eukaryota > Metazoa > Chordata > Aves > Passeriformes > Paridae > Pseudopodoces > Pseudopodoces humilis. The sequence continues at coordinate 151,530,859 of NC_142200.1, forward strand.
CACGCAAGCCCCGCTCCGGTTGGCCAAGAGGAATAATGTGGGAATATTCCTTAAATAAGTCAAATATCACTTCCTTCACCAGAACACCCATCCATCATGCAAATACCCAATGGCAGGAAATGCTTTCTGTAGCTTTTTTTTTCGTCTTTTCGTGGAATCTCAGACTGGTTTGGGTTGGAAGGATCTTCTGGATCATCCAGTTCCACCCAAGGCAGGGGCACCTTCCCTAGAGCAGGTTGCTCAGGTCTCACTCTCTGCATGACTTCATAATTAATCAAAGTATTTGATGTATTTGATGTTAATTGGCCTAAATGACATGAGGTTTTTTTACATAAGCTCCTAATAGCACAATCACTGGTGTCTGGCTGCTGTGACATCCAGTTGCTGCACTCAGAGGATGGAGAAGGATCCTGCCTGTGATCCCTGAGCTCCTGGAGCCGCACACACGTTCTGCTTCGGGCTCACCCAGAAATTCCCCTGAGATTCCTGTTCTCCCTCATTCCATCATGCAGAAAAGATGGAGAGGAAAACCCCAGTTTCTCCCAGGGCTGTGTTAGGGCTGAGCTCTGTGTGCAGAGCTCAGTGAGGGCCCAGCTGTGCTGCTGAGAGGTTTTGGGACAGAACAAGGTGAGTTCATGTAGAAAAAGCTCCGGAGCCTTTCCCAGAACCTGCTGCAAACAGGCACAGGACGGCAGTTTGATTTGGGTTTGGTGGGGTTGGGACGAGAGGCCTGTTCCAAGGCAAGGCAGGGATTGTCAGGAGCACGTTTGAAATGCACCATCCCTAACCCAGCTCTGCCTTTTGTCCCGTTCCTGGCACAGCTGGAGCAGCAGAGGCAGCAGCTGCTGACGGAGCGCCAGAACTTCCACATGGAGCAGCTCAAGTACGCCGAGCTGAGGGCTCGCCAGCAAATGGAGCAGCAGCACAGCCAGAACCCCCAGCAGCCCCACCAGCACCCCAGCGGGGCTGGCATGGCCCCTCTGGGGACACCAGCCCACCCTGGGCTGCTGCCCCACCAGCAGCCCCCGCCCTACCCCATGATGCACCACCAGATGCCACCTCCTCACCCACCTCAGCCAGGTGAGAGCCAGCAGAGGGGGATTCCTGCCCTGAATCCCTGAGGAGCTGCCCGAGGGGCTGTGGGTGGTGTGGGTTACTGGTTTATAATGGTTTATAATGGTTTATAATGGTTTCCAGTCAGACATGGCTGGCTGGAAAGATGAGCTTTGCTTGTTGTGCAGTTTCATTACAGAGCTCTCATCCCCATTCCAGATGTGTGGGGAGGAGGGTGGGAACCCCAAAGGTCAGGAATGAGGGAGGGCCAGGCTCCCCCAGCAGCGCCAGGGTGGGAGGCAGTGGGCACAAAGAGGAGAAATTCCTTCCAGCCCCAGGAAAACGCTTCTTTCCCTGGAAGCTCATCAGGAGCAGGTCATCCAGCGGGGCTGGGAGTCCTGCCTGGGACAGCCAAGCTCTAAAGTGAAATGTGAAACTGCCCCAAGCACTTCCAGATGTTTTCAGGTTATTTGTGTGTCCTTGGACTTGTTTTATACTTGGTGATCTGAGCAGATGCTCCTTTAAAAGCAATCCTCCCTCTAATTCTCCAGTTCCTGGCACAGCAAACCATGTTCAGAAATGAAGGGAAAGGACTGGGACAAGCAGCAGAGGCAGGGAGCTCCTGAAGGAACTTCCTTCGGCAGGAGACCTGCCTGTGAGAGGTTCCTGTGTCCTGCCTGGATGTGTTTGATGCCAGGGGAGGGTCACCTGGAAGTCTCTGGTCCAGCTTCTCCTGCTGAGGGTTGGGTGTCTCCAGGGGCAGGTGATCAGGTGATGGTGGGACCTGGCAGCTTTTACCTGCCAAAGGTTGTCGAAATGGGAATTTAAAATCAAGTAACGGTGTCTGGCACGTGGGAAGCTGGCTGTGGGACAGGATACAGCCACGGGTGAGCTTGACCAAAACCTGCTCCAGAAGAACACCTGATCAGTTATTAGCCAAAAATATTTGGGAAGATTTTTCATGGGCAGCTGCTGAAGAAGCTGGAAAGTTTGGGTGTCATAATCCAGATCAAACATGGCAACAGGAAGCTGCAGGAACTTGAGTTTTCCTCTTGAGACAAAAAAGGTGTTTGGTTTGGGAAGGAGCAGAAGGGCACAGGAAAACATCAGGATTTGCAGGTGAGCAGAATGGGAAGTATCTAATCCAGCTGGATCTGCAGAGTAATCAAAGACTCAGCAGGTGCAGAGAACTGGAGACTGGGCAGGAGGGGAAGAGTTGTCTGGTGAGGCTCAGGGAGTTCCTGGGTTTACTGTGGACAAAAATCCCTGGGACTGTCTGGGAGCTGGTTTGTTTTTTGCTGGAATTGGATTGGGAGTGTGATAAAACATGGTCTAGTTTTAGATTTAACATCCTGGCTCTGGGGGTCTGTTGTGGGGCGAGGACAGCTCGGGGCTGCTCACGTGGCCATGAGGGAATAACCTGCAAAGGGAAAACTGGGAAATGAGGAGAGAGGGAAGGAGGGAATCCTGGCACATCCATAGCCAGCTCTCCCTGCCACGCTGCAGTGGAGACTGGGACAAGATGAAAGCGTTGTTGCATTTCTTCACTGACAGCTCCTTCCAGCTCTGCATTCCCAGCGCCCCTCCCGGAGCAGGGACAGGGAATGGGCTCTGGTAATTAGCCAGAACATCTCTCTTTCAGGTTTGATTAAAGTAATCTATAGATTGACTTTTCCAGCAGCACCTCCCCTGGCTCCAGCATCCAGAGCTCATTCCACACGCCCCCAGCACCAGGACCTGCCCTCACCTCCTGGCAGTTCTCTGGTTTGATGCTTTTGTAAAGGGAAGAATTTGAGGCCTGCTCAAAGTTTGGAGCAAACCCCTCTGTGTCCCCAGCCACGGCTGGTATTGCCTAGAGGCAGAGGAGGCTCGTTTCCCCGAGTTCTCCAGAGCTTTGTTAGGAATGCCTGGGAAGCCCACGGGTCCCAAAAGCTCTTTGGCTGCACAGTGGAGTTTTTCTGATTTGGAGAGAAAATGGCAAACTGGTGAACTTCAGCTTGTTGACCCCACACCTGGGAGTTCCCTCAGTGGATCTGCCCCCGAGTCTCCTGCAGCCTTGGTGGAGATCCCAAAATCTGGTGAGCGTGAGGAGATTGTGGAGTCCTGGAATGGTTTGGGTTGGACCTTGAAAATCACCCAGAGCCAGCCCTGCCATGGCAGGGACAGCTTCACTGCCCCAGGCTGCTCCAGCCTGGCCAGAAGAATCCCCCAAAGCCCTGAGAGTGTTCCAGAAGCACCAGGGGGCAGCTGGGCTGGCAATTCCTGCTCAGCTGGCCAGCTTTCCCTGCAGCCCTGCCTGGCTGCTCACTGCTGGTGTCACACAGGTCCTGACCTCAGCAGCAGCTCAAGGGGCCACCCTGAGCCCAGCCTGGGAGGGACTGACAGGAGCTGAAGGGATGGGGAGCAAAGGCAGGAAAGGATCTGAGATGGCATTTGGAGAGGGGAGAGAAGAGGATGAATTCCTGCTCACGGCTTGCCTGGGCTCGGGGGCAGAAGCAGTAAAGTCGAGCTCTTACCTAAAAGTTAAAAGTGAGGCTCTTCCCAAAAATAGGGTTTTTAGCTCAGATGTCAGTCTGGACCTGGTGGTGGGGAACATCTCCAGCCAAGGGTCACCCACTTCTCCTTGGCATGGCCATGTCTGGCTCTGCTGGACCATAGAATTCATTTTCCCTGAGCTGATTTTGTTCTCCTCTTTGCCCTGGAATGAAAACTTTTAAAATAGGAAAACAAAGTTGGATTTTGGATTCCAATTTCACTGTGAAAAGCTGCACCTTGTCATTGTAATGGGAAATAAAATTCCCTGTTTCTTCCCATGGTACCACTTTTGGCACTTCATTGATTTCTCTTCAAGCTCTGGGCTGGTGATCAGTGGGATGAGAACTCCTGGTGTGGAATACGAGAAACTTCTGGAAATTCTTGGAGGAAGAGAGATAGCTGGGAATTAGTAGCTGTCATTATTAACTCTTCCTTCAGGTGGGATTTTTCACCTGGTAAATGATTTCTGACCTAAGGCAGAAATGGAATGAGGAGGGCAGGATACACTTCCCACCACAGCTGGATGAGCAGCTTTAATAACCTTTCCCCTGATATATTTTACCTCATTTTCTGTCAATGGTTGAAATACTCAAAAAAAAGTCTTTGTCAGGAATTTTGGGCTTGGGGTTTTTCAGCTGCTGAGCATTTCATTTTTTGTGAGTTTAAATTAAGTTGCTGGATGTTATTTGCTTCCTTATCGTGCTGTTGATGATTCCAGGGGGCTTTTTGGGTACAGAAAGGATTTTGAGTTCCCTTCCTTTAGGTAAATATTCCCCAACAGCTGTCAGTGCTTCCTATTTCTCCATCAGATGTGCAGAGCTTGCTGGGGACGTGCAGGGAGCAGTGGGATGAGAGGAAATCCAAGCCAGGGGCTGGAGCTGATCCGTGGCTGTGATTTGGGATTGGAGGTGTCAGGTTGACACAGGAGCATCCACACCACCTTGGGTCTCTCTGCTGCAGTTTGGCTGTTTGAAACCCTGCCCCAGGGAAGAGGTGTTGGGGCTGGAACAGTGAACAGGAGGAGTAAATGTTTGCTGTGGTACAGAATTCCTGGAATCCAGCGGTGAATCAAAGCCACACCAGGACAGCGGCGCCTCCGGCGTGACCGGTGCGGTGCTGGCCTCCCCTCCAGGGGCCTGAGCCTCTCCCTGGGATCCTCTGATCCTCTGGGATGTTTGGTGGAGGATCCTTCCCTCTGGGAGGGCAGCAGCAGCAGCAGGGAGATGTTCCCAGTGTGTCCTACGTGCTTCCCAGGAGGCAGGGAATGGTGATCCCGGCGCGGGGCTCCGGAGGTGTCCGGCCCTCGGAGGGAGGGGCAGAAATGCTGGATGCCAGTGAAGTGGAAATTCTGCCTCTCCTTCCCCGAGACACGAGGCTAAATGAGTTCTTGTGGTTAATTATTCACACTGCTTGGCTGGGGGGGTGGCAGGAGGGAGGGAAGGATGGATTTGCTGTTGGAATATCCCTGCCTGTGGCAGGGGTGGAATGAGATGAGCTTTAGGGTCCCTTCCAACCCAAACCACTCCAGGACTCCCAAAGCCTGTGAAAGCCATTCCCAGTGGGAAGGAGCACCCCTTGGAATACCAGCAGGCATTCCCTGGAGCTGTTCTCCTGCAGCAGCAGGGTGGCAGCCAGGCTCATCCCACAGCACTGCCCTCCAAGGGTCCCTCCTGCACGGAGCCCTGCCTGTGTCCCTGGAGCATTCCCTGTGTCCCTGGAGCATTCCCTGTGTCCCTGGAGCATTCCCTGTGTCCCTGGAGCATTCCCTGTGTCCCTGGAGCATTCCCGGTGTCCCTGGAGCATTCCCTGTGTCCATGGGTTCCCTGTGTCCATGGGTTTTCCCTGATCAGAGCCCTGCCTGTGTCCAGGGGTTTTCCCTCCATGGAGCACTCATTCCCTGTGTCCATGGGTTTTCCCTCCATGGAGCACTCATTCCCTGTGTCCATGGGTTTTCCCTGATCAGAACATTCCCTGTGTCCATGGGTTTTCCCTGCACTCATTCCCTGTGTCCATGGGTTTCCCTGATCAGAACATTCCCTGTGTCCATGGGTTTCCTGTGTCCATGGGTTTTCCCTGCACTCATTCCCTGTGTCCATGGGTTTCCCTGATCAGAACATTCCCTGTGTCCATGGGTTTCCCTGATCAGAACATTCCCTGTGTCCATGGGTTTTCCCTGCTCAGGCCAGGCAGGGAGAGGTGCCGGAGGATTTGGATCAGCTCCAATCCCCGTGCATCACAACAAAACCCCTCTGGCTGCTTATCAGCCCAGTGCTCCTCAAGTGCTGATTTAATAGAGGGAGAGGCTTTTTAATGGAGATAAATACCTTGGAGAGCCTCTAAAGGCAATTCCTGCCCCGTTTCCCGGGAATGTGAGGCTGCATTGGCAGCAGGGGAAGGTGAACCTGCCCAGCCCCTCCGTCTGGGGGGTTTTCAGTCAGTTAAATCTCGTTGTGTTGAACCTTTGGGCTGGATCTCTTCCCACAGCTGCTGTTCCTAAGCTCTCCCCCCTATGTAGGTCACACTTGCACATTTTCTGCTTGAGCCGCTGTCTCGGAGCGCTTTCTCTTGGAAACAAACCGAGTCTGCAGGAGCAGGGCTCTGCTTCTGCCGTGGTGGCAGCGGTGATTTCCCCCTGCTTAATCCCACCCAGGATGGGCTCCGTGCTTGGGAACTCTCGGCTCGGGGGTTTTGGAGCTGGGATGGGATGGGTTTGTTCCTCTGCCAGCTCCCTGAGCTAATTTTGAGATAAAAATGTGGCATCCCGTGTCAGGAAGGGAAAAAATGGGCGGCCAAAGCCTCACAAAGAGGAGCTGCTCAGCTCAGGGACAACTTCAGCAAACCAGCAGCACCACTTGGTGTTAAACCTCTGAGGTCTAACAGGGAAAAACAGGGACACTCCACACTGTGGGAAGGAGGGAGCTTCCCAGTGAGCATTGCTGGGAGATCTGGAGTTGATTTGGGTTGGAAGAGACCTTCAGGATCACCCAGAGCCAGCCCAGCCATGGCAGGGACACCTCCCGCTGTCCCAGGCTGCTCCAAACCCATCCAGCCTGGTCCTGGGCACTGCCAGGGATCCAGGGGCACACTTTGCATTCATGGCATTTTACAAAGTAGATTTAGTTTCTGTTCAGTGGTGATTTTGGCTCAGCTGGGGTTGATTTGCATATAAAACATCCTTGAATCTTCACGTCCCTGCAGGTTTGACAGCCTTTCCCTGAAGGAATTCTTGCCCAGTGCTGGAGTTTCACGTGAAGCCACTCACTGTGTAGTAAAGTCTGATTCAGCTTCAGAAGAGGGGTTTTAACATTAATCACTTCATTAGTGAGAGAGAATCTCGTAGGCCCACGGTGTTCAGGGATGGCCAAATCATTGAGGCTCCTGTCAGGTGGCAGCTCCCAGGCTGGGAATTCCTTGGTTCCCACCTTTCCTGGGCAAACACATCTGTATTGTTCCAGTTTTTATGGTTTTATTCCCTGATCAACCTGAACTTTGCCAGTGGATGACTCCCCTTGTAGAATATCTATATATCTATATATCTATATATCTATATATCTATATATCTAATATCCTCTTCTGCCACAAAACCTCTGAGTCTTTGGGAGGTTGGAACTGGATGATGTTTCCCAGTATCCCATTCCTCTGGCCCTGGGAGCCATTCCCTGTGTCCTGTCCCTCCATCCCTTGTCCCCAGTCCCTCTCCAGCTCTCCTGGAGCCCCTTCAGGTCCTCCCCCCTTGCCTGGGGTTAGGTGTCCATCCGTGTCTCATTAAAATACTGTCCCTCCCTGGAGGTGTGTGGAAGGAAATGGAATTGGATAACGCCAAACCATCCCTCAAATGAGTTTTTAAAGCATCAACCCCAGCTGGAGGTGCCCAAGGCCAGGTGTTGTAGCTGGAACAGGGAGCTGGTTTGTGAGGAGGAGCAGTGGAATCCTCCCTCCAGGGAATCACAGCAGGAATTCCTGGGCAGCCAAGTTCCAGCTGTGTGATTTCAGTTCTCCCACACAATTTATCCGTGAGGTTTCAGGGGATGCCCTTTCCAGTGTGGTTTCAGTGCCAGCTTTGGGTTTGCCTGTGTTGTCTCCCACTTTTCCCTTGTGATTCCAAGCGGCCCTGGCCCTTCCTGAGGGGTTGAAAAGGCGTTTCCTGGGAGTGTGGGGCACGGGAGGAGCCGCCTGTGAGGCTCTGCAGGGAGCACAGCCCCCATCCCTCTCCCTGCGGCTCTCCAGGGCTCACCCCGCTGTCTGTCCCTCCTCTGCAGGTCAGATGCTCCCTGGACAGCCCATGGCAGGCAGGATGATGTCCTCCAGCATCCACCCCAGCCCTGGGGCTGCCCCACCCGGCAGCACCCCACCGCTGGGGCACCCCATGGCCGGGAACCTCATCGGGCCCCGCGTGCCGCTGGCAGCTCCCAACGGAATGTGTAAGTGCCCTGGGGTGATCCTGGGGTTCCTCTGCTCCTGGAAACTCCCTGGGGTGATCCTGGGGTTCCTCTGCTGCTGGAAACATCCTGGGGTGATCCTGGGGTTCCTCTGCTCCTGGAAACTCCCTGGGGTGATCCTGGGGTTCCTCTGCTGCTGGAAACTCCCTGGGGTGATCCTGGGGTTCCTCTGCTCCTGGAAACTCCCTGGGGTGATCCTGGGGTTCCTCTGCTCCTGGAAACTCCCTGGGGTGATCCTGGGGTTCCTCTGCTCCTGGAAACTCCCTGGGGTGATCCTGGGGTTCCTCTGCTCCTGGAAACTCCCTGGGGTGATCCTGGGGTTCCTCTGCTGCTGGAAACATCCTGGGGTGATCCTGGGGTTCCTCTGCTGCTGGAAACTCCCTGGGGTGATCCTGGGGTTCCTCTGCTGCTGGAAACTCCCTCCCAGGGTCTGTGTGCACTGCCAGGGCTGTGCTGGAAGCTCTAAGTGCTCCTCAGCCCTCTGGGCATCCCAGCGCATTCCAGCGTCCTTTATTTTATTTATAACATCCCTTATTTTATTTATAATGCTACAGAGGCTCGGTGGTGACGAGGTTACAAAGCCTCTCCTGACTTAGTGGAGGGTCAGAAATTAACTGTAATTCCTAAATTAGTGGAGGTCAGAGTAGGATCCAGTTCAGTAATTCCTCACTGGAAACTTGGCACCCTGGAATTGGAGCAAGGAAAGTCCTGGTTAGGAGGAAGGAGAAGATAAACCACGTAAAGAACATTCCCAGTATAAAATCTGCACCTCTAAAAATGAAGTTGATTTATGGCAGCCAAAAAAGCAGCTGGATCAGGAGCCGTGGTGTGGGAGTTGCTTGGATGAGTGTGAGAGTGTGGCCAAGCCCAGAAGGCAGAAGACAAGCTGGCACAGGGAGGAATGACTGAGGAATTCTCCATCAGGAATTCCTCAGTAAATTTCCCATTATTAACTGCAGCCTGGCCCAGCTGCTGCTCAGGAATCTTCACCCCCAGAACTCCCAGAGTGGTTCTCACTGGAGGAGCAGGAATTGTCATCACTCGTAGTACCTCTCCCAAAAAATAATTGGGAAAAGCCCTTTTGATTTTGGCTTCAGCAGCAGGAGCTGCTGCGAGCTCTGAGTCACGGGCGTTCCCAGCCCCAGCAGGAAAACTCCTCCTGTGCTATTTGTGTTTGGCCATGGCTCCTGCTCCTCTGCTCCCCCAGCTGTGCTTCATTCTCCATCCTTCCTCCCGAGCCTTTGCCACTGGGAATGTCTTGTGTCAGCCTGGATTGCTGTTTGCTCTCTTCCCTTTCTTCATTTCTCCTTTTGTCCTCCCCTGCTAAACAAGTCAGTCATGTTCCATTAGCATCTCCTCTCTGGGCAGAGGCTGCCCCTTTGTATCCCTCCTTTCTCCTGCCTCCATGGATTCCTCTGCTTTAACCTCCATCCATCCTTCCCAGGGAGGAGCAGCCTCTGTTTAAATCAAACCTATTGTTCCATCTGTTTTAAACAGAGAAGAGCTGTCATTTGGAGCTGGGAGGTGAGAGGTGCCAATTCCAGCTCTGCAAGTTGCTTGGCATGGGTTTGCCAGCTCTGAGCTGCATCCCCGGCATCTTGTCCGTAAAAATACGGGAATTTTTTTCCTTGGAAAAGCAAACTGAAGGTGCAGCAGAGCTTCAGGAGCCGCCGTGGTGCCGTTCCTGGGTTCTGGCTGCAGGGTTCTCCCGGGACCCTCCCGTGGCCTGGGGACACTCAGGCACTTGTTGTGTCCCTTCTCTGTGTCCAGCCCCTCCTCCTGTCCCTGCTGTCCCTCCCTGTCCCTCCCTGTGCCCCCTGTCCCTCCCTGTCCCTCCCTGTCCCCCTGTCCCTCCCTGTCCCCCTGTCCCTCACTGTCCCTCACTGTCCCCCTGTCCCTCACTGTCCCTCACTGTCCCTCACTGTCCCCGTTGTGTCCCGCAGATCCCGGCCCGGCACAGCCAGCGCCCGCGGAAGGAGTGACCCCCCCTCCGGCCGGAGCCCCGCCGGCCTCAGCCGCTCCCTAAAGCAGCCAAGGAAGGAGGAAGGAACTTCCACAGCAACATCGTGGTGACCAAAAGAGAATTCCTCAGTTCCCTTCTGTCCCCTGGGGAGGTGTCCCCTCCTGTCCCAGCCGTGTGTGGCACACGGAGCCCGGCACAGCCCGGCACAGCCCGGCGTTCCCGCGGGAAAGCTGCGGATCCCCGGGGATGCCGGGAGCTCCCCGTGTTGCTGCTGGGAAATCCTTCACCCCTTGGCCTGCTTGCCTTGCACAGCTCCACGCTGGTTTCCTTCCTCTTGGTGCTTCGAGCTCGGGTTTCTCCCGGGAAGGGTGAAATGATCCAGGTTTTAGGGCGGTTCTGGGGTCTCCAGGTGTTCTGGGGTCTCCGGCAGAGCGAAGCGCCGAGGGGAGAGCCCAAACCAGAGCGTGGAGCAGGGCAGGAGAAGCAGAGTGTGCTGGAGCACGGGGCCTCAGGGCTGGCAGCCTCTAACTTATTACAGGAAATAATTGATCCATGGCAGTGAATCCGGGAGTGAATCAATCAGAATAAAACCACTCAATGGGAGGAGTTTTCTCGCTCCAGTTTTCACCTTCCCTTTGCCTTTGGAGGTGGTAGTTGGACCTTCCCTGAGTAGTTTGGTGCAGTAGCCAACTGAGGAATAACCCCCTGTTTTTAGTCCCTCTTTTTGGAGCATATACTTTGTACTTTTTAAAATGAAGAAATCAAACAAAAAAACAAAAAAAAAAAAGTAGGTAGCGAAGAAGTGCTAGAATTTGGGATTGGGTTGGGATGGCTGGGATGGGAATGGCAGAACTACCTCTGGACAGCCGGGGCGGCCGGGACAGCTCCTGTCACCCCCCTGCGGCTGGAGGGGCGGGGAGGGGAGCAGCTGCAGCAGGCAGAGCTGGGAGCACTCCAGAGCTGCTGCTGGGAAACCTCCAGGCTGCCAAAACTGGGGGAAAATCCTGCAAAAAATCCTTTTCTGCCCGTGGTTGGGGTTCTCTGCCCTCGCCCTGGCCCAGGAGCGTTTGGGATTTCCCTGCCCGGGTCTGGATGCTGCTCCTTGATTTCAGGGGTGCCTTTTGTCCGGGTGGGGGTTGAGCTTGGGCTGGAGAGAGGCTCCCAAAAACTCTGGAACCTCCAGAACCACTTCCACCGTTTCAAAATCAAGGATTTGCCAGGTCTTCCAGCACGACTCCACGCTCCACAGAGAGCGGCCGGGGCCTTCCCATTCCCCTTCCCAAGGCTTCCTTCCCCTCCAGGGTCTTTGGGGTGAGCGTGGGGTTTCTGGTGCAGCCCTTAGTCCAGTTTAGAGTAACCTCAGGTTGTTTTTAGCGTGAGCTATTCCCAGGATCCAGGTGGAGACTATTTTTTACTGTCCTAGTGCTGATCCTGCCGAGGACCTGGATCCTGGACTCTGTTTTGTTTCTGTATAAATAATCCCTGTGCCCACTTTTTCACCTGATCTCTGTATAGGGCCGGTTTGATTCCTGCAGCAGCCACCCAATTTTGTGAAATAAAAGCAAAAAACAGCGGTTTTTGTACAAAGCCTGTGCAGTTTGTGAAGTCTCCTTTGCCTCTGTGTGCTAGGAATTGTCGCTGTGATCCGGGGCTCAACTCCAGAGGAGCAAACACAAATCCTGAGCTCGGGGGAGACCCAGGAGCCACGGGGGGAGCTCAGAGCCTGCCCAGCCTCGGGATGTGCTGCTGGGCCAGGCCCTGGCAGGGTTTGAGAGCTCAGGAGCAGCTGTGGAGCAGCAGCATCGCTGGATGGGCTGGGGGAGGCCTGTCCCACTGCTCTCCCACCCTGCTGCTCTGCCTTCCAGTCTGGATTTATTCCAGCCATTCCCACTGCTTTGCCTCAGGAGTGGCTCCTCTTCCTGGGCATCCCGTACTGCCTCAGTTCCCCAGGGAGGAAATCCCAGGGATGGAGCTGTGTCCCCACGGACACGCCATGAAAGCCACATTCCCAACTGGGAATTCTCCTTGGATAGGCTGGGGGTCTCCAGGGCTGGGGTCTCCAGGGCTGGGGGCTCCAGGGCTGGGGGCTCCAGGGCTGGGGGCTCCTGCTGGACAGCCTCTGTGGGCTCCTTGGAGCTGCTCCCATGGGGCAGGAAGAAAAGGGAAGGAGTTCTTGGATCTTTGCATTCCAGCAGGGCTCATCCCATGGCATGACAGCTCCTCACCTGCAGCACAGCCTGCAAGGGTCACTGATCATCCTGCAGAGCATCCAGAGCATCCTCCAGAGCATCCAGAGCATCCAGAGCATCCTGCAGAGCATCCAGAGCATCCTCCAGAGCATCCAGATCATCCTCCAGAGCATCCAGAGCATCCAGATCATCCTCCAGAGCATCCAGAGCATCCAGAGCATCCTCCAGAGCATCCAGAGCATCCAGAGCATCCTCCAGAGCATCCAGAGCATCCAGATCATCCTCCAGAGCATCCAGAGCATCCAGATCATCCTCCAGAGCATCCAGAGCATCCAGATCATCCTCCAGAGCATCCTCTGGAGCATCATCATTCCTGGGGGATGCACACAAGTGCTAAATCGTAAATGCAATGTCTGGAAGTTTTCTATTTACAGACTCCAAATCTTCGTGGTCGCTGAGGCCGGGCTGGGCAGAGCTGGAGTGAGGGAGAAGAATGGATGGGCTTTGGGATCCCAGTTTGGGAATGGTGAAGTGAGGGAGTGGCCAGAGACCCCCCCTGTGCCCTGTGCTGATCCCTCTGCACCCTCAGGTGATTCCCCACCTGCAGAGCTGCCCCAGCCCTGGATCCAACAGCTCAGGAGGGACCTGGAGAGATCCAGAGAGATCCAGAGGAGGCCCAGGAGCTGCTCCAGGGCTGGAGCCAGGCTGGGAGAGCTGGGAATGTTCCCCTGGAGAGGAGAAGCTCCAGGGAGAGCTCAGAGCCCCTTGCAGGGCCTGAAGGGGCTCCAGGAGAGCTGGAGAGGGACTGGGGACAAGGGATGGAGGGACAGGACACAGGGAATGGCTCCCACTGCTTGGATGGGATATTGGGAAGGAATTCCTGGCTGGGATGGAATTCCCAGAGCAGCTGGGGCTGCCCCTGGATCCCTGGCAGTGCCCAAGGCCGGGCTGGATGGGGCTTGGAGCAGCCTGGGACAGTGGGAGGTGTCCCTGGCCATGGCAGGGCTGGCTCTGGGTGGGCTCTGAGGTCCCTCCAATCCCCCCCAAACCATCCCAGGGTTTGGCTCTGCTGTGGGTGTTCGGGTCCCCAGAGCTGGGCTGGGGCTGGAGCAGGGAGCAGGATTAGGGAGGGAATTGATTGTTCTGTTCCTGGCACGGGTTCAGCCGGCTGGACACGGGGTCAGGCCCGGGCTCTGAACTGACCCTGTCACTCCAGTGACCTGCTGGGGTCACTCCAGTGACCTGCTGGGGTCACTCCAGCCCGAGATGTCCCCAGGTATGGATAAAGGGAATTCCCTGTCCCTCCTGCCTGTTCCGCTGGGAGGGGTTTGCATCTTCATCCGAGGGATCGGATCCCGCTGGAGACGGGAGAGGCGATCCCTGGGATCCTTCATCCATCCCCAAACCACCCCAAACCTGCCGTGTCCTGCCTCGGGTACCAGCTCCACCCAAGTTTCATTCATGTCACCCCAGGACATCCTTTTGTGGCCGATTTAAAGCCCGAAATGCAGCTGGGGGCTCTCGGGGGGCCGGAGGTGTCCGGGTGTGCCCGTTCCCGTTCCTGCTGCTGCTGAGCCTGGAGCTCCTTTTCCCCCTCAGCTTTTACAGGAACCTGGATCATCGCCCCTGTCCCGGGGGGAGCCACGAGCCCCGGGCGAGGCTGGCAGCAGCTCGGGGTGTCCTGCCCAGGGCTGGGCTGTGCCAGGGCTGTGCCAGGGCTGTGCCAGGATCAGCAGGACCTGAGGGACATCTCTCTGAGCTCCAGGGCTGCAGAGGAGCCCCCAGCCCCCCCAGGGTCCGTTCGGTGCCGTTCCCCGGCTCCTGCTCGGTGCCAGCCGGGGGATCTTGGGGTCCCAGCGGTCCCGGGTGCCCCGGGTGGGTTTCAGAGCTGCAGCTCCGCTTCTCTCTGCGGCTCCAGGTTTGGGCTCCCTCCTGCAGAGGATGGGATGAGGTTTGTGTTCGTCACTCCGAGCCCTTTTCCTTCAGTTCAGGGCACGAGGCTTTCCCTTCCCTGCCTGTCCCGAGTGTGAAACCCCCGCCCGGCCCCACCCGCCTTCCCCCGGCAGGAAAGCGAAGCCTTGCAATCAAAAGCTTTTCTGGAGGGCCTGTGGTGCCCTCCTGGCAAAATCACAGGGACTAAAGCGGCTCCTCCGGGGGAGGAGGGTGTGGGAGCTCCCGGGCAGGGCAGGGACAGTGTCACTGTCACCTGGGCAGCCTGAGCACACCCAGAGCCACAGGAGGTGCTGGGCACAGCTGGCAGGGGTGATGTGTCCTTGGGAGCTTCCGGGAGCTTCTCCATCCCTGGGATACAGAGCTCCATCCCTGGGATACAGAGCTCCATCCTGGGATACAGAGCTCCATCCCTGGGATACAGAGCTCCATCCTGGGATACAGAGCTCCATCCCTGGGGTGCAGAGCTCCATCCTTGGGGTACAGAGCTCCATCCCTGGGGTGCAGAGCTCCATCCTGGGATACAGAGCTCCATCCCTGGGGTGCAGAGCTCCATCCCTGGGATACAGAGCTCCATCCTGGGATACAGAGCTCCATCCCTGGGATACAGAGCTCCATCCTGGGATACAGAGCTCCATCCCTGGGGTGCAGAGCTCCATCCCTGGGATACAGAGCTCCATCCCTGGGATACAGAGCTCCATCCTGGGATACAGAGCTCCATCCCTGGGATACAGAGCTCCATCCTGGGATACAGAGCTCCATCCCTGGGGTGCAGAGCTCCATCCCTGGGATACAGAGCTCCATCCTGGGATACAGAGCTCCATCCCTGGGGTGCAGAGCTCCATCCCTGGGATACAGAGCTCCATCCCTGGGATACAGAGCTCCATCCTTGGATACAGAGCTCCATCCCTGGGGTGCAGAGCTCCATCCTTGGGGTACAGAGCTCCATCCTTGGGGTACAGAGCTCCATCCCTGGGATACAGAGCTCCATCCCTGGGGTGCAGAGCTCCATCCTGGGATACAGAGCTCCATCCCTGGGGTGCAGAGCTCCATCCTTGGGGTACAGAGCTCCATCCCTGGGGTGCAGAGCTCCATCCTGGGATACAGAGCTCCATCCCTGGGGTGCAGAGCTCCATCCCTGGGATACAGAGCTCCATCCCTGGGGTGCAGAGCTCCATCCCTGGGATACAGAGCTCCATCCCTGGGGTGCAGAGCTCCATCCCTGGGGTGCAGAGCTCCATCCCTGGGATACAGAGCTCCATCCTGGGATACAGAGCTCCATCCCTGGGGTGCAGAGCTCCATCCCTGGGATACAGAGCTCCATCCTGGGATACAGAGCTCCATCCTGGGATACAGAGCTCCATCCCTGGGATACAGAGCTCCATCCCTGGGATACAGAGCTCCATCCCTGGGATACAGAGCTCCATCCCTGGGATACAGAGATCCATCCCTGGGATGCAGAGCTCCATCCCTGGGATGCAGAGCTCCATCCCTGGGATACAGAGATCCATCCCTGGGATACAGAGCTCCATCCCTGGGATACAGAGATCCATCCCTGGGGTGCAGAGCTCCATCCCTGGGATACAGAGATCCATCCCTGGGATACAGAGATCCATCCCTGGGATGCAGAGCTCCATCCTTGGGATGCAGAGCTCCATCCCTGGGATACAGAGATCCATCCCTGGGATACAGAGCTCCATCCTTGGGGTACAGAGCTCCATCCCTGGGGTGCAGAGCTCCATCCTTGGGATACAGAGCTCCATCCCTGGGATGCAGAGCTCCATCCCTGGGAGCTTCTCCATCCTGGAATGCAGAGCTCCATCCCTGGGATACAGAGCTCCATCCCTGGGATACAGAGCTCCATCCCTGGGATACAGAGATCCATCCCTGGGGTGCAGAGCTCCATCCCTGGGGTGCAGAGCTCCATCCCTGGGGTGCAGAGCTCCATCCTGGGATACAGAGCTCCATCCTGGGATACAGAGCTCCATCCTGGGATACAGAGCTCCATCCCTGGGATACAGAGCTCCATCCTGGGATACAGAGCTCCATCCCTGGGGTGCAGAGCTCCATCCCTGGGATACAGAGCTCCATCCCTGGGATACAGAGCTCCATCCCTGGGATACAGAGCTCCATCCTTGGGGTGCAGCTCCCCGCTGGCTCCTCTCCCCAAAGCTCGGCCTCACTTCACTCAGGGTTCCCTTTGCTCTTTGCAGCTCAGAGCTGTGCCAGGTGATTATTAAACCTCTCCCACCTGTGCAGCCTCAGGGAACGTGGCCCGTGGCCCGGGAACGGCCGGGAGAGCAGGAACAGGAACAGGAGCAGGGACAGGAACAGGGGCAGGAGCAGGGACAGGGACAGGAACAGGGACAGGAGCAGGGACAGGAGCAGGGACAGGAACAGGGACAGGAGCAGGGACAGGAGCAGGGAAAGGAACAGGGACAGGAGCAGGGACAGGAGCAGGAGCAGGAACAGGAGCAGGAGCAGGAGCAGGAACAGGAGCAGGAGCCAGGGGTTCTTCCCCTCCGGCAGGTCCAGCAGAGCCGGAGGCCGCTCGGACACCGGGACTCTGCCCCTGCCTGGGCCAGCTCTGCCTCTGCAGACCCGAATTCAGCAGCCCACGTGCAGGTCAGGAAGGGAATTTTTGGGAGGATCCCGGCTCAAGCAGCACAGGACACGCAGAGCCTGTGGATCTGTGTATTTTTGTGTATTTTTTGTGTATTTTTGTGCCTCCAGCATCCTTCCCCAAACTGCTCGTGCGATCCCAAACGCGGCTCCTGCTCCGAGGGCTTTGAATGCCGGGGATTTCTGGAGGAGCCGGGTGTCGGGAGCAGTCTGGAGCGGGTGTGAGCCGGGGAGGGGCGAGCTGCTCCCTGCAGAAAGGGGCTGGATGCTGGGGCTGACTCCTCCAGGGATCGGTGTCGCATCGGGACTCGTCACCTCGGAGCCAGCCCGGGTGCTGCCAGCCCCAATCAAGGACAAAGCCGTTCCTAAAATCCCGCCTGGCTGAGCTGGGCTCAGCCCTGGGCTCAGGCTCAATGCCCGGGATGCTGTGGGACAGGGAAGGGTTCCAGAGGAGGAAACACCGACCTCAGTCCTGGCTCTTCGTTCCAATTCTTCATTTTCTGTGCACTTTCCCGATGTTAATGAAATAAACACGGGTAAAATGGATTTGAGCCTCTCCAGCCGCTGGCTGAGGGGGGAGGAACAGAACTGGGGGGAAGGGCTGGCCCCCACCCTGTCCCTGCCATCGGCCCCCTGTCCCTGGGGTCCGGATGTCCCTGCGGTCGGCACTGGCCACAGGAACGAGGAGATTCCTGTGCTCGGCTGGGAGCCGGGGATCCAAGCCCAGCCTGTGTCCGTCTGTCCATCCCACGGGGTCCTGGACCACAGCCCAGCCTGGCACCCGCAGGCAGCTGCAGGAAGGTGTTGGTGGCACCGCGGGGACACCGGGAGCTGCCAGCCGGGATGAGCCGGGAGCTCTGCCGGGAGCCTGGAGCACGACCGGGGGAGAAAAGCCCCTCCCTCGGGATTCTGGGGATCCCAGGGATCCATGGACAAACAGCAGTGCTGAGCTGGGCAGGGAAGGGGTTTGGGGTGAGACCCCTCCCCAGGTCACGGCGCTGATGGACAGGGCTCAGGATTCCCTCTGGAAAGGCCCCAAAAGGTGGCTGCAATTCCCAGAATTTAAATCATCTTTAATATCCCGAGTGATTCCCCCAGGAAAACCCAGACTCGGCGACAGCAGCGGGTTCTTCCCAAGCGGGGGAGCTGGAGCCGGAGTTCCCCTTTGAGACCGAAGAGCCATCGCTGTCCGTCTGTCTGTCTGTCCATCCTGTGTGTCTGTCTGTCTGTCTGTCCATCCTGTCTGTCTGTCTGTCTGTCTGTCCATCCTGTGTGTCTGTCTGTCCATCCTGTGTGTCTGTCTGTCTGTCCATCCTGTCTGTCTGTCTGTCCATCCTGTCTGTCTGTCCATCCTGTGTGTCCGTCTGTCCGTCCATCCTGTCTGTCTGTCTGTCCATCCTGTCTGTCTGTCTGTCTGTCCATCCTGTCTGTCTGTCTGTCCATCCTGTGTGTCTGTCTGTCTGTCCATCCTGTGTGTCCATCTGTCCATCCTGTGTGTCTGTCTGTCTGTCCATCCTGTGTGTCTGTCTGTCTGTCTGTCCATCCTGTGTGTCCGTCTGTCTGTCCATCCTGTGTGTCCGTCTGTCTGTCCATCCTGTGTGTCTGTCTGTCCATCCTGTCTGTCTGTCTGTCCATCCTGTGTGTCTGTCTGTCTGTCTGTCCATCCTGTCTGTCTGTCTGTCCATCCTGTCTGTCTGTCTGTCCATCCTGTGTGTCTGTCTGTCTGTCTGTCCATCCTGTGTGTCTGTCTGTCCATCCTGTGTGTCTGTCTCTCCATCCTGTGTGTCTGTCTGTCTGTCTGTCCATCCTGTGTGTCCGTCTGTCTGTCCATCCTGTGTGTCCGTCTGTCTGTCCATCCTGTGTGTCTGTCTGTCCATCCTGTCTGTCTGTCTGTCCATCCTGTGTGTCCGTCTGTCTGTCTGTCCATCCTGTGTGTCTGTCTGTCTGTCCATCCTGTCTGTCTGTCTGTCCATCCTGTGTGTCTGTCTGTCCATCCTGTGTGTCTGTCTGTCTGTCTGTCCATCCTGTGTGTCTGTCTGTCCATCCTGTGTGTCTGTCTCTCCATCCTGTGTGTCTGTCTGTCTGTCTGTCCATCCTGTGTGTCTGTCTGTCCATCCTGTCTGTCTGTCTGTCCATCCTGTCTGTCTGTCTGTCCATCCTGTCTGTCTGTCTGTCTGTCCATCCTGTGTGTCTGTCTGTCTGTCCATCCTGTCTGTCCGTCTGTCCATCCTGTCTGTCTGTGTGTCTGTCTGTCCATCCTGTGTGTCTGTCTGTCTGTCTGTCCATCCTGTGTGTCTGTCTGTCTGTCCAACCTGTGTGTCCGTCTGTCTGTCTGTCCATCCTGTGTGTCTGTCTGTCTGTCCATCCTGTGTGTCTGTCTGTCCATCCTGTGTGTCCGTCTGTTCATCCTGTCTGTCTGTCTGTCTGTCCATCCTGTGTGTCTGTCTGTCCATCCTGTGTGTCTGTCTGTCCGTCCATCCCTCACCCAGCCCTGTGCTGCTGCTGGAGCCCAGTCCAGGGCCGGTTGTTGGGGATGTGCTGGGATCTGACCCCGCTGGGCTCGGCTGCTCCCGGGTTTGGGCACGGTGCTGGAAGCGGCGCTCGAGGGCTCGGCCCCGCTTTGTCCCGGGGCTCTGGAATTGTCCCAGCTGGATTTTCCTGCAGCCACTGCCCCCGTGAGCTCTGCCCCAGGACGGGAGACCCTCGCTCCTCCCTGCCCACCCAGGCTGGGGTCCCTGGACTGGAGCTGTGGGAGCAGGGAGGGGTGGGGGGGATGTGGGGATGTGGGGGTGTGGGGGGATGTGGGGGGGATGTGGGGATGTGGGGGGGATGTGGGGGGATGTGGGGGATGTGGGGATGTGGGGGGGATGTGGGGATGTGGGGGGGATGTGGGGGGGATGTGGGGATGTGGGGGTGTGGGGGGATGTGGGGATGTGGGGGGGATGTGGGGATGTGGGGGCTCCCCCCGTGCCTGTCCTGGCCCTGTCCCCTGGGCAGTGTGGGGACACCGACCCCTCCTGTCCCCAGCACAAGGTCTGTCCCCACGGGGCTCTGAAGCCGGGGGTGTCGATCCCTCCGGGGGGACACGGGTGAGGGTGGGAGGGGATCCCCCGAGGGGGGGACACGGGTGAGGGTGGGAGGGGATCCCCCGAGGGGACACCCCTGAGGAGGTGCCCCAGGGCTGTCAGGGGACGCTGCCACAGGGGACCCTCTGGAGAGAGGAGCTCTGGACAGGGAGGGTCCGAGATGTGACCCTGGGTGGCTCCAGGCCTGGGACAGGTCCCTGCCAGCCCCGCCAGCTTCCTGCCCCCAGCAGTTCCAGTGGGTGCTGGAAGCTTCCATGGGCTGCTGCCCTGCCCTGCCTCCATCCCAGCACCGTTCCCAATCCCAGATCCCACCGTCCCCAATCCCAGATCTCACCCACCTGCTTCCAGCACCATTCCCAATCCCAAATCCCACCTGCCCCCATCCCATTCCCAATCCCAGATCCCACCTGCCCCCATCCCATTCCCAATCCCGGATCCCACCTGCCCCCATCCCATTCCCAATCCCAAATCCCACCTGCCCCCATCCCATTCCCAATCCCAAATCCCACCTGCCCCCATCCCATTCCCAATCCCAAATCCCACCTGCCCCCATCCCATTCCCAATCCCAAATCCCACCTGCCCCCATCCCATTCCCAATCCCGGATCCCACCTGGCCCCATCCCATTCCCAATCCCGGATCCCACCTGGCCCCATCCCATTCCCAATCCCGGATCCCACCTGCTCCCATCCCATTCCCAATCCCAAATCCCACCTGCCCCCATCCCATTCCCAATCCCAAATCCCACCTGCTCCCATCCCATTCCCAATCCCGGATCCCACCTGCTCCCATCCCATTCCCAATCCCGGATCCCACCCTTCCCTCGGCCTCCCGCTGCCCTGCAGGTCCCTGCCGCCGGGACCCCTCATCCCATGGGATCCCGATGTCCCTTCCCGACCCTTTTCCCGCTGTCACGGCCGTGTCCCCCCGTCCATCCTGGCGGCCCCTCGGGCCGGTCCCCTTGGAAACGCATCCAGGGCCGGAAGCCTGGGGAATACTAAACAGGTGCAGCCCCTTCAATCCCCCTCGGAGAGGGACAGAGAGGGGCTTGTTCCCGGCACGGAGCCCGGCCAGGACAGGGGACAGGGGGATGGGGGGACGGGGGACAGGGGACAGGGGGATTGGGGAGAGGGGATAGGGGGAGAGGGGATGGGGGACAGGGGGACAGGAGGGAGAGGGGGATGGGGGAGAGGGGGAGAGTGGAACAGGGGACAGGGGGACAGGGGGAGAGGTGGCAGGGGGACAGGGGACAGGGGGACAGGGGACCCCCATTCCCGGCATTCCCCACACACACACGGCCCGTGGGAGCGGGGGGACACCGGGGGGGGTGGGGGGCACTGAAAGGGGTCCCCAGGGACCCCCCGGCTCTGCCCCGAGCATCCTGAGCTGGAGTGGGGTGAGGGGTACGGGATGTCTGATGTGGGACACCCGCCGTGGGATGGGGGATTTGGGATATGGGATGGGAGATTTGGGATGGGAGATTTGGGATATGGGATGGGAGATTTGGGATCTGAGATGGGAGATTTGGGATGGGAGATTTGGGATATGGGATGGGAGATTTGGGGTCTGAGATGGGAGATTTGGGATGGGAGATTTGGGATATGGGATGGGAGATTTGGGATCTGAGATGAGAGATTTGGGATGGGAGATTTGGGATGCAGGATTTGTGATGCAGGATATGGAATGCAGGATTTGTGATGCAGGATGCCCGGTGCAGGATTTGGATGTGGGATGCCCGGTGTGGGATGTGGAGCAGGATGACAGACACGTTCCTGCGCTGCAGGTGGAGGTGTCCAAGGACACGCGGTGACCTTGGCAAGGCTCGGCCGGGCGGGAGCCGCAGGGGAATGAGGTGTCCATGGAGCCGGCGGTGCGGGGACAGCGAGCGGCTCCGAGCTGAGGAGGTGTCCCGGGGTGTCCCGGGGTGTCCCCCGGGCGCTGCCCCCGCACCGCCAGCACCACCCTGCCGAGCTGGGGGCTGGGGGTCCCCGGGTGGTCACTGCGAGGCCGGGCAGGTCCGTTCTCCTCTCCTGGATCTTCCCCGGCTGCCTCTGGGGCTGGAGCGGCCTCGTGTCCGCACCCTGCCCCATTGCTGCCCCATTGCTGCCCCGTCCCTGCCCCATCCCTGCCCCATCGCTGCCCCACTGCTGTCCCATCCCTGCCCCACTGCTGCCCCACTGCTGCCCCGTCCCTGCCCCATCCCTGCCCCATCGCTGCCCCACTGCTGCCCCATCGCTGCCCCATCGCTGCCCCACTGCTGTCCCACTGCTGTCCTGCTGCTGCCCCACTGCTGCCCCGTCCCTGCCCCATCCCTGCCCCATCGCTGCCCCACTGCTGTCCCATCCCTGCCCCATCGCTGCCCCACTGCTGTCCCACTGCTGTCCTGCTGCTGCCCCACTGCTGCCCCGTCCCTGCCCCATCCCTGCCCATCGGTTTCAGCCAGCCCGAGCTGCCCGCGGGCACAGAGGCCGTGGCAGCAGCTGCACCGCTCTGGCACAGTGGGGAACAAGGGGGGTCCAGCCCGACACGGGGGTCTCTGCCGGGGGGGGCCGAGCGGTCACAGCCCCGCCCTGGGCCGGAGCCCCCGGAGTGGGGAGTGGGTGCGGGGTGGGGTCCCCCCGCAGCAGCGGAGGATGCGGGAGGGGATCCGGGTGCTGGTGCAGGGAAGGGTCCCCGCCCCATGCAGGAGCGGTTTGGGGGCTCAGGGAGGGACCCGGCTGAGAGAACCGCTCCCCCCGCTGCCGGGGGATGCCGGGATGTGTCCCCCGGTGTCCCCCCAGGGACAGCGGTGCCAGGATGTGCCCTCCGTGTCCCCTGCCCCAGGGATGCCGGTGCCGGGATGTGTCCCCCGGTGTCCCTCGGCGAGGATGCTGGGGGCTTCCGGGGGGCGTCCCCCCGATGCTGGGAGTGCTGAAATGTGTCCCCCCAGAGGATACCCGTGCTGGGGCTGTGTTTCCCTCGGTGCCGGGGGGTGTCGGGATGTGTCCCCCTCCGGGGATGCCGATGCCGGGGGGGTACCGGGGTGTGTCCTCCCCCATGGCGAGGGTCTCGGCGTGCGCCCCCCGGCGCTGCCCGCGGGGTGCCGGGGGGGTGCCGGGCCCGTGCCCGGGGCCGCCGCCGCGTCCGCGGTCCCGCCCCCCCCCCCCGGCCCGGCCCCGCGCCTCGGCGCGGCCCCGCCCGGCTCGGCGCGGCCCGCCGGGGGCGGGGCGGGCGGACCCGCTGCCGGTGCCGGCCCCGTGGCGGAGCCGGGGCCCCTCCATGCCGCCATGGCCCCCCGCGCCCCCCGCGCCCCCCGCGCCCTGGCCCTGCTGCTGGCGATCGGCGCCCTCGGTGCGTACCGGGACCGGGGACACTCGGGATGGGCACGGGGGGGGGCGGATCCCGGGGCGGGGGGGGATCCCCGGGTGGGGAGGGGGGGGGGCGGGGGGCCGGGCGGGGGCTGCGGGCCGGGGGGGATCCCCTTACCGGGGCTGGATCCCCTTACCGGGGCTGGATCCCCTTACCGGGGCTGGGTCCCTCTTACCGGGGCTGGGTCCCTCTTACCGGGGCTGGGTCCCTCTTACCGGGGCTGGGTCCCCCTTACCGGGGCTGGGTCCCTCTTACCGGGGCTGGGTCCCTCTTACCGGGGCTGGGTCCCCCTTACCGGGGCTGGGTCCCGTTGCCGGGGGCTGCAGCCCCGGGGGAAGGTGGATCCCCCTGGGCGGGGGGGGGATGGCATTGATCCTGTTGCCGGGGGCTGGATCCCCTTTTTACGGGGGGGCATCTGCAGGAGCCGGGGAAGGGCTGGATCTCCTTGCAGGGCGGGCGGGATCCCCTTGGCGGGGCCGGAGCCCTTGCGTGGGGCTGGATCCCCTTGGAGGAAGGGCGGGATCCCCTTGCCGGGGCCGGAGCCCTTGCGTGGGGCTGGATCCCCTCGCAGGGCGGGCGGGATCCCCTTGCCGGGGCCGGATCCCTTGCGGCAGGGGCTGGATCCCCGCGTGTGTAGGGGGAGCATCTGCAGGAGCCAGGGGAGGGCTGGAGCCCCTTGCAGGAGGGACCGGATTCCCTTGCAGGGGCTGGATCCTCCTGGGATTATGGGGTGCACTTGCGGGAACAGGAGGGGGTTGGATTCCATGGCAGGGGCAGTTGGATATCCTTGGAAAGGGGCTGGATACCCTTGCAGGGAGCTGGATCCTGTTGCAGGGGCTGGATCCCCTTGCAGGGGCGGGATCCGGTTCTGTGTCCGGGGTGCTCGAAGCGGAGGAGGGCCGGAGCCGCTCGCAGGGGGCCGGATCCCGGTGTGGGGAGGGCTGGATCCCGGTGTGTGTCTGGATGGGGATGCGGGAGGCAGAGAGGGCTGATCCCCTCGGAAGGGGCTGGATTCCATTGCGGAGGGGGCTGATCCCGCCGCAGGGGCTGGATCTCCTTGTGTGTAGTGGCTGAATCCGCAGCGCTCACAGGGGGCTGGATCCCCTCGCAGAACGAGACGGGGAGGGGGGCGGGGGCTGGATCCCATTCCAGGGGGCTGGATCCCATTCCAGGGAGCTGGATCCCGGTGTGTGTGCAGAATCACAAGAGCCACAGAAGGGCTGGGTCTACTTGGGGGGGGGCGGACCCCCTTATGGGGAGCTGATTTCTTTGGGGGAGGGCCGGCTCCCCTTGCAGTGGGGGCTGGACCCATTTTGGATAGGACGGGACCCCCTCGCAGGGGGATGGATCCCCTTGAAGGGCAGCCGAGGGGGCAGGGCCGGGGGCAGCTTGGGATGAGGGGGGGGGCGTCACAGAGTCGGGTGTGGGGGCACCCGCAGGGCTGGGGGATTCTGTGGGGTTCACCCCATCAGTCCCCGGGAGAGGCTCAAGCATTCGGGGTGCAGCCCCCCCTGCCCCCCCAGTTCCCTTTGGTGGTGCTGGCGGGGACCTGTTGGACCCCCCGAGGCTGCCAGGTCCTCCCAGGGGTGCGGGGGTACCTCTGACACCTCTTTCTCTCCTTGCCCCCCCCCCAGCATCCGCCTGGCCCCCCCAGAACTCCAGCGTTGGCGAGGGGAGAGCCTGGGAGGGCTCGTTGGAGAGCAGCCCCCCGAAATGGGACCTGGCGAGTGGAGACCCCCCGGGGGGACCCAGCAACAGCACAAGCGCCGGGGGGGCCGCGGCAGGAGCGCAGCTGGAGCCCCCCGGGGGCGGCACGGCCACCACGGAGCCATCGGCCGTGCCCGAGGGGTGCCCGGGCTGCGCCGGGGAGGGCGAGGCCAGCGCCGTGCCCCCCCGAGCCGTGACCTGGCCCGGGGACGGGGGCACGGTGCCGGTGGCCCTCGGCAGCCCCGAGGAGCCGGGGAGCGGTGATCGGCCCACTCCGGCCTCCCCGCCCGTCCCGGGGGGCTTCGGGGGGCTGCCGGCCGCCCTGCCGAGCCCCCCCGGGCCCCAGCTCGCCACCGGCTCCGCCGAATCCGACCTGCTGCCGGCGGCCGGGGGCTCGGCCGCGCCGCGGACCCCCGTGCTGGGCCAGCCCAGCCCCGTGGCCGCCGCCGGGGGGGACTCGGGGGGTCCCCCCGAGCTGTGGGCGGCCGCCTCCAGCCCGGCCCCGGCGCAAGGGGCCCGCGGCTGGACCGACCTGACGTGGCTGCAGGAGCCCATCACCGCCGCCACGGGCCCGGCCGAGCCCCCGGGGGAGCGGACGGGCTCCGAGATCATCGACGTCGATTATTACGACCTGTTCGAGGGGGGCGAGGGACCGGGGGGCTTTCCCGGGGGCGGCCGGGGGGCGGCCGGCCCGGCCCGCCGGAGGGAGCCCGAGGGGGCGGCCACGCCCTGGGCCCTCCACGAGCTCTACGATGACTTCACGCCCTTCGACGACGCCGATTTCTACCCCACCACCTCCTTCTACGCCGACGGCGACGACGAGGACGAGCTGGAGGACGAGGAGGAAGAGGAGGAGGAGGAAGACGGGGGGCTGGAGGACGAGAACGGCTTTCGGCCGCCCGCCTCGGCCGTGCCCGGCCCGCAGGAGCCTCGGCCCACCGGGCACCGCCCCGCGGCCCCGCCGCCGCCGCCCGGGCTGGCCGGGGTGTCCGGGGGCAGCCCCACGGCCTGGCCGCGGCCCGGGGAGCGGGGCCCGGCCGAGAACGGCTCCGAGTGCCGGAGCGGCTACGTGCGGCACAACAGCTCCTGCCGCTCCCTCTGCGACCTCGTGCCCAGCTACTGCCACAACGGCGGCCAGTGCTACCTGGTGGAGAGCCACGGGGCCTTCTGCCGGTAAGCGCCGGGCCCCGGCGGGCTGCGGGTGTGGGGGCTCGACTGCGCTGGGGTCACCATCCCCTGTACCCCATCCCAGGCTCTCCATCCCCTGCACCCCATCCCAGGGCTCACCATCCCCTGTATCCCATCCCCTGTACCCCATCCCGTGGCTCTCCATCCCCTGTACCCCATCCCAGGCTCTCCATCCCCTGTACCCCATCCCAGGCTCTCCATCCCCTGTACCCCATCCCAGGGTTCTCCATCCCCTGTATGTCCCTGGGCTCTCCATCCCCCCTGTACCCCATCCCTGGGCTCTGCACCACCCATGCACCCCATTCCCAGTGTTTCCATCTTCTGCAACCCATTGCTGCCATCTCCATCCCTTTCACCCCATTCCTAGCCTGTCCAAGCCCAAGTACCTCATTCCTTGGCTCTCCATTCCCTCCACCCCACCCTTGGGCTCTCCATGCTCCTGGCCTGGCATTGTCTTTCCATCCATTGTGTGCCCCACTCCCCATCTCCGTGCACCCCATCCTTGGACTCTCCATCCTCCATGAACCTCATTCCCCCGCTCTCCATTCTCTCTACTCCATCCCTGGGCTGACACCCCGTTCCCAGCTTTCCATCCGAGCCTTTCCGTGCCCTGGGCGCCCCATTCCCGGGCTGTCCGTGCCCTCCAGCCCCACGGGGCCGGGATGCGGAGGGGTTTTCCCTTTTCCCTGCCCCCCGAGCGGCGGCTGCCCGGGAATTAGGTCAGGGCAGCGCAGCCGAGGCTGCGGGGTGGCCGCGCTAATCGGCCCCGGCAGATTGAGCCCGGGAGGCGATGCCGGCTGCGCCGCACGCACCGGGATGTGCCCTGCGGCTGGCACCGAGCCCTCTGCTCCCCCGGTGTCCCCATCCCATCGGTGTCACCCCCCTCAAACACCCGGAATCCCCCCAGGTGTAAACACCACGTCCCCCGAGGATGCTCCGCGGGGCTGGGGTCACGTTTTGGGGCTGGGGGGACGCGTTTTGGGGCTGGGGGATCCCTCTGACCGCGTGTCCCGACAGGTGCAACACGCAGGACTACACGTGGCACAAGGGTACGCGCTGCGAGTCCATCGTCACCGATTTCCAGGTGATGTGCGTGGCCGTGGGCTCGGCCGCGCTCGTGGTGCTGCTGCTCTTCATGCTCACCGTGTTCTTCGCCAAGAAGCTCTACCTGCTCAAGACGGAGAACAGCAAACTGCGCAAGACCAAGTGAGTGACCGGGACAGCCCGAGCGGCCCTGCCCTCGCCGGTGCCAGCCCGACATTTCGGCGTCACCGGGACCCCCGGTGCCGCTGCTGGGAAAAGCTGCCGGGGGCTGGAGATGTGGATGTGGCTCCACGGTTAATCCCTTAAAGCTGCTCCTGACTGGCACCAGTTAATCTGCTCCGCTGGGAGCTGGGGACACCGGCTGGGCCGCCATCGGGGCTGGGGACAGGGCTGGGGGGGTGACAGGGAAGGGTTTGGGGTCAGCCCCCAGCCCCAGCCACGGCTGCCCAGCTCCTGGAGCAGGGAGGAGGGAGCCTTCCCAGCCCGCTCCCTAATGAGCTGTTAATTAGTGTTTGGAAATGCCAAGTGTAATTAGCAGGGAAGCTCCGTGCCAGCTCCCTGGTCTCCCTCTCCAGCCCTGCTCCGGGCTGCCCTTCCCAGAGCCCAGCTACCCTCAAAACCCCAGAGCTGGGGGCAACGAGCCCCCCCAAAATGTCACACTGGGCTCGTTCAGCCCCAGCTCAATCCCTGGGGACATTTCGTCCCCAAACCTCCCGAGTTCAGGACATTTAAGCCCCTAGACCTCCATCCCTGGGTATATTAAGCCCCCAAGCCGCCCAGACTCGGAGGCATTAGCTCCCCAGATCCTCGGAGCTGGGGGTATAAAACCCCAATCCCCCAGAGCAGGGAAGATTTATCCCTCCAAAGCCCTTCGATCTGGGGGTGTTTAGCCCAGACTTCCCTCCCTGGGGACATTTACCCCGCCCCAGACCTCCAGTGCTGGGACCAGTTCCCCCCCCATAAAGCAGGGTCACCCCGAAACGTGGGCGGGGGCTGCGTGGGGGGGTCCTGCCCTCAGCCCTGCTCTCCTGACCTGCAGATACCGCACCCCGTCCGAGCTGCACAACGACAACTTCTCCCTCTCCACCATCGCCGAGGGCTCCCACCCAAACGTAAGGAGCTGTGTGGCACCATCCCCTCTGTCCCGCTCTCTGTCCCATCCTTGTCCCTCTGTCCGGTAACCTCTGTCCCCTCCATGACCCCAGCGCTACCCTCCTGTCCCCATCCTGCCGTGGTCACACCTCTGTCCCCTCGCCGCTGGGTCCGCAGTGACCTAAACCGGACCTAGGCCAGGCAGAGGCTCAGTGTCACCCCCGTGTCCCTTCCCCGTCCCCTCCTGTCTGTGTGGCTCCCCGGGGAGCCAGCAGCCCGAGTTCCCTTTGGCTCCGTGTGCGGGTGGCAGGGCCGGGGTGGCCGTGCCGGGATTTTCAGGGAGGGACGGCCGATGCTCCCTGGCTGTGGCATCGCCGGGCAGGAGCAGCGGGTGACGCCGGGGATGACACGCTCCGGGATGCTGCCGTGCTTGGGATGCGCCCACCGGCATCCCCCGGGCTGCCCTTCCAACCTCCCGTCTTTGGCCTCGGAACAGAGAGAAGCGAAGGGCTTTGCGGAGCCGGAGGAGGAGCGTAGGTCCCTTTAGCCTTTCCCTATCCATGGCCGCTGTTTTCCGTCTTCCGACCGCCTTTAGCAGCCGTAACCGCCCGGGCAGGAGGCTCCGGGGCCGGCTCCCTCCCCGCTGCCGAGAGGACGAAGCTCGGGATGAGCTCGGTGCCGCTCCCCGGGCTCTGACACATCCCTCGTCCCCTCCGGATGGGGAGGGTTGGGCACGCGGTGCCTGGGACGCAGCGCTCCGAGGATGAGGAGGGGTCAGCAGGGTCAAACACCCCTGGAAAGGGGTTTCTGGGGAAATCCCACAGCGGTGGAGCCAATGGCACCAGCTCCGGACCGGCCGGACGTCACCGCCCGGGAGGTGGAGAATCCTGTCCCCGTGTGACTCCGGCCCTCGGGTGTCCCCGTCCCGCTCTCCGTGCGGCACCGGGAGCAGCAGGGCCCGGAGGCTGCGGGACACAGCCGGGAGGATGCTCCAGCGGGGGGAAGGTCGGGAAGAGGCGTGCCCGGCTTTGCCAGCGGCGCGGGGGCACCGGCTGTACGCTGAGGAACCGCAATAAACCCAACCCCTCTGGCCTCCTGCCAACGCCGCCGGGAGTGCCTGATTGCCGCGGGGAGCAGGAGATGCGCCGGGAGGGGAGAGAAACCGGGCGGGGTGGCCGGGGGACTGTGCCTGAGGCTGGCACGGCTCGGGAGGATGGCACGGGTTAGAGGACGGCACGGCTCGGGAGGATGGCACGGTTCTGGAGGATGGCACGGGTTAGAGGCTGGCATGGCTGGCACAGCTCGGGAGGATGGCACGGGGTAGAGGCTGGCACAGTCTGGGAGGATGGCACGGCTCGGGTGACTGGCACGGGTTACAGGCTGGCACCGTTCGGGAGGATGGCACGGGTTACAGGCTGGCACGGGTTAGAGGCCGGCACGGTTCGGGAGGCTGGCACGGCTCGGGAAGCGGCACTTTGGGAGCCGCAGCACCCCGAGGTGGGGAGGCTGTGCTGGGGGACAGCGTCACCTCCATGGGGTCGGACCCTGTCCCGGCACCGCCGTCCCCCCGTGCCGCCATCCGCCCTGGGGGGGACATTTGTCCCCTCCAGTGGCTCTTGCAAGGGGTCGGTGGCACATCCGTGCCCTCCCTGCCCTGACCGCGGTCTCTCCCGCAGGACGATCCCAGCGCTCCCCACAAGCTGCAGGACTCGCTGAAATCCTGCCTGAAGGACGAGGAGCCGTTCAGCATCCACAACTCCACGTCGCCCAAGCACGACGGGGGCAAAGGGGAGCAGCAGGACCCGGGGGAGCTCAACTGCCTCCAGAACAACCTGACGTGAGCGGCGGGGCCGGGGGCGCTGGGGCCGGGAGCCCCCCGCCCCACAGCCTCCTCCTCCCCCGCCGTGTCCCTTCCCGCTCCGTGGCATGCTTTGGTGTGTTTTGTACAGAGGAAAACAAAAATTCCAGTCATAATTCGGCCGTGTCGTGGGGGTGTTTGGTTCGTGCTCCGTGTTTCTCGCTTGGGTTCGTTCCGCGCTGTGATTTCTAAACCTTTGCCGTTCCGCAACTGACTTTTTTTGTACTTTTGCCCCACTTTTTTTGAAATACAGGTAAAAACAACAAAAAAGGAGGAAAAAAAATAATAAGATCTTGAAATAAATAAACTTTTTTTTTTTTTTTTTTAAAAGTTAAGCCTCTTGCCGGTGCCTGCGATCTCCTGACACGGACATTCATGTCTCCCTGCAGGGATTTGGTCCCTGCTTCCACAGGGTCCCACCTGAGCATCACCTGGGGGTGGTGGGTGCTCCCTTGTCACCCTCTCCAGGCACCTTCCTGCCAGGCCAGGGGTGCAGCACACCCTGGACACGCTGGGGAGCAGATGGGACAGCCGGGGATGGCTGGTGGAGGTGCCTGGGCTGCTCCAGGGTTTGCTCCATCCCCATCCCCGTCCCCACCATGTGTCCTCCCGAGCAGCGAGGTGACACCTCACAGCCACCCGTGCTCCGACAATCTCCTGCGAGGGAGCTGCCCAGGATGGGATTTGGGGTGAAATGCCCCAGGGGTGTCACCCCCAGCCCCCAGTTTCCCTCTGAGTGGAGGAGAAGCGGTGCCACTGTGGCAAGGCCAGGCTGGCGCTGTCGCCATCCCCCGGGACTGAGCACGGGGCAGGGATCTCCCCCCAGGGACCCCCAGCACTCCCCTCCCCTCCGGCCGCGGCTCCGTCTCGCTTCCAGCAGGAACCGATTTCTTCTGGAGATGGATTCATCCACCAGCCGACCCTCCGGGTTCCTTGGGAGAGAGGACGTGAGGCCATTAATCAGCACTCGGTATTGAGTGTGCGGCACGCCGGGGATGCAGCCGGAGCTCTCCTGGGACAGGTGGGAGCCAAAGGCGCGTGGATCGGATGTTCCCGGTGCGTCCTGTGAGCCGCTGAATAATTCATTCGTTCTCGGGGAGATTAAAAAGCGAGGAGTGGTGGTGAGGGCCAGGCGGAGCGAGAGGCTCAGCGCCACCCGCGGGGTTTGGTTTTCGCCATCCCCTTCCAGCACGGAGCTCCAGGACAGGTAACACCGGGATAAAGCAGCGGGAAGGTGGGCACAGCAGTAACGAGGGTGGGACGGGGGCAGAGGGACGTGCTGGTGGAGCCTGGCGGGGCAGAGAGGAGATGCTGATGGAAAGGGGGATGTGCTGGCATGGGCAGAGGCTGGACACGAGCTCCCGTGGGACGGGGAGGGAGGGAAAGGGAGCTGGAGAGGGACGAGCATCGCTGTGACCGGAGAGGATCCGCGCTCGTGTGTGAGGAGCAGGAATGGCTGTGGAAGGACAGGGGTGTTAGAGGGGATTGGGAATTTGGGAATCCCAGAATGATGCAGCAGAGCAGAGGACAGAAGGGACGGAAGGGACGGAAGGGATGGAAGGGATGCAGGGTGCGGTGGGGCAGCCAAGGACTGAGTCCAGCCAGGGCTGAGTGGTGGGATCTGGAAACCGTCTGCTCCTCACCGGGATCCTCCCTCACGGTGCCTGTGGAGCTGTCCAGCCGGACACTGCCCGGGACAGACAGAGAGACATCGGCCATGGTGGCACCGTGGGGTGAGGCTGGAACATCGTGCACAGTGACACCAGGGAGGTGAGGGTGACACGGCACAGCCGCTCCATCCCAGCACAGCCCAACCCCCGTGGGTGGTGTCACTGTGCAGGTGAGGCTGGCACAGCCCAACCCCCGTGGGTGGTGTCACTGTGCAGGTGAGGCTGGCACAGCCCATCCCCTGTGGGTGGTGTCACTGTGCAGGTGAGGCTGGCACAGCCCATCCCCTGTGGGTGGTGTCACTGTGCAGGTGAGGCTGGCACAGCCCATCCCCTGTGGGTGGTGTCACTGTGCAGGTGAGGCTGGCACAGCCCATCCCCTGTGCAGTGTCACCGTGCAGGTGAGGCTGGCACAGCCCATCCCCTGTGCAGTGTCACTGTGCAGGTGAGGCTGGCACAGCCCATCCCCTGTGCAGTGTCACTGTGCAGGTGAGGCTGGCACAGCCCATCCCCTGTGCAGTGTCACTGTGCAGGTGAGGCTGGCACAGCCCATCCCCTGTGCAGTGTCACTGTGCAGGTGAGGCTGGCACAGCCCATCCCCTGTGCAGTGTCACCGTGGAGCTGAAGGTGACATGGCACAGCCCCTCAGCCCTGGCACAGCCCCTCAGCCCTGGCACAGCCCCTCATCCTGGACGTGCCGTGGCTCCACGCAGAGGTGCTCACCTTGCAGTGGTGCCCACATTCCCTCCCCACCCATTTTTATCCCTTCCAAGAAGCCCAGCATGGCTGGGACGGGCAGTGTGGGACCGTCCCCTCTCCACAGCGGCTCCTGGGTGCAGGCCCTGTCTCGGAGCTGTGGGGGATGAGTCCTGAGCCACAGAGGAGCCTTGGATTCGGGAGCCACCCTCAGCTGCAGCCGCTCAGCCCCAAGGGCTGTAGGGACTCACTGGGATCCAGGCCAGAACTGGCTCACAAGGATTTAAGCAGGTTTTGGGGTGCTCCTGCTCAGGCACAGGGTGGGAGGCTGGGGGATTTGTCCCCCTGCTCTGGGGTGTTGCTGTGACCCCATCACTCCCCTGGCTGTTCCCACTCCATCATTCCCCACTCACCTTCCCGGAGCGCTCCTGTTCCCCACGGGAAGGCCCAGCCTCCGCTCCCGCTGCCATCAGCCCCTCCGGCTCTGGGGTCCCTCCGCTTCCCCAGGGGGATCCCATCCCCTGGGCCCCCCCAGAGGAGGGAGGAGCGTGGTTTGCAGGGATGGACGGGGTTATCCGAGGGCTCCATCAGCGCGGCTCGGACGCAGGAGAGGGCGAGGAGCCGGCACCGCGCTCCGAGCCCATTTCACGGGCCCTGAGGAGGAATTTGCCTCCCAGCCAGCAAAGCAACACACGGGCTTTATTCCCAGGCCTAATCAGTGGGATGCAGAGAGGCCAGAGAGCTATTAAATTTCAATGCTTGGTTGGTTTGCTGCGAGGGGAGGTGGCCCATTGTGGCCAGCGAGGGCTGGCACGGGATGCGGGAAGGGAACTGGCATCGGCAGTGGGCCTGTCCTCCTCTCTCTGCCACCCTCTTTTCTCTCACAGACACATAACAGGATTAGAGCCACGACCCCGAGACAAGGAGCTTTTCTTCCCTTGACAAGCTCCGGCTGCCTGAAACAAAATATCCGGAGTCAGGATTCATTGGGTGAGTCCTGATTCACCAAACGAGGCCCAATTCACCAGCCCAGGGTCCCCATGCACAGAGCAAGAGCCCACCTTCATCAGCCAGGAGCCCACCTTCATCAGCCAGGAGCCCACCTTCATCAGCCAGGAGCCCACCTTCATCAGCCAGGAGCCCACCTTCATCAGCCAGGAGCCCACTTTCATCAGCCAGGAGCCCACCTTCATCAGCCAGGAGCCCACATTCATGGTCTGAGCCCACCTTCATCAGCCAGGAGCCCACATTCATGGTCTGAGCCCAAATTCCTGGTCTGAGCCCACCTTCATGCTCTGAGCCCACATTCATGCTCTGAGTCCACATTCAGCAGCTGAAGGTCCTGATCAGTGGCTGAGTCCTGATTCCACGGCCAAAAGTCCCAACTCACCAAGCAAACCTTGATTCACCGGCCCAGTGTCGCGATCCAGCGGCCGAGCGCTGCTCAGGAGCAGGAAGGGCTGGAGAAGGAGGTGGAGGCAGCTCAGGGGTTCCTGTCAGCCCCCACACACCCCAAACTCTGCTCAAAACCTTCGCTGCTGCTCCTTTGGGATTCCAGGTTGGTTTGTCCCTCCCTGAGTGCCAGGAGTTGGCAGTGCCATGTCTGTCCCTTGTCCCCTTCTGGACACCTCTGGGGACACTTCCTTGCCTGAGGGCTGGCCCCACAGCCTTTCCCTCGGAGGAATATTTGGAGGATGAGGCAGGCTGTGTCCCTTCCCTTGCTTGGTGCTTCTGTCCCATCCTCCACCACGGCACAGCCTGGCTCCGTTCATCCACGGCTCCATCCTGGATGGATCCCACCCCTGCTGTCCCACCTCCAGCTCCCAGGGCAAGGAGGCTCAGGCTTGAGGAACCATTCCCAAGTCCTGGACCATCCCTGGGAGCAGCTCTGCTCCAGGGACCATCCCTGGGAGTGCTGTGTGGTGAATGCTGGATGCTTCCCAGTGAGCTTTGGGAGGGGACGTGTCCTGCAGGTCACTGTGGGAGCTCCTGGGAGCACCTCTGGTGACACCCCGGTGTTCCCACCAGCGCTGGGCTTTCTCCTGGCCGGGAGGAGCCCCAGACTGGTATTTGTGGAGCCAGCAGGATCCCAGTGGTTAGTGCTGGGAAATACCAATTACCCCATTGCCTGGAACAGGGAGCGATTCCAGTATTAAACTGACTCGGCGTTGGATTGAAAGAGATGAGAAAAGCAAAATCCTTTTAACTTCGTGGACTGGAAAATGCCCAGTGTGGGAACGAGGAGCTGGGACGGCTCCTCCTCGTCACTGCTGCCACTGGGCAAACTGGTGCCACTGGGACAGGGACAGAGCCAGCAGCAGAGACTGGTTTGGAACAGAAAAGCGGGAGGAAAGCTGGCCAAGGCTGAGCATGGAGCGGCCAAGCTCACACCCCTCATGCAGGGATGTGGGAGAAAAGGGAAAAATAAAGACGAGGGACGCCGAGACGTTCGGAGAAGTGAGAAGCAGGATCTGGTGGGAGGAAGGTTTAAAAGTGAAAGGAGTTAAGGAAACTGGCGGGACTTCAAAGGAACGCTGCAAGCAGCACACACAGGAGCCATCCCAATAGGAAATGTAGCAGGAACCAGGCTGGCTGCATCACAAGCTCCTCACTGACCTCAGGCACGAGAAAAAAGGTTTATGGGAAGTGGGAACTAGGACAGATTACTAAGGACAGCTACGAGGGGAGCATAAGCATGTGGGGAGACATCAGAAAGGCCAAATTGAGATGGAAATAGGGAGGAATCATTAAGGAGAAGAAGAAAAGGCTCCATCAGCAGGAGGAGAATGAGCAAGGGAGCGTTGGTCTGGACCCAGGGAAGGAGGAAGGCGGCTGGCAAAGGAGGCTGGGAATTCAACGGGATCACTGGCTTGTTTTTAAACCTTTTAAATCCCCCAGCCTTCAGAGGGGCCAAGGGCCAGCAGATGCCCACCACAATAATGAGGTGCTGTGCTGCCACCGAGAGAGAGAGCGGCGACTGCAGAAATGGGAACATTAAACAGCACACCCAGACTGCTTCCAACTCTCAGAACCTCACCCTGGGCTGCTCAGAAAACCAGGGAAAAGCACCTGAGAGACGTTTGTAAAAACCAGTGAAAAGCACCTGACAGATGTTTGGTAGAACCAGTGAAAAGCACCTGAGAGATGTTTGGTAAAAACCTGAGAGATGTTTGGTAGAATCAGTGAAAGGCACCTGAGAGATGTTTGGTAGAAACCTGAGAGATGTTTGGTAAAAACCTGAGAGATGTTTGGTAAAAACCTCAGAGATGTTTGGTAGAACCAGTGAAAGGCACCTCAGAGATGTTTGGTAGAACCAGTGAAAGGCACCTGAGAGATGTTTGGTAGAACCAGTGAAAAGCACCTGAGAGATGTTTGGTAGAAACCTGAGAGATGTTTGGTAAAAACCTGAGAGATGTTTGGTAGAACCAGTGAAAGGCACCTGAGAGATGTTTGGTAGCACAAGGGCTGGCTGAGCATTTACAGGAGCTGGTTCAGTTTGGGGCACGTCATGCAAGGAAAGATGGAAGCCCCAGGAGGAGAGGCAAGAAGAGGGATCCAGGAAGGAGTGGTGGGGAGAACTGGAGACCCAGGGAGACACAAGAACTCCAGAGCTCCCTACCAGGAGGAGCAGGCAGGAAGGGTCGGGCTCTGCTCCCAGGGAACAGGGACAGGACAAGGGAGAACAGCCTCAGCTTGGTTCAGGGTGGATATTCAGAAAATCCCACCAAGGAAGAGCTGCCCAGCCCTGGCACGGCTGCTCAGAGAAGGATCCCTGGAAGTGCCCAAGGACAGCTTGGATGGGGCTTGGAGCACCCTGGGATAATGGAAGGTGTCCCTGGAATGGGATGAACTTTAAGGTCCCTTCCCACCCAACCCACTCCAGAACTCAGCAATTCAATCTGTGCGTTAAAGGAATGTGGAGCCATCCTGCAGGAGCACCCAGGAGTCTCCATCACCTTTTGCTGGGAGCTACAAAAATGCGGCGTGAAAACGCAGCTCTGGTGTCAGAGCTGAGAATCTCACATGGAGGCAAGAGACGGCAGATGGGACAATCTGGTGGGCTGAGGAGCACGGAGGAGCAGTGAGACAACACTGGCTGCCACGGCAGACAAGACCAGTCAAACTCGCTGGGGTTTTGTGGGAAAAGGGGAGATTTCAGGAAGGACTCGGGAGGAAATGCAGAGATTCTCTTTGTAGCTTCCAAACTGCAGCTGTGTGTGGGGATCCAGGGCTGGGATCCAGGGCTGGGGGAGAAGGGGATCTCTGGAGGCTTCTCTTGTCCTCAGGATGCTGAATGCTGCACCTGGGATGGGTGGGAGGAGGAGAGGGAAGGGAAAAAGGAGCTGTGGGGGAGCTCTGTGAGCAAGAGCTGGGAGGGGGAGATGGAAGGGCTGCAAAGCCTGGCCAGAGGGGACAGGGGAAAAGCAGGATGGGGCAAAATGAGGAGAAGGGAGTGAGGAGAGTGAGGGGTGAGGAGGCACAGAGGATCTGGCAGAGGGCAGTGGCTTTAGGGAGCCCAACACCGGGATCTGGAGGGATCTGGAGGGATCTGGGAGAGGGGACAGTGCTTTCCTGGCTGGCTTTGATCCCACTTGGCTCTCAGCCATCGTCAGGACCTCACTGGTTCCTTGCCAAGACAACTCACTGCCAGATTCCTGCTGGATTCAGCACCTTCCCCAGGGATTCCCCAGCCTGGAGATCCCTCACGGAGATCCAGTGGCATTTTGCTTCTAAATGACGAAGTGAATTTTAAAGGTGAGCTGAAAACTGAACCCAATCTGGTTTGTTTTCCTCCCTGCTTTAGGAAGGCAGCGAGCTGTTCTCCACAGCCACGAGCAGTGACGGATAAAGGCAGCCAGGGATGCCTGGGTGACACGGGGATATGGAGGGGGATAAAGGGGGGCTGGCAAGAAACGCTGGCCGAGCCTTTCTGGGAACAGGTTGGACAAACATCTGCCAGGGAAGGTTGAAGCTGAGCGGATTTTGCTGGCGGCAGGTGTTGCTTCATCTGAGCGACCTCTCCGGCTCCCTCCGGCCTCCTGCTCGGTGATCCTGCTTTCCTTCCATCAGAAATGTCAGCTCAGCTCTTCCCTCCCTCTGCCAAAGCAGCTTTAGCAGCTCAGTCCTCATTTATCAGCTCAGTCCTCGTCATCTTTTCCAACATTTTCACCAGAGATACATTTGTTTATACGGATACAAGCAAGCAAAGATTAAGATTTAAAATGGGGGAAAAGAAATATAAATTTCCTCTATTTTTCTTGTGTTTTCCAGTTGTATCAGTCTCCCATGAAATCTTCCAGCACAAGGAATACCCCGAGGTGAGAATAACTCCGTCCTGAAGATCTGGCCTCAGGCAAAGAGTAGAATGATGAGGTAGAGGAGGGAGACAGGAGCGGATGCTGTTCTGTGGTTTTGGAGTCTTTTAAAGGCAGCTCAGGTGTCCTGGCCATTTTACCACGCCCTCAGGATCTAAATCCACATTTATTTTCCTTGTCCCATCCTTTGTGCTTTGTCTGCAGCCCAACCCAAATTATTCCACGATCTGCAGCCTCGGAACCACAGACCGGAATGTTTGGAAATACCTGGAGGATTTGGCTGTGAGGATTTTCTCAACCCTGCCAAGCTAAAGGAGAGGGGAAGGTGCAAAAGAGACTGCTGTTCCCTGGGTTTTCCTAGAGAAAAGGGCTCTGGGAAGGGACGAGGGCTGGAGACAGCGGGAACATCCCTGCCTGTCCCACCGGACCCGGCTCCCGGGCAGGGACCTCTCGCCTCAGCAATTCTTTTCAAACTCTGGCTCTTGCATTTCTTCAGAGAAATTCAGCACCTGGTTGATCCATTGTTCCTTCCAGCTGCTCTTTGCTGTCAGGGCGGGCATTGAGGAGGTGGAATTTATCCCGGAACGTGTCCCATTCTTTTCTTCCCTGGCCATTGACTCGGCCAACATCTGCTCCCGTTAACCCTCGCTGGCCCCACAGCTCTGGGGATCCTTTTTGACTCCAGAGCTCTTGGCATTGTGTCAGCAACAGCCGAGGTGTCCCGAGAGGAGAAAATCCTCCTTCTGCTGGGCTGGAATGGGATTTGTGCTCTAAAACCCACCCTGGATAGCTCAGCAATGAGCAAGGAGGTAAATCAAAGTGTTTTCTCCCTAAAAATCATTTCCCATACACTCACATGATGAAACCTGGTGGGTTCAGCTCCCCTTCCCTGCCAGGCTCTTGGGAATCACCCCAAACACTGCAAGATTAATTGCTTTTATTTGTTCTGCTGCGTTGTTTTCCTACTTTTGGGCACAAATTGCTTTTCAGCCGCTGCTCTGGCTTCATTGGAAGCAGCGTGGATACCTATGGATCCCATATGGCTCCTCTGGGAAACAGCCCCACGATAAAGACTGGAAATAGGCACGGAGCAGATGGGAGGGAAGGGGCACCGCTTTTAACAGCAAAATCCTCTCTGCCTTCGCACGGTAACAAGTGCTGGGATGTGGGAAGGAATATATTAGGAAGGACAAGAGGTGTTTTGAGATGCAGCTGCACTTTGCATGCGCTTCTGCTCCCCTTCCCACTACAGGGAGAGCAAGAGAGGCTTTTCCCTTTCATTTACGAGGATTTGGGGCTCCGGAAGGAGCCGGGAGGGAAGCGCCACAGGGAGGGAACGGTGACACTGCGGACAGAAGGAGTCAGAACAGCAGCTCCGCTCACACACAGGTGGGAACACCCCCAAAGCTCCTCCAGGAGCCCCCCGGGCTCGGGGAGACCCCTGCCCGCAGTGGGCTCTGCAGCCAAGCCCTGCAGAGGGGCCAGGATGGAGCCAGGATGGAGCCAGGATGGAGCCAGGATGGAGCCAGGATGGAGCCAGGCTCTGTCCAGGGCTGCTGGAGGAATTCTGGAGCAGCAGGGCCTGGTTCCTGCGCTCCCCAGCACCACAGCCGGGCTCCCAGCCCCCTGAAACGGCGACAACAAAAGGAAAGATGTTTGGTTTTTAAAGAAACGTTCATCTCCAGCTTTCCCAGCACTGAAGGCATCAAAAGCAGAGAAGAGAGGCAGCTCCTTTCAGCAGGGAAGGGCTGGCACGAGCGGCTCCCGGGGCACACCAGGGATCTTGGGGCTCCCGGTGGGTCCTGAGCAGGGCTGGAGAGCAGGATGGGGGATTTTAAAGGTAAAACACACACAGACATGAGGAATAAGGGCAGAAGAACGGCCACAGCGCCTCAGCCAAATCCTCACACAGCATTCTTTCCTACGAGAATCATCCTGTGGGGAGGCGAGGCAGCTCTAAAGCGAACACCTCTCGTGTTCCCACAGCCCTTTTCCCAGGGATCTGCGGCTCAGGGGCTTCCCCAGATGGAGACAGCCCTGCTTTCCACAGGCTTCTCCCATCGAATCCTGCTCCCAAACCCACACAGTCCCTCAGCACGGATGTTCTGTGCTTCTGAGGAGCTGAACCTTGGCAGTGCCTCTGTCCCTCGTTCCGTGCTTTTATCACATCGTGGGATGCCCCCTAATGCTCACAGTGCAGCATCCCTGCCTCCAGAACCTTCTCCCCATCTCCCCTGGCACATCCCTGCCTCCAGAACCTTCTCTCCATCTCCCCTGGCACATCCCTGCCTCCAGAACCTTCTCTCCATCTCCCCTGGCACATCCCTGCCTCCAGAACCTTCTCCCCATCTCCCCTGGCACATCCCTGCCTCCAGAACCTTCTCCCCATCTCCCCTGGCACATCCCTGCCTCCAGAACCTTCTCCCCATCTCCCCTGGCACATCCCTGCCTCCTGAACCTTCTCTCCATCTCCCCTGGCACATCCCTGCCTCCAGAACCTTCTCTCCATCTCCCCTGGCACATCCCTGCCTCCAGAACCTTCTCTCCATCTCCAGAACAATTCCCCTCAGCAGGGCAATCCCTGCTTCCATGATGAAATTCAAACTGTTACAAAAGGTTTGCTGGAGCAAATGGAAAGGTGAATTAAGTGTCAAAAACCTCAAATTCAGGCTCGAGGCAAAAAGTGACACCAAGGAATTCGGGTTTTGGTGGTTATGGGCTGTAAATTTG
Organism: Pseudopodoces humilis; assembly: GCF_049639895.1. NCBI lineage: Eukaryota > Metazoa > Chordata > Aves > Passeriformes > Paridae > Pseudopodoces > Pseudopodoces humilis. The sequence goes on from NC_142200.1 coordinate 151,571,340, forward strand.
CTGTCACTGCAGATCGTTTTTAGGTGCCCAATGGATGTTCAGCACTTCCCAAACTGATAATGAACCAGGAAACAGTGAGAGAGTTACAGACCCCTCCAAATATCCCTGTGTCCCCAAGTGTCCCAGATGTTTCCCAGATGTGTGAAATCTGCCACAGAAGCGCAGGGGTTTGCAAAAGGGCAGGTGGCACCCTGGGACCAGGGCTCAGTGGGACCGGTGGCACCAGGATCCAGCCTGTCTGCACCTTCGTGAACATCGGGGTGAGGAGCCAGCCCCGTGAACTGTGATGGGATGGGGACACAGCCCCGTGAACTGTGATGGGATGGGGACACAGCCCCGTGAACTGTGATGGGATGGGGACACAGCCCCGTGAACTGTGATGGGATGGGGACACAGCCCCGTGAACTGGGATGGGATGGGATGGGGACACATTTCCATGAACTGGGATGGGATGGGGATCCAGCCCCATGAACTGTGATGGGATGGGGACACAGCCCCGTGAACTGGGATGGGATGGGGACACAGCCCCGTGAACTGTGATGGGATGGGGACACAGCTCCATGAACTGTGATGGGATGGGGACACATTTCCATGAACTGTGATGGGATGGGGACACATTTCCATGAACTGTGATGGGATGGGGACACATTTCCATGAACTGTGATGGGATGGGGACACAGCCCCATGAACTGTGATGGGATGGGGATCCAGTCCCGTGAACTGTGATGGGATGGGGACACATTTCCATGAACTGTGATGGGATGGGGACACAGCCCCGTGAACTGGGATGGGATGGGGATCCAGCCCCATTAATTATGATGGGATGTGGATCTAGTTCCATTAATTATGATGGGACGTGGATCCAATGCCATTTAACACTTTAATTAACCACACGGGTGAGGATCCAGCCGCTTTAACTGACAGTGGGGTGCGGATCCAGTGCCGTTAACTGGCGCTCCAGCTCCCTTAATGAGCGATCCAGCCCCATAATTTGTGATCTAAACCTATTAATGAGTGACCCAGCCCCGCTAATTGCCGATCCAGCCCCGCTAATTGGCTATCCAGCCTCGTTAATTGCCGATCCGGCCCCGCTAATTGCGGCTCCCCTCACGCGGCAATGGCGGCTCCGGCACCACCCCGCCCCACCAGCAGGCGGCGCCACCCGCCCGGCGCATGCGCGGCCCAGTGGCGCTTCCCGCCCTTCGTGGCCCCTCAGCGCCGCCCGCCATGTTCGCGGAGCTGAACGAGCTGCTCGGGGCCTCCCCGGAGCGCCCGGACGCGGTGAGAGGGCGCTGAGAGGGCGCTGAGAGGGCGGGAGGGACGGGCCGGGGCCGCCGGGAGCGGCGGGGCACGCTGGGAGGGGCACGGCCTCCGCAGGCGGAGGTGGCGATGGCCGGTCCCGGAGCCGAGCCGCCTTCGGCCCTTCCCTCGCTCGTTCCCGGCTCCTCGCCGTCCCTCACGGCTCTGGCTTCGGTATCCGCCGCTGAGAAGCGGCCGAGCTCTGTTCCCGCGGTGTGTCCGTGCGTGCGTGCTGCCCTGCGGGGAATGAACACAGAACTGGGTGTTAAGCCCGCTGGAGGACACTGCTCCGGGCCGGGGAGATGTTCTAGAGATACTTTTTATTTAAGGCACTAAATTAATTAATGCAGTTTTTCCAGGGAGGTTTTGTATTAATGAGGTCACGCTTCACTAAACACTCTTGCTCTCTGTGAGAGCTGTGCAGGTAAAATGTTACTCATGGAATCCCAGAGTGGTTTGGGCTGAAAGGATCCTTGAAGCTGATCCGGTCCCATCTCCTGTCCAGGGCAGGGACACCTTCCATCTTCCCGGAGTGTTCCCAGCCCCAATGTCCAGCCTGGCCCTGGGCACTGTCAGGGATCCAGGGGCAGCCACAGCTGCTCTGGGCACCCTGTGCCAGGGCCTGCCCACCCTGCCAGGGAACAATTCCTGCCCAGAATCCCATCCATCCCTGCCCTCTGGCACTGGGAGCCATTCCCTGTGTCCTGTCCCTCCATCCCTTGTCCCCAGTCCCTCTCCAGCTCTCCTGGAGCCCCTTCAGGCCCTGCAAGGGGCTCTGAGCTCTCCCTGGAGCTTCTCCTCTCCAGGGGAACATTCCAGCTCTCCCAGCCTGGCTCCAGAGCAGAGGGGCTCCAGCCCTGGAGCAGCTTGGCTGTTATCCATCCCTCCATCCCTCCATCCCCCAGCCTTTGCTGGTTCTGGGGATTGTCCTGACCTGGGTGCAGCACCTTGCACTTGGCATTGTTGAACCTCATGAGGTTCCCATGGACCCTTTTGATCAATTTCTCCAGGTCCCTCTGGATGCCCCTTCCTCTCCCTCTGGCCACAGCACCAACTCGGTGTCATCAGTAATTATTAATAAATTGTCCACGTGCTGCATGTTACTCCATGTTTTTCCTGAGAGTTATAAGCTTAGATAATAAAAGCAAGTTTGGGGTGATAATTTGTTTTATAAGTCTGAGTTTCCCCCTTTGTCTCCAGTTTCTCCCCATGCCCTAATACCAGCTTGTGATGGGAATAGGGGAGGTTTCTCCTTGATCTGGAAGATATTTCTGAGGTCATTCCTTGTCAGGCAGGCTGGAGTGGGACAGTGCTGGTCTGATGGGGAAACAATACTGATGAGAATTTGGGATGATGCCCTTGAGGCTCCAAGCAGATCCGGGGGAGATGTTGGCTGAGGCTGAGGTGGTAGTAAGGGATAGTCTGAGTGTGCAAAGTCCCAAAGCCCTGTGGTTCCTGTGGGTTGATGTTGGGTTTTTGATGCTCATGAAGCATTGAGAAATGCTTGGTGGAGTTTGTCAGCCTGTTCTCTAAGGTGTGTTTGGTGGTGGAGCTGTGGGATGAGTGGGAATGTGCTCATCCATGAACTTGGTTCTGAGGCAAGGAGCTCGCCTTGAGGCGAACAGGAAATTTCACAGAGCAAAACCAAAAGATTTGGCCTCAAGATCCTGGGTTTGGACTTGGCAGCCAGAGCAGGAGCCGACCAAGACCTCCTCTGTGTGATGAATTCCCTTGGATTGAGTGGGCTCTTCCCATCCCAGCGCACGCTGCAGGTTCCCTTGTCCAGGTGTCACTGTGGTGTGGCTGGCTGCCCAGCGAGTTCCCAGTGCCGCAGCGGGGGGACTGCAGACCCTGCAGTAGTCGGGGTGTGAAATGTGCTTTAGCTGTAATAAATGATGAGTATGTGTGTGTGCAGCCGATCCCTGTGCACAGCCAGTCCCTGGAATGTGCTGGATCCCCAGGCTCGGTGTCCCGCTGTGTGACAGCATCAGCGCTTGGCAGCCCTCTCCTTCCCAGGCCGGGCCCTGCCCCTTTCCCAGCGCTGCTGGGGGGAAGGAGCTGCTGCCAGTGTCACCCACTGCTACCCCGCAGAGGGGTTTTGGCAGTTCCTAACACACAGCTGCAGTTTCTGCCTCGTGGCCTGCAGGTACTGAGAGTGTGAGGGCAGAGCCTGGACAGAGCAGGCTGGGATTCATGGAGAAGGTTCTGCAGGAAGGCTTTGCCTTTGGGACGGCAAGGTGCCGTGTGCTCGGAGTGACAAATGCCACCGTGCCAGCACAGCCTGTGGGAGCCAGCCGGCAGGGAGGGCACACGGGGACTGCTTGGCCTGCTCTTCTCAGACCTCTCCTGGGGAAGAGGGGAGCTGAAGGAGATGGAGTGGCAGAAGATAAACCCCTGAACGTCTGGGTTTGTGCTGTTTGAGCACAAGTTTCCTCCAGGCCCATCCATGGAGGACATGTCTTGGGACAGTGTCCCTGTCACTGCAGTGGCCATTGAGGCATAACCCTTCTTTGGGGGCAAGAGCTCCCACTCTGGCTGGGGGAGAACAGCTTCTCTGCCCTGGTCTCTGCTTCGCATTCCCTGCAGTCATGTTCAATATTTGCCGTTCCATTCGCTCCGCTTTAGGCTGTAGGCACCGGGGAGTTTGTTCTGATGGATGGCTTGGGAATTGCCTGTGCAGAGATGGCTTGTTGCTGCAAAAGGTTTTTCTGTTCTTAGGAGTAGAAAAACTCCCACTTTGATAAGTTCTTTGTGTTTCCAAGCAGCTCATCTATGATGTGTATTGATTAAAGAAACATCCTGACTAAGATTTTAATGGAAACAAACACATTGATGAGGCTGGGGCTAATGAGTGTGCACTGATGAACAGAATTGCTTTCCTGCCTGATCAAAACAAGGTTTATACCTTGTGCTGGGAGCTCTGCTGCACTACAGCATTTTGGTGATAAGGTTTTCTAGCCCAAAGGTGGCATGTTGGAAGTAAACGTGGAAGGGAGGACAGGGAGGGCTGTTTGGGCACAGGAGGAACAGCAGCTCTAGCAGTGCTGACATTTTAAACACACTGGCAATGCTGGCTGTGGCAGGGGGAGAATGGGCTGGGAATGGAGTAGTGGCTCTTGTTCCCTTGCTGCTTGGAGAAGAAAGATCCCTGGGAATTGGAGGAGAGGGGCACAGAGCTGGGAGGTGGAAACTGCCCAGAACCCCCTGACAGAGTCCAGCAGCAGAGGCTCCGGATGTGGCGTCACTGGAACCGTGCTGCATGTCTGTTATTGCCAGGGGAGGGGGTGGGCACAGACGTGAGGGTCCAGCTGGGCTCACAGTTGAGCACAAGGGTTTTTAGCTGGTGGGCATGTGGGGACAGGGTTCAGTGGTGAGTTTGGCAGTGCTGGGTTAGTGGTTGAACTGGTTTAATGGTTGGACTTGATGGGCTCAGAGGGCTTTTCCAACCTTAGCGATGCTGTGGTTTAGATGCCTCCCCGTGGGCTGTGTCTGGAGGACACGTTGGCTTCCCTTTGTAGACAGGCAGCTGGAAGTCTGCTTGTCCACTTCTTCCTCTGAGCAGGACCTGCAGAATTCCTGTAGCTTGAGCCGACATCTTGTCTACCAAGAGCAGTTTGTGCCCTCACCTTATTCTGTTATTTTGCTGCTTCTTTTCCAGGGTAAATTCACACTGCTGCGAGACACACGGACAGATGGCAGCTTCCTGGTGCACCACTTCCTCTCCTTCTACCTCAGAGGTGGGTCAGCAGCAGCACTCTCAGAGGCAGGGACATCTCGGAGGTTCTCTCAGGGTTGCTCCATGTGCAGAGGGAGGTTTTGCAGAGTGTGAGGTATCCTTGGATAAACCCAAAGCTTTGGGGTTAGGATTTATTGCTCCCAGTCCTGACTTGTTCATGGAACTACTCTGTATTCTTGGATACCTCCCATAATTCTGCACCTTGTTTCATCATGGATTGTGCTTATGGTTGTAAATCACACGGGCTCTGACAGGGAGGTGTTCACTGCAGTTCCCTCCCTGCGTCCATTTTTATGATGTAATTACACATATCAGGATCAATTAGCCACAGATAAGCTCAGAGTGAGTCAGGAAGCAAACAGAGCCTGGCAAGGTGTATAATTACTTCTCTGGGAACAGTTTTTCTGTGAGTAACCTCCTGGCCCCTGTGGAGCAGGTGCTGGGCTCAGGGGCTCCTCCAGCTTTCTGCTGGCACAGCCCAGCAACTCTGGTGCTGTCAGGCCTGCAAGGGAGCTCAGAGTGCTGGGCAGGGCATGGGATGAGGACATTCTGCCCCCAGAGCTGCCACTGCCTCAACTGGGGCTTTACCCTGCTTGGAAATGTGTCACTTAATGGAGCAGAGGGAAATGCCATGGGAAGTGGGCTGGTAACGGTGTGAATGGTTCAGAGAGACCTGCCAGGCACTGCCTCGGGCTCTGCTGATGTCCTGTCCTGCAGCAGTGCCCTAGGAGTCGCTGTCCAGAGCTGCCTGTGTGCCTGGGAAAAGCCTTCCCTGCCATCTGTGGGATATGTGTGTGTCTCAGGACAGGTGTGCTGGCTGTCACCTGCCCCTCCAGCCCAGGACCTGGCTGCAGTTATTCCCTGTTTGCACGTTGTCCACTTGCTGCCCAAAACCTCTGGGACATCTGAAGGTTCATCTGGGGGCGCTGACTTGTTCTACTTGAAATCCACGTCCAGCAAACACTGATAATGTTCATACCCAAACTGTGTTCCAAAATCACATTTTATTTAGGTGTCTGACACAATTCCCTGTTCTGTGTGTTTTTCCAGTCAAGGTCACTTGCCCTGGGAGAGCCAAAATGGGAATTTTTAGCATGTCTGTGGTTTCAGTAGTTCAGTGTCATGGCCGGCCCTTGGCCTCTGTACTGTAACACCAGCTAACACAGCCAGGAGGTCCCAGGCTGGCCTGGCATGAGGCAGAAAAGGGGCCTTACACTTTTTAAAGTCATCTTTTTCCTTCTTTCCCTCTCTTTTTAAACTAACATTTTCCCTAATGCAGATGTCCTCTAGAAAGGTGAAAACTGAAAGCAGAGGAGGATCTGTCTAGACCTGCATCACTTCAAGGTCCTTCCAGACAGACCTGTGGCCTGGCTGCTGTGATTTATGAGCTTTGATAATGTCAGCTGCAAAGTGGAACTGCTAATGTGTGCTTTTGTCCCTCCCCAGCTGGCTGCAAGGTTTGCTTTGTGGCCCTGCTCCAGTCCTTCAGCCACTACAACATCGTGGCACAGAAACTGGTGAGTCTCTTGGCCTAGGTTCATTATTATAGGTCCAGGTAACCCCACTTCTGTTGGGTGGGAAGGAATGGGAATGGGGAGCAGGAACTGTGTCTGAGGAAATGTTTCCAGGTCCTGGTGGGGACAGTCAGGACTGCTGCTCCTGTGATGGGGGATAAAGAGCACTTTTGGGCAAAAACCCAGAGCCCCACAGGCTCTGCCCTGCCAAGAGCTGGACAGCTGCTTGCTTTGTGCTTAAAAATGTTTTCTGGGGATCAGCGTTCCCCATACAGGCCCAGACTGGTAGATGGAGGTTCCTTAATCTCCTGGAGAGGAAAATGCTGTGCTGTCAGTGTTCCCAGGACCCCTGCACACCTGCAGGAGCTCCCGAGGTGACTTTGTCCCCTGTCCTCTGGTTCCTGTGGGGATGGAGGGCTGAGTCACAAGGACACCTGTGTGCCTCGTTTGGCTTCTGTGCTGAGCCATCCCTTTGAGCTCTGTGAGCAGCCACAGGTAAATTCCTAGGGATTTCCTTCCCGTGGTGAGTTGGGCAAGGATTATGTGTACTGTGAAATGAGGAAACAGAGACAAAGCAGGCAGAGCAATTCTGCGTGTCAGCAAATTGTCTGAGCTCCGAATTGCTTCGCTCAGCTCTCCGCACAACACGCCAAGGTGAAATGCTCCAGGTGGGAAGTGCAGGTGGCCTTCCAGGGCTGAAGGGATGAGGACTTGCACTGGTCCTCCCTCCTCTGGTTCTGCCGTGAATCCCAGCAGCACTGCTGCTCATAAAGACTCCCCAGTGCTGGGTATTGTATTCCCCACTCTCATCATGGTGCTGCTAAACAGCTGTATTTTATTTACTGCTCAGTTTCTACCTTTTGAAAGGAGATCAGTGGCCCGGGCTACATGCGGTGGGCTGAGCAAACACGGTGTTCCCCGACGGAGCTGTAACTCACAGGTGGACACTCAAGGTGTGATTCCCCTGCCGAGCAAACCACCCCCCACGAGCACCGAGCTGTCCTGGCCTCTGTGGTGCAGAGAGGAGGAAATCGTGCAGGGAACTTGCTGAGTGGGGCAGGAAGTGGGGCAGCACAGCAGCCGGTGTGGGGAGGAAATGCAGCTGTTAAACACAGGACCATTGCCTGCTCCTGAAGTCAGTGTTTCCCAATGCAGAGGTTTCCCGGTGTAATGGGAGCTGCTGACATGTCCCTGGCTGGGAGGCTAAGGAGGGAGAGAACATGAGGATTAGCTGCAGCACACGTGCAATGCAAATGGGGGCGATTTGCTGTCTGATACTTGAACAAAAGGTGGCTGCCACAAAGGAGGTGATAAGCGTAGCTCAGAGAAGCGCTGAGCTGCTTTCAGCTCTGAGTCACTCTTGCGTTGCAACTTCATAGGTGCCGCTGTGGTAGTTGCTGTGAATTCCTCCCAGGCTCTGAGGAGCTGGAGGTCGCAACATCAGTTATTTATATCCGAGTTTCCATCACATCTTCTCTTTGCTTTAATCCTTCTTTGCACAGATGAACACGTCAGATTCAGAAAAGGTGGTTCTTGGCAGGGTAGTTTCACTCTTAAATTTGTTTAAGAGTTTGTTACTGTAGATCTTTACTGGAGACCAGGAATGGTGTGGCCACAGGCCCAGGACAGTTCCCATCCCCTGTGCTGGCACTGCTGAGGCACCTCCAGTCCTGGGGGCAGTTTGGCATTCCCCAGGTACAGGACAGAGCGTGTCCAGGAAATGGAGCTGGGAAGGGGCTGGAGCAGCTGAGGTGGAGCTGGGAAAGGGGCTCAGCCTACAGAAAATGAGGCTGAGGGGGAATTTCTGGCTCTGCACAGCTCCCTGACAGGAGGGGACAGCCGGGGGGGTCGGGTTCTGCTTCCAGGGAACAGGGACAGGACAAGAGGAGGTGATCTCAAGGGTTCACAGGCTGGATATTGGGAAAATTCCTTCACCAAAAAGCCTGTCCAGCCCTGGCCCAGATGCCCAGGGTTGTGGTGGAGTCCCTATTGCTGGAGGGATTTAAAAGCGCTATGGTGGTGGCACTTGGGGACATGGTCAGTGGTGGCCTTGGCAGTGCTGGGGGAATGGCTGGACTGGATGGACTCAGACGACTTTTCCAGCCTCAGTGATTCTGTGACTCTGATCATACCCTTAGGAAAGCCTGCACTTGGAAGAGCTTCAGAACTGAGCAGTGCCCCGGTTTCTGTTGGGAGCAGGGTAGTCCCAGGCCCAGGAGGAGGCTCCTGGGGCAGGGTGGATTGTACAGTGACACTTGTAGCACTGGTGTGTGGTGATAAAGTGAATATTTATACACAGCAAAGTGATGCTGCCAGGGACTTGCTGCTTTCCCAGTGTGCCAGGTGTTACAAGTCCCAAACCACTTCCTTATGTGTTAGCTAAATGCAGGGATGTATCTTTACTTGCAGGAAAAAGCTTCCCTGGCTTTTTGTGCCTGTGTCCTCTTTCCCTGAGGACCCACACTTCATTTTAAGGCACCCTCAATGTTCCTGGCTCTGACCTTGTAGAGAACATGCAGGGCTGTATCAGGACAAACAGCACCAGGGCACCCTGCCAGGTTGGTGTTCCCTCCCTCACTTGTACAAAGTTTGTTTTGTTTTACAGGGAAACCAGATTTGTCCCCATTTGATGCCCATCTCCTGTCCCCTGCTCTGAGCTGACAGCCTGGTGGATGTGGCCTGGCCTGATTACTGATGGCCACACTTTGTCCCACAGCTGTGTTTGCTGATGGAGCTCATTCCCCTTGCTTTGCACACTCCATTCCTTCTTCTGTCCCTCAGATATTTTGCTTTCCTGTATGGAATGGCCAGCAGTGAGCAGCAGCTCTGCTTTGAGGGGCTGTCACTGCTGGCAGGGTGGGGGCACCACGCTCCAGCAGCTCCCCAGAGGGACAGGAGCAGCTGAGCTGCTGCTGCAGGAGCATTCCTGGGCTGGGTCGATGGCTGACAGCGTGCCAGAGATAATGTCCCTGTGCTCCAGGGTAATGGAGCGGGATGCTGGCACAGACTGAAAGCTTTCGGGCTGTTTGGGTGCTGGGCAGTGCCGTGGCTCCGCTGCGAGGATGTCAGTCCTGCAGGGACATCAGTCCTGTCTGTGCACTCAGCAAAGTGCCACTGGCCATTCTGAGCACTTCTTCCACTTTTCCAAGCTGTCTGATGCTTCCAGAGGTCACGCTGGGTGGGCTGCCAGCAGGGAGACAGGCAGAGGTTTGCTGTGGCAGGTGACTGCAGTGGCTGAGTTCAGGTCTCTGGGACGTGTTCCCTTGTTGGAAAATGAGGCTGGACTTGCTGACTCCGTGCCACGGCACTGAGGGGGCTGAATTCCTGATCTGACACACAGGCCACCCTGTCCCTGGCTGCTGTGACCCTTCCCTGTCACCCAGGCAGGCCCTGGTGTCACAGCACTGAGTTCCCTTCTAAAGAGGAACACTTTTCTGAGGTACAGAGAGTTTGTGTATGCAGGAAGAAATGGCTGAAGCAAAGGTAAAATCAGTTGCAGAATTACTGATATTAATAGTGAACTTAGTCACAGCATTTCAGCAGGTTCCCAGTCCCGTGGACTGCAGAAATCCCTGAGGGAATGAGGTTTGTGAGGCTGCTGTGCAGCCCAGCCCTTCTTTATAGCATGGCAGGTATTTATTTGCTGGCTGTTCCCTGCTCCTCACCTGCCACATGAAGGTGGTGCTGTCCTTGGCTAGGATGTTTTCCATTGTGTGTGCTTGGAATTGCCCAATAATGCTGCTATTTCTGAAGCTGTTACTGAGGGATAGTGCCCAAAAAAAATCTATTGCTTTATAGGGGGAGTTGGAAGAGGGAATAAGCATTCAGGCATATGTTCTTTCCCAGCTGAGTAGAAGGAGAATAGAGGAAGCATTTTTCTCAGGTAGCAGGATTCACAGGGTTGGGAGTCCAAGCAGCTTCCATTTAAAGCAGGGAACAGCAGATGGGAGTTCAGTCAGGCCTCAGATTATTCTTAATATTCATGTTACAAAGTGATAGTGCTGCAAAATTGACCCTGGGAAGATAATCATGGAATAGTTTGGGTTGGAAGGCACCTGAAAAGGTCACCTAGTCCAATGCCCCAGGAAACAATTGTACTACACGTGATCATGGAATCATTGAGGTTGGACAAGCCCTCAAGGATCATTGTGTCCACCTGTCCCCCAGCATTGCCAAGGCCACCACTAGCTCTGTGCCACATCCGCAAAGCTTTTAAATCCCCCCAGGGATGGTGACTCTGCTGTTGCCCTGGCAGCCCCTTTTTGTGTTGCCTGACCACCCTTTTTGAGAATAAACTGGAGAGTGAGAAGGTTCCCTCTGAGCCTCCTCTTGTCCAGGCTGAGCCCTCCAGCTCCTTCAGCCCTTGACAGGGTTTGGTACAGCCTAGTCCAGTGGAAGGTGTCCCTGTGGAGGGATGGAACTGGATGATCTTTAAACATCCCTCCATCCCAAACCTTTCTAGAATTCCGTGATCTCCAGCTGGAGCTGTCTGCTGCAGCTGTGGGATGTCTCTGTTGGAGCTGGACATTGCCAGCACGTGGTTCATGACTGGCCTCACCACCAGGCAGGGCTGATCCAGCTTGGTTTGAGTCGCAGCCCCAGGCGTTTGTCATGGTCGTTCCTCCTCCTCCAAGTGGAGTCAGGGCTGCTTCCCGTGGGAGCCCTGGCTGCTCTCTCCCAGCTGTTGTGCAAGTGTTGGGATGCGCAGCCACGGCGCTCTCCGGATCCGTGCCGTGCCAGCCTCAGCTGCGTGGGCTGTGCCAGGAGCCCTCATTGCCACAGCAGTGATGTGGAGATAATGAAAAACAAAAGCTTTCACCACCCAGGCAGGGTGGTGAAGGAATTGCTCACAGCAGGCCCTTGGAGAAGCCTGGGCCCTTCTCTCCCTGCATCTGCACACCAAGCTGGCTTCCCAGAAGGAATTCCAGGATGTTTGAGCCCCCAAGTCACAGTGTGGTTTTGTTACCTCTTGGCAAAGTACAGAGGAGCGAATGTGCCACCAGTGACTGTGACAGAAGTGCCCATTTCATCCCTGAAGCACTGACTTTATCAGCACATTTAGATAAGATCTGATTTGAATAAGAATGAAAAAATTTGGCTGTCGACCCACATGATTCTGTGTGCACCATTTTCCATAAGTGTTCGCTCTGAAACCTAATGTTTTCCTCTCTCCAGGGTGTCAGTCTGGCAGCTGCCAAAGAGAGGGGACAGCTTGTCTTCCTGGAGGGCCTCAAGTCCTGCCTTGACCTCCTGTTTGGGGAGGAGGAGCAGCCAGGGCAGCCCAGTCCTCTGCAGTTTCTGAGGTGAGCCTGAGCATGGAGTGTTCCCCCCTCACATCTGCTGCCACCAAGAGCACCACCCAAGATCCAGGACTGGCTCCTGCTGCCCTTTGTGCTCCCCTCCAAGGCCCAAGGACTCAGCTGCACAGCATAGTGCACATCCCCCTGAGTGTCCTGGCCTGTCCCTCGCTGCTCCTCATGGAGTGCTGCTCATGGAGGGATCCTGTCCCCCTTTCCAGAACTGTAGGGGAATTTCCACTCCCATCCTCATTGCCAAGCATGTCACAGGTCTAGAAAAACATTTATTTCAGCACTCCACAGGTATGCGTCAAACAAAACCCCAGCCAAGTGGTTTATTCCCTTCTTACATTATTTTGAGTTTTATTCTTACCCGAGAGAACAGTGCTGCTTTATCCATGCTGGCTTTTGGGTTTATTCTCACATCATTTTGTCCATGTCGCCTGGGAAGCTCAGCAAAGGCCAAACACTTCCCCAGCAGTGCCCAGAGCCAGGTTGGATGGGGCTTGGAGCAGCCTGGGATAGTGGAAGGTGTTCCTGCCGTGGCAGAGGGTGGGTCTGGATGGGCTTCGAGTTTCCTTCCCACCCAAAGCATTCTGTGATCGCTGGAGCAGGGCAGGAGGCTTTCAGCACACACAGGTGTAAAGGGCAGCGAGGAGGTGACTGTCACAGCAGTGGGGACAGCAGGTAGGGGACAGGCTGGTGACCCCCACTCTGGGTCAGTGGGTGAGGAGGGGGACACGCGGTGCCAAGCCCCTGACACCTCCTTCATGTCCTCCAGCGGGAGCACCTCTGACCTCCGAGCCTTGTTTGACTTTGTCCGAGTGTCCCTGGCTCCCAGTGACGGTGATTCCTGGAAAGGCCCCGTGCTGCTGGTGGATGACCTCAGTGTCCTGCTGAGCCTGGGGGCTGCACCGGTGGCCGTGCTGGACTTCATCCACTACTGCCGCATGTCCGTGTGCTGCCAGCTGAAGGTACTGCTCCCCCGGGGCTCTGGCTGTGCACAGAGCCTCCAGAGCAAAGCCTGCCTTTATTTCCTCTTTCCTTCTGACCGTGATGAGCTTTTGGAAAGGCTGTGGTTGTCCAAGGAGTTCAGGGCATTGCCCTGGGGCCACTCTTGGGAGTTGTGTGGGTCCCTGAGAGCAGGCTCCTGTTCAGCTGGATTCCTGGGAGATGCTACCCAGAGTCTCTGATGTGTCTCTGATGTATGAACACGGATTTGAGGTATAAAATAGTGGGTTTTGGAGCTCCTGTCTCTCCAGAGATCCTGACTCACACCCCTGAGTGGGAGGGCAGGGGTGGAAATGGGTCATATGAGGGGCTGGTGAGTCTCACAGGGGACAGAAATGGGGCCCCCCAGTCCAGCTCCCACCACCCTCCAGCGTGTGGTCCCCAAGGTGGGGGGTGATGATCTGCAGCGATCTCCCAGCGATGTGGGGACTCCTGAGAGCGCCACAGCCAGAAGTGCTGACAGTCACACCCAAACTGCCATCATAGGTGGTGTCCCCTCCCTGGGCACTTCCCTGCAGGAGCGAGGAATGAGCTGATGCTGTTGGGTGTTGTCACCCTGCGCTTCACATGGCGCAGGGTGTTGGGCTGTATGTGCTGACAGGGGATGATCTGCTTGCAGAGAATATTTACCTCCAAAGAGCTAAAAAAGATGGCAAATCACACTAACACTTCGCTATTTCTGTCTGAGGTGTTCTGATGCTTTAAAGTACATTTTAATTGATTGAGAATTTGTGTTATTTTAAGTCACTGGTGACTTGTATGGGCTGAGGCAGAGTCTCTTGAGGTGGATGTTAATAGAGTCAGTGAGTCGGGGAGGTGTTTGCTCCCTGTCAGAGGTGTGAGGGTGTGAGCATTGCTGCAGCTCTTTGGCCACCTCTTTATTTACCTGCTCTGAATTCAGTCAGTGCCATCTGCCCAGCCTGACAGACTGGTTCAGCCACTGTCTCCTTACAGAGGCTGGAGGTATTTTTAGACTGCACATTTCATATATGTGTGTGTGTGTGTGTGTACACAATGTGCAGTGAGCTCTTCAGTGTTGATGTATCATGGAATGGCCTGTGTTGGAAGGCACCGTAAAGATCACGTCTGCTGTGGGCAGGGACACCTCTGATTTGGGCCCCAGAGCTGGAGGCAGCTCTGCAGGGTGGTCTCACCTGAGTGGGGCAGAATCCCCACCTCCCCTGCTGCCCATGCTGGGGATCAGCCAGAGGATGGGGGGATTCTGGCTGGGGCATGTCCAGTCTCTCCATTAGCTGGTTATTTTCCCAGTGGAATTCAGACCAAGCTGGAGCTTAGATGGGATGTTTGTGAAAGCTCACCACCCCCCAGTCCTTCCCCTAAGGGATTAGGCCCAGCCAGGGGCTCATCCCTGCCTGCTGCTCCCGTTCCAGGGGAACATCGTGGTGCTGGTTCACAGCAACGAGGGTTCGGAAGACGAGGAGAATGAACTGCTTGTGAACTCCCTGTGTCATCACAGCGACCTCGTCCTGTGGGCAGAGGGGCTGGCCACCGGCTTCTGCAAGGATGTTCACGGGCAGGTGAGGCGCAGCAGAGCGTGGACAGGTGGCACGTGTCCCTGTCACCTGCACCACTCCCCGGGGCTGTGGGAGACGGCCCAGGCTGCAGTGTGGTTAAGGAGTAATCCCGTGGGCACCGGGATCTGCTGGAGCACCCAGCTGTCACTCACCCTCTGTGGAGATATTCAGGCACATCCTGCCACCTGGGACTCCCCGCCTCTGGAAGCTTTCCAGGGTTTATACAGCAGCTGCAGTGCAGGCTTCTCCCACCCCAGGCTGAGGGAGAACTTTCCTGGGAAGTTTCCCCAAGCAGTGGATCTGAGCCTGGCCTGTGGTGATCTCTGCGGGGCTGGGAGGGTGCTGGCACTTGTGTGATCCCTGATCAGGGGCTGCCACCGAAGGCACAGGGACTGGCAGCTGCTGATGCATTATTTATGAGTGACCCCCTTTCCCTGCAGGCCAGCCAGAGGCTTCTGGGGCAGCCAGAGGAACAGTGTTCCTATTCCTTTTCCTTTGCAGATTAAGATAATCAAGAGATTGTCCTTGCGGCAGGCGGGGGAGCAGGACCTGGTCCAGATCTACCAGTACAAGATCCAGGACAGGAACGTCACCTTTTTCGCACGGGGGCTGTCGGCTGCGGTCCTGTGACAGTGCCATCCTGTGGCACTGCCATCCTGTGACACTGCCGTCCTGTGACACTGCCATCCTGTGGCACTGCCATCCTGTGGCACTGCCATCCTGTGACACTGCCATCCTGTGGCACTGCCATCCTGTGGCACTACCATCCTGTGACACTGCCGTCCTGTGGCACTGCCGTCCTGTGGCACTGCGGTCCTGTGGCACTGCCGTCCTGTGGCACTGCGGTCCTGTGGCACTGCGGTCCTGTGGCACTGCGGTCCTGTGGCACTGCGGTCCTGTGACAATGCCATCCTGTGACACTGCGGTCCTGTGGCACTGCCATCCTGTGGCACTGCGGTCCTGTGACAGTGCCGTCCTGTGGCACTGCCGTCCTGTGACACTGCGGTCCTGTGGCACTGCGGTCCTGTGACACTGCGGTCCTGTGACACTGCCATCCTGTGGCACTGCCATCCTGTGGCACTACCATCCTGTGACACTGCCGTCCTGTGGCACTGCCATCCTGTGGCACTGCCATCCTGTGGCACTACCATCCTGTGACACTGCGGTCCTGTGACACTGCGGTCCTGTGACACTGCGGTCCTGTGACACTGCGGTCCTGTGGCACTGCCATCCTGTGACACTGCGGTCCTGTGGCACTGCCATCCTGTGACACTGCCATCCTGTGACAATGCCATCCTGTGGCACTGCCATCCTGTGGCACTGCCATCCTGTGACACTGCGGTCCTGTGACAATGCCATCCTGTGACAATGCCATCCTGTGACACTGTGGCAGCTCAGAGCCCGGGAGTGGCAGTCCCTGCCTCTGCAGAGCACCAGCAGCACCTCTCAGCAGCAGCACAGCAAACTGACCCGGCTGGGAAGCTCACACTCGCCTGGAAGCGGTGCCAAGGTGGGATCAGCCTGCCTGGAGCCTGCTGCATCCCTTTGTCCTCCCACCCCGTTCCCAACACACTGAGGCCAAGAAAGGGAGCAAGAACTTGCAGGAATGGCCCTCAGAGCCTGTAAATACAGGCGGGAGGTGCCCCGCGGGCTGGGTGTGCCCGGCCTCACCTTTTCCGCTGTGTTGGGCACGGCAGCTGCACGCACGGGGAGGGGGGAGATGACACACAGCGGGTGGAGCAGGGAGCCTGGCGCAATCCTCTCCCTGCTCCCAGCTCTGGCTGGCAGAGATTGGCCAGCTCCCAGCAGTTGGTAAATGCATGGCTCCGTGTACAGCCCCTCGCCTGGCTGTGCTGAGACCTGGGCGCTGCCCTGGTTTATCCCCTGAGGCTGCCCGAGCTCATCCTGGGCTTTGTGCTTGGGTAAACCCCTCTGGGAGCCTGTCTCAGCCACTGCTTCCTCACCCCAAACCCTGACTAGCAGCTACATGACCTGCCTGTGCTGAAGCATTTTTTTAAAATAATAATCTGTAATTTTAGTGAGATAAGGGTACTGTGATTAAGTAACTGCAGATCTCTGGGTGGGAACTGCTCCCTACCTGCTCCTTGGCAGGGATCAGGAATGGGCATCTCCCAAGCCTGGATGAGGAGAGCCCTTCCTCGTGGCTGTAACGGCAATCCTGGGAGCAGGGATTTCCAGGTGTCCTGGTCCACGCTCCTGCTGGGATATCCCATTTATCCTGGGAGATAAAAACATCCCATGTGCTTGTGAGAGTCCAGAGCAACCTGCCAGGTCCTTGCAGCTCCAGAGCTGGGATAGCAGCCCTGGCAATGGCACACATTCCTGATTCTCTGTGTAGGCTCAGTGACTACCTGTGCTGGTTTGGGAACGTTCCTTTGACTCAGAGTTTTGGGAGCCCTGGCATGCTCAGGGCTGTGGCTGCTGATCAGTGGCAGCCCAGGGAAGCCAGGCAGGCTCCAGGGGTTGTGGAGGGAGTCAGGCCATGGGTGTGCTACAGGACCACTCGTCCCTGGTGTCTCCTGGGTGGAAGTGGCAGTGCCCAGTGCCAGTGCTGCTGTCCCAGGGGTGGTGGCAGTGCCCAGGGGTCAATGCAGTGTTACAAAGGGAGGATGAGAGGACTGGGAGCTGCTGGCACTGCGGCTGTGACGGGCACAGAGTGGTGTATAATTGGAGTGACATCTGTGTGATTGTCCTTGGAGACATCCCAAAGCCTGGCTCCCAGGCTCTGCCTCCCTGTCTTGGAACCGGTGGGGTCACTGTGTGACACCATCGCTGTGTGACACCATGGCTGTGTGACAGTTATCAATGTGTGACACCATCAGTGTGTGACACCATCAGTGTGTGACACCATCACTGTGTTACACTATCAGTATGTGACATCACTGTCTGACACCATGGCTGTGTGACAGTATCACTGTGTGATATCACTGTGTGACACCATCGTTGTGTGACAGTATCAATGTGTGATAGTATCAATGTGTGACACCATGGCTGTGTGACACCATGGCTGTGTGACAGTATCAGTGTGTGACACCATCGCTGTGTGACACCATCGCTGTGTGACACCATCAATGTGTGACACCATCCCTGTGTGACACCATGGCTGTGTGACACCATCCCTGTGTGACACCATCCCTGTGTGACACCATGGCTGTGTGACACCATCCCTGTGTGACACCATGGCTGTGTGACACCATGGCTGTGTGACACCATCAATGTGTTACACTATCAGTATGTGACATCACTGTCTGACACCATGGCTGTGTGACAGTATCACTGTGTGATATCACTGTGTGACACCATCGTTGTGTGACAGTATCAATGTGTGATAGTATCAATGTGTGACACCATGGCTGTGTGACACCATGGCTGTGTGACACCATGGCTGTGTGACACCATGGCTGTGTGACAGTATCAGTGTGTGACACCATCGCTGTGTGACACCATCAATGTGTGACACCATCAATGTGTGACATCACTGTGTGACATCACTGTGTGACACCATCGTTGTGTGACACCATCAATGTGTGACATCACTGTGTGACATCACTGTGTGACACCATGGCTGTGTGACACCATGGCTGTGTGACAGTATCACTGTGTGATATCACTGTGTGACACCATCGTTGTGTGACAGTATCAATGTGTGATAGTATCAATGTGTGACACCATGGCTGTGTGACACCATGGCTGTGTGACACCGTGGCTGTGTGACAGTATCAGTGTGTGACACCATCGCTGTGTGACACCATCAATGTGTGACATCACTGTGTGACATCACTGTGTGACACCATGGCTGCGTGACAGTATCACTGTGTGACACCATCCCTGTATGACAGTATCACTGTGTGACATCACTGTATGACACCATCGTTGTGTGACACCATCAATGTGTGACAGTATCACTGTGTGACATCACTATGTGACACCATGGCTGTGTGACACCATGGCTGTGTGACAGTATCACTGTGTGACACCATCAGTGTGACACCATCCCTGTGTGACAGTATCACTGTGTGACACCATCAATGTGTGACACCATCAATGTGTGACACCATCCCTGTGTGACACCATCCCTGTGTGACACCATCGCTGTGACATCATGGCTGTGTGACACCATCGCTGTGTGACACCATCACTGTGTGACACCATGGCTGTGTGACACCATGGCTGTGTGACACCATCGCTGTGTGACACCATGGCTGTGTGACAGTATCACTGTGTGACACCATGGCTGTGTGACAGTATCACTGTGTGACACCATGGCTGTGTGACACCATGGCTGTGTGACACCATCAATGTGTGACACCATCAATGTGTGACACCATGGCTGTGTGACACCATGGCTGTGTGACACCATGGCTGTGTGACACCATCGCTGTGTGACACCATGGCTGTGTGACACCATGGCTGTGTGACACCATCGCTGTGTGACACCATCGCTGTGTGACACCATGGCTGTGTGACACCATCGCTGTGTGACACCATCGCTGTGTGACACCATCCCTGTGTGACACCATCCCTGTGTGACATCATGGCTGTGTGACACCATGGCTGTGTGACACCATGGCTGTGTGACACCATGGCTGTGTGACACCATCCCTGTGTGACACCATCACTGTGTGACACCATGGCTGTGTGACACCATCCCTGTGACATCATGGCTGTGTGACACCATCACTGTGTGACACCATGGCTGTGTGACAGTATCACTGTGTGACAGTATCACTGTGTGACACCATGGCTGTGTGACACCATGGCTGTGTGACACCATCACTGTGTGACACCATGGCTGTGTGACACCATCCCTGTGTGACACCATGGCTGTGTGACACCACGGCTGTGTGACACCATGGCTGTGTGACACCATCGCTGTGACACCATGGCTGTGACATCAGTGCTGCCTTTTGCCCTGTTCTTTCTGCCCTTCAGCAGTGCTTGGGTCCAAGGTCGGGGCTGAGCAGCCTCGGCTGTACCCCCATGTCCCCCTGCAGGGGCTGTTCCCTGGGGTCCCAGCCCTTGGAATGAGCCACTCTGCCTGTACTGCACAGCGGTGTGAGCCTGGACGGGGACAGGAGACACGTGGGGGCTGCTGAGTCACAGAGAGAAGCAAACCCGGGTTCCCAATGTCCAGCTGTGGCCTTGGCCAGCAGGACACCACGGGGCAGCTGTGCTGAGCCAAGGCCACCGGCACGGCCGCGATGGAGGATCGCGCTGACGCTGCGAGAGGACAGCCGCAGAGTGGATGTCAGGAATGGTGCCATCGGTGGCAGCACAGGGTGGCCTTGCCTGGGATCAGCCACCAGCTGCGTGCTCAGGGCCGCTGCCACCGGCAGTGTTTGTGTGCTTGGGCAACGCTGAGAAATCGGCTGGACTTGGCCTGAGGGCTCAGCTCTCCATTGCTGTGGGCTCGGGGGGAGCTGCAGGCAGGGGAGATCCCACCTGAGGACTCAGCTCTCTGTTCCTGTGGGCTCAGAGGGAGCTGCAGGCAGAGGAGATCCCACCTGAGGACTCAGCTCTCTGTTCCTGTGGGCTCAGAGGGAGCTGCAGGCAGGGGAGATCCCACCTGAGGACTCAGCTCTCTGTTCCTGTGGGCTCAGAGGGAGCTGCAGGCAGAGGAGATCCCACCTGAGGACTCAGCTCTCTGTTCCTGTGGGCTCAGAGGGAGCTGCAGGCAGGGGAGATCCCACCTGAGGACTCGGCTCTCTGTTCCTGTGGGCTCAGAGGGAGCTGCAGGCAGAGGAGATCCCACCTGAGGACTCAGCTCTCTGTTCCTGTGGGCTCAGAGGGAGCTGCAGGCAGGGGAGATCCCACCGAGGCTGGGGTGGTGGGATAGGGCTGCAGGTCCCTGGGAGAAGGGGATGTGTTTTACTGGGGAAAGCTGCAGGCAGCAGGGACTGTTTGTAAACGCCAGAGTCTGACAGCATCAAGAAGGGCCCTGGAAAGGCTCTTTTGGGGTGCTCAGCCCCTCGAGATGGAGGAGCAGGGAATGTGTTTCGCAGGATCCCACCCCGTGCCAGCTCCGTGCTGGCAGGAGAGCAGGGACATTGCCGGGGGAAAAGGAAAGGTCCCTTGGCCTTTGGGTACCGCTTGTCCCTTGCCATGGCACGTGCCCAGTGCTCTCAGTGCCTGGCCCACTCCTGTTCCCGGGAATCCGTCACCCCTGTCCCCTGTACCGAGCCAGGGCTCCCGCAAGGAGCCATCCCTCCCGATGTGCTCTGCCCCGGGATGTTCCAGGGCTCCTCATGCCCAATCCCCGCCACCAACCCCTCCTGTCGCTCCCGGGATACTCGGGACTTCCATCGCCTGTCCCGCACGTTGCGGCCATGCCCGGAGCAGGGGCCGGCTGCGCTGTGCCCTCGATTCCCGGTGCTCTTTCCGCGGCCGCCCGTTCCCCGCTCCACGTGCTCCCGCCGCCTCCCCGCCACTTCCGGGGGCGCGGCCCGGGACCGGGGGCGTGGTCAGACAGACAGGGGCGTGGTTATGCAAATAAACCCGCAGCTCCAGCGGTGTGGGCGTGGCCATGCAAATCAAGCCCATAGTGGGGACTGACTGCTCTCTTGGGGGCGTGGTCTGGGCGCTGTGGGCGTGGCCACGCTGCCGTCGGGGGGTGTGGCCGACGTGCGGCGCTGCGCGCGCGCGGTCGGGGCCCGGCGGCGGCAGCGGGGGGAGGGCGGGAGGGGGTGGGAGAAACCGGGCCGGGAACGGGCGGAAAAAGCCGGGATTAACGCGGGTTTAGGCTAATAAACCCCACTACATCCTACATTAAAAAAAAAAAAAATCCTTAAAGAAGAAAAGGCCCGAAACCCCAACCTCTCAACGACGAAGCACGAGAGCCGCGGCTGCCGGGAGGTCAAAGGGCGGAGGTGAGGAAGGAGCCGCTTCCCGGTGAGGTGAGAAGGGAGCGGGCCGGGCGCGATCGGGTACGGGAATAACCCCTCAGCACCCCTGCCCTGCCTCAGTTTCCCCTCAGTCCCCCTCACGGTGGGGCCGGGGCCGCGCGCCTTCCCCTCAGGGACCCCCCGCCCCCACATCCCCCCTCTCTCTGTTCTGGGTAGAATTGGTAGGGAATAACTAAAGGGAACGATGGAACGTGCAGTGTTTTATTCGCTGGGGTTTGTGGGTGCCGTGGTTCTCTGGGGTCTTGGCTCGGTGCTGTATGATTATCCCTGGGGATAATCACCTGTCTCTGCAATCTGCTCGATATTCGGGAATCCACAGGGGTGGAGAAAGTTTTGGGGCAAAGTCAAAGGTGCAAAGTGAAGAGGGAGACGGGAGAGAAGGGGTTGATCACGTCTGCTGCAGGATCAGGGGAAAATGTTTTATGGGAAATGATTAAATGGATGAAATATGTAAAGGGAAGGATGGGTCAGGGGATGAAGTACTCCGTGAGGTTTGGTACAGGTCACGGAGCGCTTCAGAACCACACGGATTTGCTGCTCTGCTTCTCTGGCACCTGGCTGTGGTGCTCTCAGCACTTATCTTGCCCCCTGAATCGTGCCAAACTTCGGAATTTGGTCAAAATCTGAGAGTCGACTTCCTCATGTGAGTCAGAATGAACATCTTTACATTATCTTTAATATAACGAGCGAGGAGCTTTTGGAATGCTGAGGCAGTTCTGGCGCTGTGTTTGGGAGAACCCCGAGGAAAGGACTCCGGAAAGATTTTGGCCTTAGTGCCAGAATTTCCTGAATGCAGCATCCACGTGTTTTTCCGGGTTGTTGAAAGGCAAACCAAGTTTCTTTTCATTCAAGGGGCAGAGATGAGGCGTGAGCTCCCTCTCTGTGAAACCAGAGCTGTGAGGGCAGGACTAGGGTGGTAAATTTGGGATTACACGAGCTGTTGTGTAATGCAGAAAGGAGATTAGCTGGCTGGGATTGGGAAGAGGGGAAAACACCTCGGGATCAACGTGTGACACAGCTCCTTGTTTCCAGGTACAACTTGGCATGGTTTATTTTTCCAATCATGATTGAGATATAACATCCCAAAAGAGCCAAGAACAATCAGGGTTTGTCTCAGGAGCATTAAAATAGTATTTTAAATGTCAGAATCCTATGATGAATGAATTAGTCAGGCTCTCACTGAGTTACTCAACACTATTTTCAGTCAGGGGGTTGCTGGGCCTGTCTGGTGTCAGTTTGGATCATTATGAACCAAAAACTCCTTTTTTTTTTTTTTTTCCCTCTCTGCTGAGAATTTAAAAAGTAGAACAGGTACAGCTCGAGGAACAAAAATAGCTTTACCTGCCTGTAGTGGAATGTAGTAGGTGAGGAGCAGCAGCACAGCACTTCCAGCAGATCCTGAGTCCTGGGAATCCTTTCCAGGCCAGGCAGCTGCTGCAGGCACCTTCCTCCCCTCTCCCAAGAGACCTCTGTAGGGAGCTCTGGGTGGGGATGGGACACAGTCCCCTGTGCTGCCGGGGGCACTCGGCACAAGGAGCTTGGGAGGTGGAGGAGCAGCTCTCCAGGCATTCCCTGGCTCTAATATCTGTGATTATATTTCCTTTGAATCCCTTTCTCCCCCTTGTGCAGTGCATTAAAGGTGAGAAAGAAAGGCTTAAGGAGCACTGAGCAGCTCCGTGGTGGTGCAGCTGCTGTTTCTGTGTCTGGGACTGTTACTGCTCACATCCAAGATACCCAGAACAGGGAACTGAGGGTGGTTGTCGTGGAGAGAATCTTTTAATTCATGTCATCAGGTGAGGACCCAGCCCCAGTGGCTCAGAACAGCCCTTTGGCATAACTGGGAAAAAGTAAAGTTCTCCTCCCAGGAAAAGAGTGATTTCAGCTGGAGTGAGAGCGTGGTGGGCAGTGGGGAGGGGAGCAGGGTTGCAGTTCTTAAATCTGAATTAATCTTGTATGGAGCATTGTGATAAAGGAATAATAGTTGGTTTGTTTACCAAAGACAATGTCCAAGTCAGACTTGCTGCCTCACAGAGGAATTTTGGGGTTGTTTCTCCATCTGGAAGAAAGAGTGCAGTGATTTCCTGAGCCTGGCTTCCGAATTGGTGATGATTAGAAAGGCAAATGTTTAGTTCTGTGTGCTGCTGGAGATGGCCAAGGCTCCTGCTCAAGGCTGGGAGCCCTGGCAGTCGGTGTGTTCAGCCTTTCCCGGTGTTCTGCTGTGACCCAGGACCTGGGGAAAGCCAATCCCAGGCAGGTGCATCACCTTACGGGTGCTGTGTCCCTCGGGGCCCTTCACAAACCCCAAAGATCTGGGAATGCAGACTTGTGAACCCTGGAAACTGTCCTGATCAAAGCTTTGGGGGTGGTTCCTGAGGGAGCTGTGCAGGGGGACACTTGCTGAGGGTTATGTCTAAAGGTTTGCTTTTGATTTCATGGATAAATGATCAGAATTCTGGGCTTTGTCTCCCTGTTGCCATCCTTCACGTGCTGCCTGTGAGGGGATCCCTGGTAATGCCTGACAGCCAGAGCTTCCAGAATTCCAGAGTGGAAACACCGCTGGATCTCTGGCTGGGTCTGTGTGGAAAAGGGAACGTGTTCCCCAGAGAGCCAAGGGCACACTTCTGGTTTCCTGCCAAATCCACAAGTTTTGGAAACCCTTCATTAAAATAGGAACCTGACTGGTGCAGCACCCCCAGCCCTCTCTCTGAAATGGGAAGACTCCTGGTTTATGTTTCCACAACGTATTTTTCAGGGAAATGATAGTGCCTAACGGATAAACTTCGTTTGACCGAGCTCTAATTACAGCAAGTCAGGAAACTGCTGCCAGTGATAGCTGGACTTTGCTGCAGGGGTGTTTGATGGTACTCAAAAGATATTTCTGAGGGGGTTTTTAGAGGCATTTTCTTCTAGGAGGGAAATGAGCCCCATATGGGCTCTGGGTTTGGAAAATACAGAATTGTGCTCGGAGGATGGATGTGTTTTACCTGGGAAGGGTTTTGGGAAGCTGCTGTCTGTTCCTGGGGCCAGCAAAATGATGCTGATTTCCCTGTGCCGTGTGTGTCTGTCTCCACAGTGGTGCTTTAGGAGCCACATGAATGCCATCCCTCAGCTGCCTCCTGCCAGCACTCCAGCCCCATTGCTGGGTGCCCTGGGCAGAGTCACTGCAGCATGCTTATAATATCTAAAATACCTAAATAATCTTAATTAACCTGTTTGCTGAATTCTGCACAAATTCAGAAGTGGTTTTCATTAAGTTGCCGTGATGAAGTTTAGCACAGGATCCCTGAAAAACCTTTCACCCTGCACTTGTGGTGTTAAGTGTGATTTTAGAAGCCAGGGCTGGAGTGGGCTGGGAGAGGAGCTACAATTCCTTCCACAGACCATGTTTGCCCATCCTGGGCTCTCCTCAAGGTGTTTCTGTCCTCTTTACCTGTCCCTGCCCTGTCAAACCCTGGAGTGAAGCATGGAAGCATCTGTCGTGGCACATCCTTTAAGAAAAGAGTTTCAGAGAAGGTGCAGTTCAGGTATTCAGACACGAATTTGAATTTTGAATTTGTCTGTTTCAGAAATAAACACCAAACCACACAGACAGAATGTGTTTGCCTGCATTAAACTGGTTGGTTTGGGTTTTATTTCCTAATATTGATCACTAACCATCGATGCTGATTCCTGTTCTGAAGGAGAGTCTGGAGCCAGAAAATGTGTCCTCTGCAGGAGGGGAGCTCCAGCCCTAGAGAAAGAAGCAGGGAAGGAGTTGTGCTCAGCTCAGATCCTGGTTTGCTGGGCTGAAAGGTAACTGAGGAAGAAGATGAATCTCCACTGGGTTTGTTGGGATGGTGAATGGCTCCTGGTGCTTCCCAGGTGAACTTTGCCTGACAAAAGCAGAGCTGGAGCTGGGCAGAAATCATTGAAGTGCTGATTTATCATTGCTTTCAGCACTCCTGCCGTGAG
This sequence comes from Pseudopodoces humilis, assembly GCF_049639895.1. Lineage (NCBI taxonomy): Eukaryota > Metazoa > Chordata > Aves > Passeriformes > Paridae > Pseudopodoces > Pseudopodoces humilis. Next base: position 151,596,606 of record NC_142200.1, read on the forward strand.
GGTTATTCAAAGCCAGAGGTGTTTCCGTTCCTCATTTGAAGAGCAGCAAGGCCACAAAGGGAGGATTAAGATAAAAGTCAAACCTGACTGTCAGAGGACATTGGGGGACTCACAATTATTCTGGGAATGTCCTCATGGCGAGAAGGTAAAGGAAAGAACAGAGAGGAAAGCTTAATGTCTGGCATCCCCAAAACTGGAGTGTTCAGCACCTTTTGACTCTTGGTGAGCAACTGGTGGCAGTGCCAGGCTACAAAAAGGAAGAGCAGCTTTGCAAGCTGTCATTTCAGGGAGGTATTTCTGTCTGTGTGCTCAAAGCACGGACTAAAAAAGACCTGAAAAGCTTTAGGAGGCGTCTTTTGAGCCGTGGAAAGTCGGTGATGTTTTTAAAGCCCGGAGGAGAGCGAGCAGTCGGTGTGGGTGAAAGAGTGGGACAAAGAGAGTGGGGAGTAGCAGTCATCCCAAAATCCTGCAGCAAGTGGGAAATGGCTGAAAAGCACCTGGCAGGGTACAGGAGTGCAGAATAGCTGGTGCTGCTTTGCCACAGGTACTCCTTGGCAAACTGAGTTTGCTCTTCCTAGGATAAGATAACCAGGGCTGTTTCTGGCTGCAGAAAAGCAGCTGTGGTCATGAATCCTCTAAGGTTTGATTTTTATCCAAGTAAGAATCTTGAGTAGGTGCAATTAAAACAAACCCAAAGCCTGAGGAGGTGCTCATCCCTGATGGATAAAATCATGGTTAAATAATAATTGTATTCAGAGCAGCAGTGACACGCTTGTGAGTGGGTCTGGGTGTACTGAGAGGGGCACTGGGGGGCTCTGGGGTCTCACTCATCACTGAGGTGGCAGAACAGACTGTGCATAAAGCAGGAGCAAGAAAAGGGTTTGAGCAATTCAGCATGGCTCAAAATGAGCTGGTGATGAGGCAGGACAGTGGTGAGGCTGGATTCAAGTGAAGATAGCCGGCTGCAGGCATGGGGATAACTGCTGAGGTGTAATCCCTAATTAAGGGAACCCGGTGAGCTCCTGTGTATGTGGGAAGAGGGAGGTGAAAATTTGAGTGTGAAAATTGGTGGTGGTGGCCTTGGCAGCGCTGTGGGAGCCGTTGGACTCCCTGGACTCCACAGGCTTTTCCAGCCTCAGCAATTCCATGGAATCCAGGGTTCCAAATCCCACTGCTGGGGCTGTCTGTGCCCACGGGGAACAGAAGGGGTTAAATAGCAGGGAAAGCGTTACCAAGCCCTGTCTGACACCTGGGACCTGCAGACATTTCTCCGACTGCTTCAGAGCAAATTGGATAAACATCTGTTGGGAAGCATTTGAGCAAAGCTCGTTAGGCTCTGAGCGAGCAGCATGAGGCAGGGCCCCCGGAGTCCAGCGCTGTGTCCCTGCTGTCACTCTGACCTGTCCCTGCTGCCGAGCTGTTCCTGAGCTCTGGGTCCCTTTTCCTGGGCCGAAGCAGTGGAGGAGGGAGGATGAGGAGATCCTTCAGGGCAGGCAGGGCTGCCCTTGGTGCACAGAGCTGTCCTGGGTGTGCCCAGGGCTTCAGCTGCAGCCTGGCTCACTCACGGGCTGTGGTGGGCAGTGAGGGTGGCTTGGGCTCTTTGTTGCTTGTTCAGAGTATGAGCAGTGCTGGAAACCTCAGAAATGGCACAGGTCAGACCAAGCTGCTGTTTCAGGAATGATACAGAACTGGAGAATCATGGTTTGGGGTGGATGGGACCATAAAGCCCATCTTGTTCCATTCCCTGCCATGGGCAGGGACGGCCCCCACTAGCCCAGCTCCGAGCCACGTCCAGCCTGGCCTTGGGCACTTTCAAGGATTGAGCAGCCACAGCTTCTTCCCTTCCAGGGCCTCTCCACCCTCACAGGGAACAATTCCTGCCCAGTATCCCATCCAGCCCTGCCCTCTGGCACTGGGAGCCATTCCCTGTGTCCTGTCCCTCCATCCCTTGTCCCCAGTCCCTCTCCAGCTCTCCTGGAGCCCCTTCAGGCCCTGCAAGGGGCTCTGAGCTCTCCCTGGAGCTTCTCCTCTCCAGGGGAACATTCCCAGCTCTCCCAGCCTGGCTCCAGAGGGGCTCCAGCCCTCTCTTCTGGACTCACTCCAACAGCTCCACGTCCTGCTGCTGTTGGACCCCAAGACTTTGCACAAGTCCAGGCAGATGATCCAAAAGCATTTTGCCTATTTTATACTCCAAACAAGAGGCTTGGGCTGAGATGTTGACTCTGGTCTGGTAGAGAGGATTAGAAAAGGGCATGAGTAGAAATACTACCTGTAGTAGAAAGGGAAGAGCTGTTTTCACAGTGCCCCGGCCCGGAGTGAAGGATCAGTGGAGTCCCTGGTGTGTGTGCCTGGCACTGGCCAGGAGAGGGGCACGCTGCCATTGCACCTCTGGGCTTTGTGGGGATGCTCTCAGATGTAACTGCACCGGGCTGTTGCGTCAGGCTCTGGTGTTTTTAGGAGAAAGTGATTCCCCAGCCACTTGTGGAGCGGCTGCATCGATAAACAGAACGGAGGAGATGATTCCAAAGGGATCACGTGGGATGCGTTGCATAAGGACGTTTGCCAGGGCTGGGTCCCTGGCTGGTCCCTGAGCGTGGCCAGGAGCCACAGCAGCCTGGTGGGCACTGCAGCCAGCACCGCTGGAGCACTGGGGAAAATCCCAGCTCCTGGAGCCACAGGGATCCTGCCTTTGCTGTGCCTCGTGGCTCGCTCTTCCCGAGATTTATCCGCTGGCTGTGTGACCCATGTGACAGGGACAGCATCCTGGGGAGATTGCCCTGGATTAGCTCTGGTTATTTTCAGCTGCCACTCTGGAGCTGCTTTGATGCTGAGTTATCCCGGGATAAAAGAGACAGCCCTTTCCTGCCTTCCTAGGGGTGTGCACTGACTGATAAAATCTGCTCCAGCTGGAAAAGCCTTCCGAAGCTGCTCTGCCTTTGGACATCCTCGAGCTTCTCAGTACCTTTCCAGCTCTCCTGGTGTCCCCTGTGGGGTGAGGAGGAAGAGCAGGAATGTGCTGTGTGTAGCACTTAGCACGTGTGAGGATGGATTTACATCCTGATTCCGCTCCATTCTTCATTCCTAACACACAGTTTCCCTTTTTACACCGCGTCATGTCCCACCTTCAGGGAATTAAGGACCGGCATCCCAGGACGTTATTTTCCCTCTGTGCATCACACCCCCTTTGCTGGAATTGCGTGATCCTTAAGATTCCTTCCCACCCAGGCCGTTCTGGGATTCTGTGCCTGTGGTGGTGGATCATTCCCAGCCCTACAGGCTTGGGCAGGAACTCTGTGGTGGAGAAGAAGGGCTTGGGAAACATTTCCTTGTGTTCGGAATCTTTGTTCTTCATGGGCAAGGGAGCTTCCCTTGGCTGCATGCAACAAGAGGAGTGAGCTTTGAAATCATGTTTTTTCTAAATCTGGATATTTTCTCTTTTTGTCACAAATCCCAGATTTCTGTGTTTCATGGCTCTGCATGTGGAACAGCCTATCCTGTCTCATCATCCACAGCAATAAATTGGTGTCTGCTGCTGGTGGGAGTATTTTGGGAAGGGAGAAAGGATAGAAACCTTCAGTGAATGACTTCCAAAGCAGGAGTGTAACTGAGGTTCTTCTCTTGTGGCAGAAAAGTTTAAAAATGTCCTGAAAGCTGATTTTGAATGTCAGCCCCTGTTTTGGGAGCAGATAACTTTATCTGGCACGCAGAGATTACTGAAGTGTTCTCTGAATCTTCGTCGTCGTTGTTACTCAACTCAGTTTTCAAGAGATGTTAATAATACGTAACGTGAGTGAAATGGGGTCTGTTCCAGACAGCCTCTGAATTTTTAAATGGCATTTTTATAAATGAGTGTTGTACAGGGAGGAAAACAGGCAAAAAGAAACAGGGCAAAACTGGTAAAGTGAGGCAGAACAGATAACACGAAGTAAGTTTGCACATTTTGGGGGTGGAAATCTGGCTGAAAACTCGTGTCAGACTTTGAGCACTCTTGTAGCCACAGAGCTGGAATGGAGGGAGTGGACTCAGCAATGTCATTTTCTACCTTTTGAATATGGAAAGGTCCCCTTCTGTGAAGGACAATCCATTTAGGACTTGGAGGCTGTTCCGGAGCCTTGTTCCTGACAGCAGTGGTGGGATTAACCCCTTGCAGGCAGCGGCCTCCCGGGGCTGCTGCATGGCTGGGATTTTCCCATAGGAAGTGTTGTGTTCCTCGTGACCTCCGTGTCCTCTGGCAGCACAAAGCCCGTTATTCTTCCCATGGGAATGCGAGGGGAGAGCAGGACCTCGGTGTTAGAGCCCATTGTGCAGCATTGCTGTGAAGGAGCCTTGTCTGGAGCGGGGCTCTTGTTTTCCCACCTCTCAAGTCCTGAGGAATGTTCCCTGGCCCTCGCTGGGGGACAGTCCATGCCTGCTGAGAGGGAGACTTGGGTTCTGAGACGTGTGCCTCTCTCCCTCCCCTCCTCCCTTTGTGGATGCTTTGGAGCTCCCGTGGCGGTGGGACCAGGAGTGATCGCTCCCAGCATCCTGAGCCGCCTCCAGGGCCCAGCAGAGGGCAGGAAAATCCAGGTGCTTTTCTGGGCTGGGAGTGATCCAGCATTGTTTCAGGGAACCTGAGGTTTCCCTTGTCTCTGGGGTGTCTGTGGTGCTGAGTTTGAGGGCTGGCAGCTGTTTGCAGCTGGAGGGGAGGCCGTGCATCAACCGGGTTTGGTGATGGCTCTTGTGCTGTGAGTGTGCTGTGAGCAGCCCAGGGGTGCAGGGAGCACCCCCAAACCTGTGTGAGCAGGCTGTGGGACGAGGGGCACGTGGATACCAAGGAGGCCTCTTGGGACCCTCCGTTCCTGGCTCACCATCCCAGCTGGAGCCCAGGTGAAATGTGTCGGTTACAGCAGGAATTTGGGGTATCCAGCAGCATCAGTCCTGCTGCTCCGTGTGTTCTGGGGCTGCTCTGAAGGCAGGAGGTTTCTCTGATCCCCATTGATGGATTTAGGGGTTTGATGGGATTGATGGATTTATGGATCCGAGGCAGTGCTTGCAGCACCAGGAGGGGGAATTACTGCTGGGGACCCCTCCCTTCCTGCTGTCCATCCCACCTGGCCCTCAGGTGTGTGAGCATCACATTGAGCTGCTCCCTGGGCAGCAGCACAGACCAACCCAGTCACCTTTATAAATTTTCAGTAAATTCTTCCTTTTTTCCCATTCATTCCTCCCCTGTCCTTCCCTAAACACAACCTAGGCAGGAAAACCCCTCAGATCCCACCTGTGCCCCGGGGCTGCTGCAGGGCTGAGGTTCCATCTGCAGAACAGGTGACCAAGGTGACTTGGACCATGTCGGGTCTGTTCCTGCTTTGCCAAGCTTGGGGTTGTAAATGGAAAATGCTGGGTTCAAATTCCCATTGGAGGTTCAGATACAGGCAATAAATTATGGGATGTATTGAAGTGCAAGGAAAGCACTGTGGAACGGGGATTTATTTTGGATTTTTCCTTATATTTCCCCTCCTGCAGGCTCCACTGGCTCAGCTGTGTGTTTATTACACCTAATGCTGAGGCCTGGCTTCAGAACATTTTCTGGAAAGCTGAGGAGTTGAGTACACCTAAAACCCCAGGTGACTGTATTATAAAGTTTTCTACCTTTGTTGCTTTATCCTCTTAAGCTCACAGTGGGCTCTGCTGTGTTTGCCTGCCCTCAGTGTCCAGGGAGGTTCCTGGGAAGGCTGTAAAGCCTGTCAGACAGAAATGTAAAGGATTTGGAACATGTAACTACTGTTGAGTGAGATAAAAGCTTTTGTCTGGGGAAAAGTAGCAAGTTTGAGTTGATTTTTCCTGCAAAATGAAGTTCTACATTTCTTCCTTCTGCTGGTCAGCCTTGTTTTTGTCAGAGGGCAGGACATTGGAGCCAGGTGGGGTCGGGCTGTGCTGCCAGGGACAGGGACAGGAGGAGAGGGAATGGGCTCAGGGGAGCTCAGGGTGGGCAGCAGCAGGAATTTCCCCATGGAAAGGGGGCTCAGGGTGGAGTCCCCATCCCTGGAGGTGTCCCAGGAATGTGGCACTGGGCTGGGGACAAGGTGGACATGGGGCACAGGGTGGACTCAGTGACTTGGAGGGCTTTTCCAAGCTCAGTGATCCTGGGATTCTGTGAAGTGTGTCCATCTCTTGTACCTGAAGTGAACCAGAAATGTCCCTTGTGGTGCTGCAAGGTGGGAACATCCCGATGCCCTCGTGCTGCCAGGCAAACTTTGTCTTGGATTTGCAGTCTTGCAAAAGGCAAGAAATCCTCCTTTCACATTTGTCCTACAATCAGCAGGTTTATTTTGGCTTAGATAATTTATGTTTGCAGGAATGACTTGGAGCAGGAACAGTTCCTGCTGTTCACTCTTATGAGCTCTGTCAGAGCATAAAGCAAATAAAGATGGCAGATTTTAATATTCCACCCCCCCCCAAGTGATAAAGAGATCCTAGCTTTGGACTGCTCTGTGTTTTCTTAGGGAATGCTGCTGTTGGATAGCAGGTGAAGAGAGTAAATACAAAGTTCTCCTCCTTGAAATAACTAGAAATTGTTGCTCCTCCAGAGCAGCTCTTGGCAGCTCAGGCTGGCCAGAGAGCCACATTTGATGTATTTTTTGCCACAGGATGTCCATGTTGTTCCTGAGTTCCTCATGGAACAGGGATGGTCCAGTCCTGACAGCGAGATTGAGATCTGCTCAGTCTTTTCACAGAACCAAGAAATCCCAGGATGGTTTGTGCTGCAGAGGACCTTAAGGATCATCCAGTGCCACCCCTGCCATGGCAGGGACACCTTCCACCATCCCAGGCTGTGGGATCCCAGTGTCCAGCCTGGCCTTGGGCACTGTCAGGGATGAAGGGGCAGCCCCAGCTGCTCTGGGCACCCTGTGCCAGGGCCTGCCCACCCTGCCAGGGAACAATTCCTTCCTGAACGATGCGATCTTTCTAAAACAAGCTGATAATGTTTATCTCCCTTTTCTTTATCTGTTTTTCTCCCTCTGCACTCCCTAGCTGGAGCCAGTGCCTTCCCTGCAGGGCTGTCCATGCTGGAATTGCCCCTGCTGTACCCCGGGATGGCCTCGAGGTGAGGGCGGCCGAGGATGACCCTGACTGAAAGGCTGCGCGAGAGGATTTCGCGGGCGTTCTACAGCCACGGGCTGTTCTGTGCTTCCTACCCCATCCCCATCATCCTCTTCACAGCTCTCTGCATCCTGGCCTGCTGGTGAGTCCTGCCCCCATTTGTGTCACACGGGGCTGGGGAGGGGGTTCTTGGCCACATTCTCTCTTCTGGGCCCACCCACAAGTTCTTTCTTTATTTAGGCTTTACGGGTTTTGTCATCTCCTTTTGTGGGATAAAAGAAACAACAGAGATTAAGTGTCTTCATCTGGTTTAATAAGTAAGAACTAATTGAATAACTGAAGTGAAGCAATAAATGAGATGAAAGTAACCTTCAAGCACCTGGTAGTGGACTCCAAACCCATGAATTAAAAATGGAGAGAAGGAAAGTTGACCTTTCTTTGCACACCTGCCTGTCCTGTTCCCCCTTCTCACTCTTCTGTTTCATCCTTGGCACACCCATGTAGTAGGGAGTAAATTCCCCACTCTCCTTATGGACTCTCATTTGGATCCCCAGTTTGCAGGTGGAGATAATTTTACTCCCAGGAATGTCACACGAGCTCGGAATCATTTCCAGCAGGGCCCTGTGGGGCTGAACAAGCCTTTGTGCCCAGCCCATGCACACATGTGTACGGTCAGATTCTGTCTTGGAGGGTTTAATTCTTTTAAATTCTAAATTAAAAATAAACCCTTTAAATAAAGGGTTGTCTGTTTTGGGCAAAATGAACCCAATGTGATGATTTGCTCCCCCTAGAAAAGCTGCTGCCACAGACACAGCTGTGGTGGTGACAGGGGCTGCTTGCACACCTCAGTTAAAACATTGGCAAAGGCAGGATTTTCACACATGAAAAACCTGAGGTGGCTTCTCCTGGCTGGAACCCTGTGTGGTTGTGAGCAGCAGTGGGGGTGTTGCCTCCTGGATCTTCACTGCTCCACATAAATCTTTGTGACTTTCAGGGACACTTTTATTCTCAGGTCTCTTGTCCTGTACAACACGGAGCTTGTACCAGGCCAAGTGGTTCCTACATTTCTGTGTCTTTGATATGATTGCAAGGGCTCCAGCTTTGCCAGGTGCAGCTTTCCAGTGGCATTTCTTCACCTGAAAGCTGCACCCAGCAAAGCCAAACCAGAGTCCCACGTGTGTCACCTCATTCCTGCTTGGGAATGGCTTCCCATGGGCTCAGGCTCCTCATTCCAGCTCTCCCAGGCAGCAAATGCAGTGTGATGTGTTCACCCACAGTCTTGTGTTTTGGGAGGGATCAAAACATTCTTATTCCCTTCTGAAGTTCAGGATTTCCTGGAGAGGAGGAAATCTGATCAGGGTCACCAGCAGCTCTCCTCGTGCTTGGGAGCCTCGGCCCACTGGGTCAGGACTTGTGTCACTGTTCAGAGCTGAGGCTCCAGACCAGGTGTCTTTGGTAACTGTGGATTTGTGGAAGTCTCTGCATTCCTGAGTGCCAACATTTGAGGCTTCTGCAGTGACCGTTTCCTCCAGGTGCAGAAATCCATCCAAGACACCATCAGGTGTGAGGAGTCTGTTCTCTTTAGTGAGTTCCAGAAGATCCTTAACAAAGCAGGTCCTGGCTGTGGGAGAGACAGGTGGGGCAAAAATATGGTGACACCCTTGGAGAGCAGGAGAATCTTGGCAAAAAACTGGGGTGAGGCTGAAGGTCCCTGTTGAGAATCGATTTTTGGGGGTGTTTCAGTTCCTGTTCTGAGCTGCTGTGCGTTAACTGCTGATAACGAGGTGTTAGCTGTGGCTTGGGAAGTGGCTTTGCTAATTGGCTCAGAACTATTCCAGAGCAGGGTCCTACACCTGGAGAGGGGATTGTTTCCTGGGAATGAATTCATTTTGCTGTGTGCTGAGGGCTCAGGGATGCTCTTTGGCTCCGTTTCCTGCGGGAATGGAGCTGTTGGTGCTCTTTGGAAGCACTCCTCTCTCCTGGGCGGATTTCACTGGCAGATCCCTCTGCAAAAACAAGTGAGAAGGTGGTGGGGAGAAATCAGTGGCCAGCATTGAGGCAGAAGCTCATTCAGGAAACATTTCTGTGCAGCAGGGCTGGGCAGGGACCCTGAGCACTGTGCACAGCTGGGCTGGGACCAGCACAGAGCAGGGAATCCTGGAATTGTTCAGCTGGAATTGTTCAAATTGGAAATCCTGATCCTTGCAGATCACGGAGTGCAGCCATTCCCCAGCACTGCTGAGGCCACCACTGACCAGTTCCATGTTCCTCAGCCTGAAACATGGTTAATAAAGATATTCCAGCAAACAAGAGTGATCTCGTATCCTGAGCTCTTCAGAGGGAGGGAGGTGGATCAGTCCTGTCTCCTGCACCTGGAATCAAGGAGAGCTTGTGGAATTCTGCTGCAGAGAAAATGATCTCAGTCCTTGTGGTTTTCCTCTCCCTCACATCAATCAAACCCCACCATTTATGCCTGCAGACAGTTTGTAAAAGCAGAAATAAAGCACAAGGTCCACAGTGAGGGGTTCTGGCCTCAGGCAGGTGAGGGCAGTGACCATGCAGGGAATAAGGTCACCACAGAGTCTGGTCTGGTTGTTTTGGGTGTCTTTACTCTTGGAAGGGTTTGTACAGACACTGCCTTTAATGTCACTGACAGACAAGACAGCATCTCTGGGTTTGATGATAAATTAATACCCAAAGCAAAAAACCCTGTGACTCATTCTTACTCTGTAGTGCTAAAGTCTGAAAATCCAAGTTAATTTCCACGTTTTCCTCATCCCACTTGAATGGATCTGTGTTGGGATCTGCATTTCTCCCAGCAGTGAGGGTGTCACCAACCCTGTGTGACACCAGCCCAGAGAGGAACGGGTGACACCTGGAATTGTGGCCATTGGGGTAAATGTGAAATGCCAGTGTCACTCTGAAGAACAGCTTTTAGTTCCAGGATTGCAGGTGACCCAGGTGACACTGCAGCAGGTTTAGGGCAATTAAACAGGTGTTTGTTATTTAACTGGAGCACAGGCTCTGCTCCTGAAGAACGGCAGAAGTGGCTGGAACCACCCTGGGGAGGTGTGTGTGTGTGTACATATTTATTTGTTTGTTTATAATTATTTCTGTGAGAATGTATCACTCCTGCACAGGTTTGTAGTATTTGTGTGGTAACCAGAGGACCTGAGTCAGACTCTTCACGTTCCAGGTGCCCAGAGAACATTCTCCCCTGGGATTTCACCATGACACCGGGAGCAGGCTGTGCTGCACAGGAAAGGGGAATCTCCTTTCTGGTGCAGAATTTCGGGGCCCTGTCAGGGAGAAGCAGGACAAAGCCCAAAGCCACCATCATTTACTCAGAAACAGGTTGTTGATGCACTTGCCAAGGCTAAAGAGGCGCTGTTGCTGCCAGATACTGGCCTTGCCAGCCCTCTGGCAAGCCCCTGTCACCAGATTGCCTCCCTCCCCAGCAGTGGGATTGCAGGCTGCTCTGTCTTGGCTGCACACCGGCCAAAAGCTCATCCTGCAGCGAGCCAGTGGAGCTGGGAGCTATTTTAATTCCATGGATCAGCTCCTTTCCTGTTAGCTGAGACCTGGCAGCTCCCTGCTTCCCTCCACCCTCGGCTGCTGCAGCTCTTGGTGGGTCTGGGAAGGGGGAATGTGCAGGGAGGGATTAGCCTGGAGCTCTCCTGGCCCCCTGAGCCCTCTTTAAAATACGTCCAGTACTTGGTGAGCATTTCTGCCTGCACCTCCCTCGTGCTGCTGGCTGAAATGCAGCTCCTGCTGCACTTCACCACTTCCAGCTGGTTACAGGATCTGTGTTTCCTTTATTCTGGGGTTTCAGGGTGCACAGTGAGCATCTGAAAAGAGCCTTTCCCAAAAGCAGAACAACTTGAGCTTTCCTGTCATTGTTAGATCCCAGGGTCACAGGATGGGTGGGGCTGGGAGGCTCTGGAGATCCCCCAGGGCAGGGTGAGCTGCAGCAGGTGACACAGGGATGTGTCCAGAGACTCCAGGCCCCCCTGGGCAGCTGTTCCAGGCTCTTCCTCCTGCTCAGCTGCAGCTTGCTGCCTTCTGCTCTGTGGCCATTTCAGGTCCTGCTGTTCTTCCCTCCTCTGTCTGTGCTTTCCATTCTCCTGTTCTCCTCTTTCCCTGATGCTCAAAAAAAAATCCCTAACAAAGAGAAATGTGAGGAGAGCCCATTCCAAGTGCTGGGAATGCCTTCCCTGGAGCCGAGGCTGTTCCCTCTGGGCACCCATGCACTGTCAGTGCCCCAGACCTGTCACAGTGCAGAGCACCCAGAGCAGCTGGGGCTGTCCCTGGCTCCCTGGCAGTGCCCCAGGCCAGGCTGGATGGGGTCTGGAGCAGCCTGGGATGGTGGGAGGTGTCCCTGCCATGGCAGGGGATGATCCTCACGGTCCCTTCCATGCCAGAGCCCTCCAGCATTCCGTGTTTCCAACGCCCCCTGGGTCCCCACGATCACACAGAGCCCCTCTGCCCTCCATGCTGGGCTGAGCACCAGGGCTGGGACTGGAGAGAGAATCCCACCCTGCTCTGCTCTCACACCAGAGCTGCTCATCCCCCCTGCAGCCACCCCCTTCTGCTGGCCCTGGGGGAGAGCTGGGCCCTCCTGCCCTGCAGAGGAGCCTGCTGCCCTGGGGATCCTGCTGGGAACGGCAGATCCGCCTGGAGAGACTGGAACAGCACCAGCCCCGCCAGGCAGAGGCACCACACACCCACGGAGAGGGGGAAACACTCCAAAATCAGATTAAACCCGAGCAGTCCTGAGTGTGAATTACTCAAATGCAACAGAAAACGCTTGTTGTGGCTCCTCCCAGCCCACAGGTGACTCACAGGGAATATCCCTCTGCAGAAGCACCTTCCTGACTCTCCAGTGTTCTCCCTGCATTTCTGGGCACACTCACCAGCACTGAAATCATTTAGGAAAAAACAATTCCTCCTCAACAATCTGTTGAACACACTCTGCTTTGTTTATCACTTATGCTTCATTTTATTATTCCTTTTTCTCTTCCCTGCTGATGGAATAAATAATAATAAATGCTAAAAATTAGATGTATTTCTGTCAGGCCAATAAAAAGCAAATCTGACAAGCCTGGCTTCTGATTTCCTTGTTCCTTTTCAGCTGTTTGCTGTTCACTCTGAAGCCTCATGTTTAGATGCTGCTTGTTCCTCCCTGGCCTTTGATGATCCAAGCTAATCCCTAATGCAGTGGGCAGAGCCTTGCAGGAAAACAATTCCAAGGCCTTTCTGTTTATTGTGTTAATACTGCCACAAAATTCATCCTGAAAAAGGAAAATATATCAGGAATGGTAAGGCCACAAAAAGACTGAAGTTCTGTTCTCCAGTTCAGTTGGTGCTGACAATTCCGGATTCTCAATGGATCTCTCTGTGTCAGCAGCCTTGCTTTTCCCACCAGTTCAACTCTGATTTGCTTTTAACTACCTTTGAGAACATTTGGAGTTAAAAACCCCATTCTAAGCTCTCTGTAACCTCAGTTTCTCAATTTCTGAATAGTTCAAAGTCTCTGTTGTGGGACAGGAGCTACGATCAACAGAGGTTGTGGTGGCAAAGCGTCAAGAAAATCAAGATTTCATGGTTTTGGTGTCTCACTGCTGCTCTTAAAAGTGCTTTGAGGACCAGTGGAGTTAAGTTTTGGAAACAGTTTGAATCTAAATGAGGAAAAGCAGAGGACCATAAAGAATTTGGGGCAGGGAAGCAGCCACTGGAATATACAGAGTGTGTGGGGTTGGTGTGGGATACGCAGTTCCTGAGCCGTGGCCTCACTGAGTGTTTTTGCCACAGCTAACTGGGATGGAGGAATTCAGGAGAGGCCCTGCAAGGTCTTATTTTCTTTCTCTCCCTGGACTTTTAGTTAATCCTTTCCAAGGAGGAAAGGCTCTTGGATACCAGGGAAAGCCAAAGCCCTCCTGCTGGGTCTCCTGTCCTGCACACCTCGGCTTTGCTGAAGTGGGCCCGGTCACTTTTCTATCTCTTCTGTCTAAAAAAGTCCATTAAGCTCCAAAATGAGAGAGCTCTCTGGTTGTGTCCCCCCAGCTACCCCCTGCTGAAGCTGCCTCTGCCGGGGACGGGCCCCGTGGAGTTCAGCACCCCGCTGAAGGACTACGCTCCCCCCGGGCCGGGCGCGGGGCCACAGCACGGGGAGCCCGGCGAGCGCCCCGACTGGGTGAGTCCTGCGGGGTCACAGCGAGGGGACACGGCCCTGCTGGCCCTCAGCACCCACTGTGGGGTCACAGCGAGGGGACACGGCCCTGCTGGCCCTCAGCACCCACTGTGGGGTCACAGCGAGGGGACACGGCCCTGCTGAGCTCCTTCAGTTCCTGCTGGGGGTCACAGCGAGGGGACACGGCCCTGCTGAGCTCCTTCAGCTCCTGCGGGGTCACAGCGAGGGGACACGGCCCTGCTGAGCTCCTTCAGCTCCTGCTGGGTCACAGCGAGGGGACACGGCCCTGCTGAGCTCCCTCAGCACCTGCTGGGGGTCACAGCGAGGGGACATGGCCCTGCTGGCCCTCAGCACCCACTGTGGGTCACAGCGAGGTGACACGGCCCTGCTGAGCTCCTTCAGTTCCTGCTGGGTCACAGCGAGGGGACACGGCCCTGCTGAGCTCCTTCAGCACCTGCTGGATCACAGTGAGGGGACACAGCCCTGCTGGCCCTCAGCTCCTGCTGGCCCTCAGCAGCTGTGGCTGCCCCTGCATCCCTGGCAGTGCCCACAGCCAGGCTGGACAGGGTTTGGAGCAGCCTGGGATAGGGGACGGTGTCCCTGCCATGGCAGGGGTGCCACTGGGTGAGCTTTAAGGTTCCTACAAGGGAAACAGAATCAGACTCCTTTGGTTCTTGACGTTCCACCTCTGATTTGGGAAGGGAAGACACAGTGTGGCAGAGCTGCTCCTGCTCTGATGCTGCTGGGGGCTCCCTGGAGGCCGGAGCCTGACGCTGCCGTGCTTTCCCTGCAGTACGTCGGTGCTCCCGTGGCCTACATCCAGCAGATCTTGGTGAAAGCCACCGTGTCCCCGTGGCAGAAGAACTTCCTGGCTGTGGATGTGTTCAGGTCACCGCTGTCCCGAGTCTTCCAGCTGGTGGAGGAGATCAGGAACCACGCCCTGAGGGACAGGTAAGGCACAGGGAGCTGCCCCAGGGCTGGGCAGGAGCCTTGAGCTGCTGATGTCCTAAACCAAGTGAGAGATCAGCTGAGGGAGGTGGGATCCATCCTGCATATGGAGCAGTTTGTGCTGGACAACTCCCCTGTGCTCCAAGTAAGGCACTGAAAATCCTCAGGAGTGTTCTGGGCTGAGTCCAGGAGGGACCTGCAAGGTAATAAAGGTGCAGTGTCTCAGAATCCCTGCAGCACCACACCAGCTCCATAGGGAGTTCCTGGGCCTCTGCTGGAATTCCCTGCTTAGGAACCTTCTCCTGACTTTCTTTGCCTGTTTCTAGGACTAGTTTGTGCCTGTTTGGTTTTATCCTGTTGTAGCCTTTATACAAAACAGCTTTCCTCAGCTTCCAGGTATCTGCAGGGGGAGCTCCCACCCCCTTGTTTGTTAAAAGCCAGACTCGGGGCTCAGGGGGAGGAGGCTCAGCATTCCATGTGCCATCCTGGTCCTCCTCCTGGCACTGTTGCCAGTGATTCCTGAAAGTGGGAGAGCAGAACCACGCACAGATTGTCAGAGGAGTCTCACTTGTGAGGTGTTTAACATGGAAAGACTTTTCCTGAAACGCCTCTGAGATCACAAGTCCATTTCTCATGGCCACTCACATCAGTTTTGCACATTAAGAGGTGATTATTAATGTGATTATTAATAATTAATCATATTATAATGTGATTATTAATGTCCCCATGTCCCTCTGTCCTTTCCAGCTGACAAACTCCCACCTCAAAGCAGAAACCCTTTTTACCACCAAGTGGGGTCTTGATCTTTGTGCTGTGAACAGAAAGGACATTAAATTTATCATTTTTGAGTGTCCACCCTGCTCCTCACTGCTGATTTGTCCTTTTGGGGACCCATCCTTTACCCCCAGCCGCTGCTCTTGGGGATCATGTTTTAGAAATGCCATTTTTGCTCTTCATTACAGATTTCCTCAGCTTTTTCCTCTCCCTGCCAGCTCCCCCAGCCTTGGCACTGACCTTCTGTCCGTGTGCTCAGTCCCTCTCCTCCCTTATCCTGTGGGATAATTATCTGTTGCCAATTAGTCAGAAACAACGTGCTCCCAGGCCTGTGTTGTGTTCTCATTATCTCCCTTGTCTTCTCATTGTATTCTCATTATCTCCCCTTGGCATTGCCCTTGATGAGCAGTGGTGCAACACAGAAACAAAATTATTACTTTTATTATTGTTCTTCATACCACCAGGAGAAAATTGCTTCAACATTGAGACCTTAACCTGGGGGCAAGGTTACCATTTTGGGCATGCTTTTGGATATTTCAGGAAACAACTAATTTGGGATAAATTCTGCAATTACTTCAACAATCATGATGAAGTTCTTGTTGCTTGTTGCCAGTAACAAAGTTGAATGGAAAAATATTTTTTAGATGCAAACTGGCTTGTTTTGTATTCAATTTTCTATTCTATATTTCTATTCTATATTTCTATTCTATTCTATTCTATTCTGTTCTATTCTATTCTGTTCTGTTCTATTCTATTCTATTCTATTCTATTCTATTCTATTCTATTCTGTTCTGTTCTATTCTATTCTATTCTGTTCTCTGTTCTGTTCTATTCTGCTCTGTTCTATTCTGTTCTCTATTCTGTTCTCTATTCTGTTCTCTATTCTGTTCTATTCTGTTCTGTTCTGTTCTATATCTTTTATATTCCAGGAGGGAGCTGAAGGTTGTTCAGTGTGCCTGGGCAGGAAACACACTGTGGGTGTTTCCATTGGCTGCAGATCCAAGCACTCATCTCTGTAAAAGTCAGGAGTGACCTGGAATCTGTTCTTTGCCCCAGCTCTGGGTTTTGGTGTCACTCTGCACCCACACCATCCCTCAGGGACACGAGCTGGGAGCGTGGCCTCGAGTCCATGGGCTTATCTGCAGCATGAACTCTTATCTCTGCCACGTTCAGGAGCTGATAAAATACAAACCACGGTCATCTGCTCTGCCTGGAGCCGTTTCCAGAGGCATCAGTTCCTTTAAGTTTGCATTCCCAAAGCTTTTGTCCCTATAAACACCATTTCTTGGGAGTGTATTTTCCATTGCTTTCTTTTGAAAGCTGAGTCTTGTCCAGGTGTTCTGCCATGCACCACAGGGTGCACGTTGTGGAGGGAGTGTTCACAAAGACAAACCATCATTTTGGAGTTTCTGTGCTCGTTCTTTGTAGTTAGAGGAGAAATCTCTTCTGGAGAGGGATTTTACAAAGGCTTCAGTTCATTTGCCACCTGGAAGCCCCTTCCTGTGTGCAGGGCCAGAGCCAGGCAGGGCTGGTGTCTGTTCTTCACATGGATTTGCTCAATTCACCTTTCCTGGGCAGATCCTGTTCCTGGATCCCATGGGGGAAATGTCTCTCCTTGTCACAGGAGTGGGAGCTTTGGGCAGGCTCAGCCTCACACTTTGACAACAGTTTAAATTTAAAGACTCCCTCTGGCCCACATGTTCTGGTGATGGCAAATGAGGTGTGTTTATAAAATGAATTATTTATTAACCAGCCAGGACAGAACAGATGGGAGCTGTGAAGCACAATCAATCCACAATATAACACTCAGGAACTCCCAGCACATGTCAAGGTACCTGTGTTAAAGCTGCCAAAAGAATCAGCATTGCTTGGGAGTCAAATGGGACTTCCCATGGAATGAGGAGAACGTTCAGGTTCCTTCAGCCAGCCCCTGCAGTAACCACAAAGCAAAGCAGTGGCCCTGCTCAGGGCCTGGATAAATATAGATATATAATGATTACTGGTAAAAAAAGTTCCAGTGACAAGGTATAGCATTAAATCCAGAGTGTTCATGGTAACTGAGGACAACCCAGACAAGTAATTTTACTTGTATTGTTACCAGTCTGTGTAGATCAGGATGTTCCCCATCCCTTGAGTCTCAAAAATCACAGGAAAGATGGGGTGCAAATGAGGATCAAAGAAAAGTTCCTGGAGTTAATTTTTCACTAGCAGTGAGGGAGGAGTTCAGCGATGGGTCAGCGACTCCATTTCCATGCAGGGTTCTTGGTGCTGTGTTCCTCAGTGAAGTCCAGCATTTCACACATCCTTGTTCATCATATCAGGTGTTGGATGGCTCTGCAGTAACCTGCCCAGATGTGTCTGCACTATGGAACAGTCTGGTTACAGCCTCGGGGGAATCAAAGGTGGAGTGAAACTCAAATTGTTCCCACCTACTGCAGTGGGGAATTTTATACCTTACCCCGAGGAGATAGGAGGAGGTGCACAGAAATGATCCTATAATCAGATGAAAATTCAAGTTACATTCAGGGGGAAATCCTTTCCACCTCCTGTGACAGCCAGAGTGAAGGCACGAGCATTCTAAAGCAATAACTCACATACACTGCAAAACAAACCATAAGCAAATATTAATCCAAACAATTGGAAACTCAGATGCTCTATACCTTAACAATCTGATCAAGATTTTACCACTGTGTAGATTTGGGCTGTCTTTCCTTCAGAAGGAGCATCACTCCAGCCAGAGGGAGGCCACTGGAAAATCTGTTTGGTGTGGAATTCCCATCATCCAGATATTTTCATAAGATGAGTGGGAAACTGAGAACAAATCCAGTTCTGTTGCTGCTGTTATCAGTGACACAGCTTGCAGCAGCTTCAGGTGGGAATTTCTCTTCCAAGGCTCAGGCAGAACTGGTTCAGTGTGTGCTGTGTTAGGGGCCCCAGGAAAACCAGCACTGCTCCCTTTCCTTGCTTTGCACTCGCTGTTGTTGTTAGTGTTCAGGAACACATAACCACAGAATGATTGTATAAAAGTGCTTTATTAAAGAGCTCTGGGTGTCAGGGGTGCACAGACCCAAATCTGACCCCACTTGGTTTTGAGCTGAATGCGTTTTTATACTCTATCATTATATAACTTACACATTAATTATTAAACTTAGATTTTTCTGTTGTATACATTGATTTTACCCGAGCATGGATTTCTCATGATCCCCCTCAAACCCCTAACGTAGTTTGTCATGATTCTTTAAACAGTAATTATATCTAATCACATCTAACAGTTATATAATTTATCATATACTGATTACACAGGTGCAGTTTCACGTGATCTTTAGCAAGCACAAGGCCTAACATTTCCCAGGGCCTACTTTTAACACTTTTCCCAGGGCTTGCCAAGCCTTTCTTTGTCAGTCCCTGAATTTTCTGTGATTTTATAATCTTTGACTGTCATTGTGAGGTGTTGGGATGGCACAGTCAGGGGCGGTGCTGTGGAGCTGGACATTGTTGTGAGCACACCGTGTCACTTCAGAGCTGAGCTTTGCACGGCAGCTCATCAGTTCTGTGCTGCCCAGGCATCAGCAGTTCCTGTGCATGCAGAGCTGCTCCCTGTGGGAATGCAGGAGTGCTGGCAGTGACTCCTGCAGCCCTTCCCGTGCTGCCCAGCAGCTCGGGGCTGTGTCTGGCTGCGCTTTGGGGGTGCCCTGCCCGTCCCGGGTACCGCAGCCTCGGCCGGGCAGCGGCACCGGGAGCCCCGCGCTGGCTGCAGCAGAACACGGCTGTGAGCACGGCCACAACGGAGCAGAGTGTCCCTGTGTCCCTGACCCCTGAGCACAGCAGAGTGTCCCTGTGTCCCTGACCCCTGAGCACAGCAGAGTGTCCCTGAACCCCAGAACGGAGCAGAGTGTCCCTGTGTCCCTGAACCCTGAGCACAGCAGTGTCCCTGTGTCCCTGAACCCCTGAGCACAGCAGAGTGTCCCTGTGTCCCTGAACCCTGAGCACAGCAGAGTGTCCCTGTGTCCCTGACCCCTGAGCACAGCAGAGTGTCCCTGTGTCCCTGAACCCCTGAGCACAGCAGTGTCCCTGTGTCCCTGAACCCCAGAACGGAGCAGAGTGTCCCTGTGTCCCTGAACCCTGAGCACAGCAGTGTCCCTGTGTCCCTGAACCCCTGAGCACAGCAGAGTGTCCCTGTGTCCCTGACCCCTGAGCACAGCAGTGTCCCTGTGTCCCTGACCCCTGAGCACAGCAGAGTGTCCCTGTGTCCCTGAACCCCAGAACGGAGCAGAGTGTCCCTGTGTCCCTGAACCCCTGAGCACAGCAGAGTGTCCCTGTGTCCCTGAACCCCTGAGCACAGCAGTGTCCCTGTGTCCCTGAACCCCTGAGCACAGCAGTGTCCCTGTGTCCCTGAACCCCTGAGCACAGCAGAGTGTCCCTGTGTCCCTGACCCCTGAGCACAGCAGAGTGTCCCTGAACCCCAGAACAGAGCAGAGTGTCCCTGTGTCCCTGAACCCCTGAGCACAGCAGAGTGTCCCTGTGTCCCTGAACCCCTGAGCACAGCAGAGTGTCCCTGAACCCCTGAGCACAGCAGAGTGTCCCTGAACCCCTGAGCACAGCAGAGTGTCCCTGAACCCCTGAGCACAGCAGAGTGTCCCTGTGTCCCTGACCCCTGAGCACAGCAGAGTGTCCCTGAACCCCTGAGCACAGCAGAGTGTCCCTGAACCCCTGAGCACAGCAGAGTGTCCCTGAACCCCTGAGCACAGCAGAGTGTCCCTGAACCCCTGAGCACAGCAGAGTGTCCCTGTGTCCCTGAACCCCTGAGCACAGCAGTGTCCCTGTGTCCCTGACCCCTGAGCACAGCAGAGTGTCCCTGAACCCCTGAGCACAGCAGAGTGTCCCTGTGTCCCTGAACCCCTGAGCACAGCAGAGTGTCCCTGAACCCCTGAGCACAGCAGAGTGTCCCTGAACCCCTGAGCACAGCAGAGTGTCCCTGTGTCCCTGAACCCCTGAGCACAGCAGAGTGTCCCTGAACCCCTGAGCACAGCAGAGTGTCCCTGTGTCCCTGAACCCCTGAGCACAGCAGAGTGTCCCTGAACCCCAGAACAGAGCAGAGTGTCCCTGTGTCCCTGAACCCCTGAGCACAGCAGAGTGTCCCTGAACCCCTGAGCACAGCAGAGTGTCCCTGTGTCCCTGACCCCTGAGCACAGCAGAGTGTCCCTGTGTCCCTGAACCCCAGAACAGAGCAGAGTGTCCCTGTGTCCCTGAACCCCAGAACAGAGCAGAGTGTCCCTGTGTCCCTGAACCCCAGAACAGAGCAGAGTGTCCCTGTGTCCCTGGGATCCACCACAGCCTCACTCCTCAGAGCCTCGGGGCTCTGTGAAGAGACACAGGGCTCAGCAAAGCTCCTGAAACAGGACACAGGACTGCTCCTTGCTCCAGAACAGCTCCAAATTATTATTAAATATTAGCTATATATATATGTGTGTGTGTGTGTGTATGTATATATGTGTATATATATATACATATGTATATGTTTGTGTATATATGTATATATATACATATGTACACACACATATATATACAAACACATATATAAAATAAATTTTATATATGTGTGTGTATATGTATGTATATGTGTATATATATGTGTGTATATATGTATATATAGATGTATATATACACATATGTACACACACATATATATACAAACACATATATAAAATAAATTTTGTATATATGTGTGTGTATATTATATGTGTCTGTGTATATATATGTATATATGTGTGTGTGTATATGTATATATAGATGTATATATATACACATGTACACACACACATATACACAAACACATATAAAATAAATTTTATATATATGTGTATATATATGTATATATATGTGTGTGTATATGTATATATAGATGTGTATATATACATATATGTACACACACATATATATACAAACACATATATAAAATAAATTTATATATATGTGTGTATATGTATGTATATGTATATATATGTGTGTGTATATATGTATATATAGATGTATATATACACATATGTACACACACACATATATATGCACATATATAAAATAAATTTTATGTATATATGTGTGTTTATATATGTATATATAGATGTATATATATACACATGTACACACACATATATATAGAAACACATATATAAAATAAATTTTATATATATGTGTGTGTATATATATGTATATATGTGTGTGTATATGTATGTATATATAGATGTGTGTATATATACATATATGTACACACACATATATATATACAAACATGTATATTAAATAAATTTTATATATATATGTGTGTGTGTATATGTATATATAGATGTATATATACACACATATGTACACACACACACATATATATATACACAAGCACATACATAAAATAAATTTTATATATATGTGTGTATATATGTATATATAGATGTATATATATACACATATGTGCACACACATATATAGAAACACATATATAAAATAAATTTTATATATATGTGTGTGTGTATATATATGTATATATGTGTGTTTATATGTATGTATATATAGATGTGTATATATATACACATATGTACACACACATATATATACACAAGCACATACATAAATTTTATATATATGTGTGTGTATATGTGTATATATGTGTGTATATATGTATATAAAGATGTATATATATACACATATGTACACACACACATATATATACACAAGCACATACATAAAATAAATTTTATATATATATATGTCACTAAAGGACACAAAATGATTCACACAAACACTTTGCAGTGTTAGAACAGGAAAGCAGGAACTTTATTTTCTGACTCCAGTGTTTATAGATTCTCCACAATGAGCAGGGGTTGGATAATTAAGTTCCCACCTTCCCAGTCACACTGGTCATGTGAAACATCCATCAGAAGATGTTTCTTAGAAGGAATGTGATAAACAACTTACAGAGCTTTCATGGGAAAGTAACTAAGACTATGAAATCATTATCAGAAGGCTTTAGTTTTCAGGGTGACATATATATGCTATTTATTTATTATATTTATTATGTCTGATATCAGTTATTCATTGTGTCTGACACAGCACAGAGAGTAACCTTTGATCCCAGGCAGATTCCCATGGCCTAAGGCACTGCACTAACAAACCACTGGCACACTCCACAGTCCCATTGGCTTGGGGATGAGGTGTGTGAAACACCCAGTGAATACTTGGGGATGAGGAGGTGTGTGAAACACCCAGTGAATACTTGGGGATGAGGTGTAGGAAACACCCAGTGAATACTTGGGGATGAGGAGGTGTAGGAAACACCCAGTGAATACTTGGGGATGAGGTGTAGGAAACACCCAGTGAATACTTGGGGATGAGGTGTAGGAAACACCCAGTGAATACTTGGGGATGAGGTGTGTGAAACACCCAGTGAATACTTGGGGATGAGGTGTAGGAAACACCCAGTGAATACTTGGGGATGAGGTGTAGGAAACACCCAGTGAATACTTGGGGATGAGGTGTAGGAAACACCCAGTGAATACTTGGGGATGAGGAGGTGTGTGAAACACCCAGTGAATACTTGGGGATGAGGTGTGTGAAACACCCAGTGAATACTTGGGGATGAGGTGTGTGAAACACCCAGTGAATACTTGGGGATGAGGTGTGTGAAACACCCAGTGAATACTTGGGGATGAGGAGTAGGAAACACCCAGTGAATACTTGGGGATGAGGAGTGTGAAACACCCAGTGAATACTTGGGGATGAGGAGGTGTGTGAAACACCCAGTGAATACTTGGGGATGAGGTGTGTGAAACACCCAGTGAATACTTGGGGATGAGGTGTGTGAAACACCCAGTGAATACTTGGGGATGAGGTGTGTGAAACACCCAGTGAATACTTGGGGATGAGGAGGTGTAGGAAACACCCAGTGAATACTTGGGGATGAGGAGGTGTAGGAAACACCCAGTGAATACTTGGGGATGAGGAGGTGTAGGAAACACCCAGTGAATACTTGGGGATGAGGTGTGTGAAACACCCAGTGAATACTTGGGGATGAGGTGTGTGAAACACCCAGTGAATACTTGGGGATGAGGTGTGTGAAACACCCAGTGAATACTTGGGGATGAGGTGTGTGAAACACCCAGTGAATACTTGGGGATGAGGTGTGTGAAACACCCAGTGAATACTTGGGGATGAGGAGGTGTGTGAAACACCCAGTGAATACTTGGGGATGAGGTGTGTGAAACACCCAGTGAATACTTGGGGATGAGGTGTAGGAAACACCCAGTGAATACTTGGGGATGAGGAGGTGTGTGAAACACCCAGTGAATACTTGGGGATGAGGAGGTGTGTGAAACACCCAGTGAATACTTGGGGATGAGGTGTAGGAAACACCCAGTGAATACTTGGGGATGAGGTGTAGGAAACACCCAGTGAATACTTGGGGATGAGGTGTAGGAAACACCCAGTGAATACTTGGGGATGAGGTGTGTGAAACACCCAGTGAATACTTGGGGATGAGGTGTGTGAAACACCCAGTGAATACTTGGGGATGAGGAGGTGTAGGAAACACCCAGTGAATACTTGGGGATGAGGTGTGTGAAACACCCAGTGAATACTTGGGGATGAGGAGTAGGAAACACCCAGTGAATACTTGGGGATGAGGAGTGTGAAACACCCAGTGAATACTTGGGGATGAGGTGTAGGAAACACCCAGTGAATACTTGGGGATGAGGTGTGTGAAACACCCAGTGAATACTTTGTTTTGCAGTCTTTTGCCAGTGTTGCCCCGTCCCCTGGAGAAGTGTGATGCCATCATTCTGGGGAGGCTGGAACACGGTCCCAGAGTCCACAGACAGCAGCTTTGGCACCTGGTGCCCTCTTTGGGCTGTGAGTGACATCCCAGAGAGCGGTGTCACCCCGTTAGGGTGTACCTGTAACCACGGCATGCCTTCAGAGGCACGAGAGAATCCCTTTGCCAAGGGGCCCAGAGTGTTTTGTTCCTTCTCATCTGTAAAGGCAGTGCCAGGTCTGCATGATTTTGTTCGAGTGTCAGCTGGCACTGGGGACACTCTGAGAATGCCGTGCTCAGTGCCAGCCCCTGCTCTGTGCTCCAGGAAACAGCTTTGTGGCCAGTGTGCCCTCATTTCCATTTCACTCACCCAGTCCATACCAGCGTTGTGGAGCTTCCCACTGATCAATGTTTATCTTGCTGATTTCTGCCCTCTGATCCACCAAGGCTGTGAATTTGGTCATTTACATGAGCTCTGACCCATCCTGTGTGGCTTTGTCCATCTTCCCATCTTCCTTCTGCCGAGCCTCCTTTCCCTTTGCTTGCCAACCCAGCGCTTCCCACTGACACAACCACTGTGGCACCAGCCCAGAGCGTGTAAAAATCCACACAGATTGTTTTCTCCTTTCCTGCCAGCAGTACAGCCTTTAACTCTCCCACTTGTGCACTTCTAATTCCCTCCTCTGCTGCTTCCACTCCTGTTTCCATGCTCAGAGTGCCTCCGTTTCCCATCCATGCGTTTGGCTGAGGCCTCAGGGAGCCAGACATCCCCAGCCTCAGAGTCTGCAGTGAACACAGGAGCACCCAGGATACCACCAGGTTTATGGCTGGTGTCAAGCTAACCTGTCTGGAGTCCCAGCCCTCTGGTTTTGTGGGGTTTCAGTGCCATCCCTTGGATCTGTGAGCCCTGAGACACCCCTGGTTTGTGCAGTGCCCCTGGGCAGCTGCCTCTGCATCACTGCCCTTCTTAGCAACAGACTGGAACACCCTGACATCTTCACAGGTTGCTGCTGTGGAATTTCTTCTGCTTGTTCAGGTCAGGGATAATAATCCCTTTTCTCTTTTCAGTATCTTTAAATGCTGTGGATTGAACCCTAATGATTGTTTGGGTCTGTGTGGCCCTTTCTGGAACACATTACAGTAAGTCCCACGCTCAGCAAAATCCCATTCAGCTGTTACAGGATCACTGGGATGAGAGACTGATGTTTTTAACTCTTCTGTCAGCGTTTGCAAAGCCTTTTGTGGCTGTCAAGCCATGCCCAGTTTTGGATTTTCCTCGTTAATGTCTACAAGGGTCTTGCTATTATGGAAAACCCAGGAGTATGATTTCTCCAGTATCTCAAAATAGCTTTTCTGAGGTTCCTTTTCAGTAGTGGGGGTAGATAAAGCATCTGATTTTGTAATGGTTTCATCTGGAATTACAGCTTGGCCTGCTAGCCCCAGGTTCCCAGGAATTCCAGCTCTTCAGAGGGGCCTGGGCTCTTAGCTGAGGGCACTTCTATCCCCTCCCCATTTGATCTGTTTTCTGTATCCTGTGCTGTTGTTTTTCCTGCACTTTCCTCCAAGCCATCATCGCTGTAAGGATAAATCTACTCCTTCCTGAGGTTTTATTTGCTGGGGTTCAGCTGCAGCTTTGTGGGTGAGTGCAGAAATCCCTGAGGCAGGCAGCTGAGGGTGGACTGTGTTCCTTCCCAAGTGAATGCAGCTCTGGGTTTGTCTTCTTCCTGAATTGGGACCATAAAATCCATCTCTCCTGTGCCAAGCTGCCACCCCTCTGTGTGCAGCTGCCTGCAGAGCAGCAGAGAGGTTTGCAATATTTGGGCCTGCTGCAGGGAGTGGTTCTGTGTCAGCATTAAGCCTTTGATAATCAATTGCTAAATGCCAGCTCCTGTCTTCTTTTACCACCTGTCAAACAGGGGAATTGTGATTGCATCCTCAATATAATGCCTCTTTGTTCTGAATCTTTAATTAGTTCATTTCTCCCTTCTTTGGCTGCAGGAGGCACAGGGTGCTGTTTAATGCTAGTTAGAAACAGGTAAAACTGGAGCCACTTTTGGGAGACTTGATTTCCTACCCTTCCCAGAAAGATTACTCTGGGGTTTTTGTTGGGTCCAAAGGCCCAAACATCCCTGGTTGGTAAGTGCCAGAGTTTCCCTTTAAGAATGTCACATCCTAAAATGTTTTCTTCATGATCTGCCATCACAAATGTGTGTGAAGTCATTCACTTTTCCCCAGGTAACCATAAACAGACTTCAGCAGTGTAACAGAAAACCCTTTCCATTAAAGCCAGTTAAATGAACTTCTCTATTTTTAAAACCTAAGTGTAGCTTTTTAGCATCCTTGGGAGTAATTAAAGAGGTCTGAGCTCCAGTGTCAATTAAAAATTGTGAAGGCTGTCCAGGGAAATGTGCAGGTTTCTGTGTTGGGAGAGCTTGATGAGGTGTGTGTCAGTCAGAGTGCAGCTGTTCTCCAGAGCTGACTTCAGCAGGGAGCTGTTTTTGGGCAGCTGGGAGATGCCAGAGCAGCCAGAGGAACTCCCCAGCAGTAACATTAACTCCCTGTGAGCCACCTGTCCTGTCAGACTACCTGAGCAGGTGCCAAGCAGCACAGCAGCTCAGCTGGGGTGAGATGTCCCCTCACTTGTCTGTCCCAACAGCTGGGACACACAACACCACCACCACCACTGACCCTCCCCAGCAGGACCTGTGTAAATCCCATCAGGACCTGTGTAACCCCATCAGGACCTGTGTAACCCCATCAGGATCTGTGTAACCCCATCAGGACCTGTGTAACCCCATCAGGACCTGTGTAACCCCATCAGGATCTGTGTAAATCCCAGCAGGACCTGTGTAAACCCATCAGGACCTGTGTAAACCCATCAGGACCTGTGTAAACCCATCAGGACCTGTGTAAACCCATCAGGATCTGTGTAAATCCCAGCAGGACCTGTGTAAACCCATCAGGACCTGTGTAACCCCATCAGGATCTGTGTAAACCCATCAGGACCTGTGTAAACCCATCAGGATCTGTGTAAACCCATCAGGACCTGTGTAAACCCATCAGGACCTGTGTAACCCCAGCAGGACCTGTGTAAATCCCATCAGGATCTGTGTAAACCCATCAGGACCTGTGTAAACCCATCAGGACCTGTGTAAACCCATCAGGACCTGTGTAACCCCAGCAGGATCTGTGTAACCCCAGCAGGACCTGTGTAACCCCATCAGGACCTGTGTAACCCCATCAGGACCTGTGTAACCCCATCAGGACCTGTGTAACCCCAGCAGGACCTGTGTAAAGCCCTGAATTGGTGTTTGTAAAGGATTGTGCCAAGCACAGTTCATACACAGTTCAGAGGAATTGGGAAAACACCACCCCAGGTGCAGGCAGTGAGTGCTGGCTGCATTCTGGAGTGCACCCCAAAGGATCCACGTCAGGAAGGCTGACCTGGATTCCTGTAAAACATCCATGCCTGTGTGGAGAGAGGTTTGAGGTGTGGAAGAACTGCAGAGGGTTTCTCTGTCAGGTGGAAGTGTGGTGCCAGAGATGGGTGAGGAGTGAGAGCTGAGGGGTCAGGAATGATGGTGGGGTTCTGGAGCCTGCTCACAGTTCCAGGGAGAGCCAGTTCCTGTTCCCAGCTGTGAGGAGCACGAGCAGCACGCCTGATGCAGGAGGGACGCTCCTCCACGAGCTTTGCCTTCGCCTGGGTTCCATCCCACAGCCCTGTGTTTGCCTTCCAGCTCGGGGGTGAGGAGCCTGGAGGAGGTTTGTCTGCAGGTGACAGACCTGCTGCCCGGCCTCAGGAAGCTGAGGGATCTGCTCCCGGAGCACGGCTGCCTGCTGCTGTCCCCGGGCAACTTCTGGCAGAACGACCGCGAGCGCTTCAATGCCGACCCAGATATCATCAAAACCATCCACCAGCATGAACCAAAGACCTTGCAGACGTCAGCCACGCTCAAAGGTGAGGGGCTGGAGAGCCAGGGAAGCTGAGAGCTGCCTACAGCTTCATTGTTATTCCATCCTCACTAATCCAACACCTGGATTGCTGATAGTGCCGACTGGGGCGGTATTTTGTCATTCACAGCAGCCGAAGCTGCCCAGTCTTTGTTGTCTCTCATTTTATATGTGTATTGGAGCCTGATGTGTATTTGTGAGAAGTGAACAGATCACTCAGCCAGGCTTCTTTCTGCAGGTAAAAATAGCAGAGTTTTGTTCCTGTCACTCTACACGTGCTCCAGCCTGGCTTTTCCCTCTGTCACACACAAAGGCTGCTCATTGTCACAGATAAATCAGCATTCATCCCTCTCCCCTGTGTGCTCTGATTCCCTGCACACAGCCCGAGCTGACAATGAATATCACGAAAGCATTTTCATCTCTTAATTATAAAGAAACCCCTGTGACCACGTGTGGGATCGTTAGTGCTTCCCTAATGGCAGAGGGAATGCTGGTTTAAACACAGGCTGAAGCCTTTGCTTTTAAAGGAACTTGACAGTTGTGGAAGAGTACAATGTGCTGTACTACAGGTCTGCACAGGGTGTGTAACCCCCAAGGAAGTTTGCTCTAAAGGTTATTTTTGAGCACGGGAAGCGTGAGCTGGCTGTGGCTGGACCCCCGGAGCCAGGAGTGAGCCCATGCACGGGGTCTCTGTGGGATATCCTACAGGAAAAGAGCAGCTGTTCCCCTGGGGCTGTACCCCTGGGGGGTGTGTGTGTGTGTGTGACACACCCTGTGTGTGTGTGTGTGACACACCCTCTGTGTGTGTGTGTGTGTGTGTGTGTGTGTGTGTGTCTGTGTGTGTGTGTGACACACCCTGTGTGTGTGTGTGTGTGTGTGCTGTTCCCCTGTTGTGTGTGTGTGTGTGTGTGTGACACACCCTCTGTGTGTGTGTGTGTGCATGCACTGTGTGTGTGTGTGTGACACACCCTGTGTGTGTGTGTGTGCACTGTGTGTGTGTGTGTCTGTGTGTGTGTGTGACACACCCTGCGTGTGTGTGTGTCTGTGTCTGTGTCTGTGTGTGACACACCCTCTGTGTGTGTGTGTCTGTGTCTGTGTCTGTCTGTGTGTGTGTGTGTGTGTGACACACCCTCTGTGTGTGTGTGTGTGTGTGTGTGTGTGTGTGTGACACACCCTGTGTGTGTGTGTGTGTGTGTGACACACCCTGTGTGTGTGTGTGTGTGTGTGACACACCCTGTGTGTGTGTGTGTGTGTGTGTGTGTGTGTGTGTGTGTGTGTGTGTGTGACACACCCTGTGTGTGTGTGTGTGTGTGTGACACACCCTGTGTGTGTGTGTGTGTGTGTGACACACCCTGTGTGTGTGTGTGTGTGTGTGTGACACACCCTGTGTGTGTGTGTGTGTGTGTGTGACACACCCTGTGTGTGTGTGTGTGTGTGTGACACACCCTGTGTGTGTGTGTGTGTGTGTGTGACACACCCTGTGTGTGTGTGTGTGTGTGACACACCCTGTGTGTGTGTGTGTGTGTGACACACCCTGTGTGTGTGTGTGTGTGTGTGTGACACACCCTGTGTGTGTGTGTGTGTGTGTGTGACACACCCTGTGTGTGTGTGTGTGTGTGTGTGACACACCCTGTGTGTGTGTGTGTGTGTGACACACCCTGTGTGTGTGTGTGTGTGTGTGTGACACACCCTGTGTGTGTGTGTGTGTGTGTGTGACACACCCTGTGTGTGTGTGTGTGTGTGTGTGACACACCCTGTGTGTGTGTGTGTGTGTGTGTGTGTGACACACCCTGTGTGTGTGTGTGTGTGTGTGTGACACACCCTGTGTGTGTGTGTGTGTGTGACACACCCTGTGTGTGTGTGTGTGTGACACACCCTGTGTGTGTGTGTGTGTGTGTGTGACACACCCTGTGTGTGTGTGTGTGTGTGTGACACACCCTGTGTGTGTGTGTGTGTGTGTGACACACCCTGTGTGTGTGTGTGTGTGTGTGTGTGTGTGTGTGTGACACACCCTGTGTGTGTGTGTGTGTGTGTGACACACCCTGTGTGTGTGTGTGTGTGTGTGTGACACACCCTGTGTGTGTGTGTGTGTGTGTGTGACACACCCTGTGTGTGTGTGTGTGTGTGACACACCCTGTGTGTGTGTGTGTGACACACCCTGTGTGTGTGTGTGTGTGTGTGACACACCCTGTGTGTGTGTGTGTGTGTGTGACACACCCTGTGTGTGTGTGTGTGTGTGACACACCCTGTGTGTGTGTGTGTGTGTGTGTGTGTGTGTGTGTGTGTGTGTGACACACCCTGTGTGTGTGTGTGTGTGTGTGTGTGTGTGTGTGTGTGTGACACACCCTGTCTGTGTGTGTGTGTGTGTGTGACACACCCTGTGTGTGTGTGTGTGTGTGTGACACACCCTCTGTGTGTGTGTGTGTGTGTGTGTGTGACACACCCTCTGTGTGTGTGTGTGTGTGTGTGACACACCCTGTGTGTGTGTGTGTGTGTGTGTGTGACACACCCTCTGTGTGTGTGTGTGTGTGACACACCCTCTGTGTGTGTGTGTGTGTGTGTGTGTGTGTGACACACCCTCTGTGTGTGTGTGTGTGTGACACACCCTGTGTGTGTGTGTGTGTGTGTGTGTGACACACCCTGTGTGTGTGTGTGTGTGTGTGTGTGTGACACACCCTGTGTGTGTGTCTGTGTGTCTGTGTGTGCACTGTGTGTCTCTGTGTCTCTGTGTCTGTGTGTGTGTGTGTGCTGTTCCCCTGTTGTGTGTGTGTGTGTGACACACCCTGTGTGTGTGTGTGTGTGTGTGACACACCCTCTGTGTGTGTGTGACACACCCTGTGTGTGTGTGTCTGTGTGTCTGTGTGTGCACTGTGTGTCTCTGTGTCTCTGTGTCTGTGTGTGTGTGTGCTGTTCCCCTGTTGTGTGTGTGTGTGTGACACACCCTCTGTGTGTGTGTGACACACCCTGTGTGTGTGTCTGTGTGTGCACTGTGTGTGTCTGTGTCTCTGTGTCTGTGTGTGTGTGTGCTGTGCCCTGATGTGTCTGTCTCTCCAGACCTGCTGTTCGGGCTGCCTGGCAGGTACAGCGGTGTCAACCTGTACAACCGGCGGCGCGTGGTGTCCTACACCGTCACCCTGGGGCTACAGCGCTACGACTCCAGGTGAGGCTGCCCTGGGCGCTGCTTTCTCCTCTCTGATCTTGGCTTTGCTTGTGCTTTAGGGTACCTCACCTCTCTGAAGGTGCTTCTGTGGGAGGAAAGCTGCTGTGTTTTATGGAAATAAAACAGTCTGAGTTCCCAGCTCCTGTTCACAGCAGCGTGTGCAGCACCCAGAGCTGCCAGGGGAGTTCCCGTGGCACCCAGGTGGCTCTGGTTTGACCCGGTTCCTTCTACACGCACTGGTTTGCTTTCCAGTAAACACTGGTTCAGCTGGAGAAAACACCTGGGCAGTGTTGGCCAGACTGGTGTGGATCTGAGGACTCTGAGCTGCACAGAATTCCCCAAGGGATGTCTGGGATGGAATTGGCAGCACAGGAGTTGAAACTTGCTCTTCCAGATGAGCCTTGAGGGCTGTTGTGTGGCACCTTCCATCAGCCATTTTTACATAGAATCCTGTAATTCTGGGAAAATCCTGGGAGTGACTGAGGCCGTGGCACGTTCTGTTCCACAGGCCCAGACTTTAAATAAAGCTTTGGCTGTTCTGCCCAGCAAACCTTTGTAGAAATCAAGGTCTGGGTGGTTGGGGCCAGCAAGGAGCAGGTTTGGGAGCAAGGCCTGGAGAGAACCGTGGTCCCTGGAGGTTCCTGCTGCTGCTCTTTGGGACAGCTCGGTGACGTGCTGCTCTTCCCCAGGTTCCTGAGCAGCCTCCGCTCCCGCCTGAAGCTGCTGCACCCCAGCCCCAACTGCAGCCTGCGGGAGGAGAACGTGGTCCACGTGCACTTCAAGGAGGAGATCGGCATCGCCGAGCTCATCCCGCTCGTCACCACCTACATCATCCTCTTCGCCTACATCTACTTCTCCACACGTGGGTTTGGGGGCACTGCCTGTGGGCTCAGGGGTGCAGGCTCCACGCTTCCCACCTGTTCCAGCAGGAGAGGGGGTGCTGGAATTCTACCCTGAACTGTCACCGAGAGAATTCGTACCTGTTTACCTGATTCCTGCCGATTTGCCCCTCTTAGCCAGCGTGTTTCAGTCCTTGTGATCCACCTCCCCAGCTGGAGGCGTTTCCCCATCCCTGGAAGTGTCCAAGGGATGGTGGGAGGTGTCCCTTTCCATGGCAGGGGGTGGAATGTGATGATCTTTGAAGTCCCTTCCAACACAAACTATTCCATGATTCTTTGATACCTTCCAAGGTGTTTTCTGTCTTAAACACCCTTAGATGCCACAGGAATACCTTTGTTCCCAGTTTGTTTCATCCATTATCAGACAGATCATGTTCTGAGCTGGTGGGTTTAAACCTCTCTGGCCACATTTCAGTTTGGTTTTTCCCACCTTGGTGCAGTGCTGGGACTGCTGGGAGCTGTGAGCCAGCATTGTCCCTGTCCCACCTCGTGCTGGGATTGGTGTGAGCCAGCATTGTCCCTGTCCCACCTCGTGCTGGGACTGCTGGAAGCTGTGATTCAGCATTGTCCCTGTCCCACCTCGTGCTGGGATTGGTGTGAGCTGTGATTCAGCATTGTCCCTGTCCCACCTTGTGCTGGGAGGCTCTGGGAGCTGCCCTGCAGACACGAGCACCGTGGTACCTGCTCTCCTGGCCTGGGGGATGTTTGCTGACCTGCTGGGGCCGGTCAGGACGAGGGTCCCATCGCTCTGGTGTCAGCTGTGTTTGCTGTCCCTGCTGACGTGGGCTGGGCGCTGTTTTCCAGGCAAGATCGACATGGTGAAGTCCAAGTGGGGCCTGGCGCTGGCGGCGGTGGTGACGGTGCTCAGCTCCCTGCTCATGTCCGTGGGGCTGTGCACCCTGTTCGGCCTCACCCCCACGCTCAACGGCGGGTACGTGTGGGGCACGGGGAGCCCCTGGGGAGCTCGGGGGGCTGGGGACCGGCTCCTGTGCTGCTGGACACGCTGCTGGCCAGGATCACCATCAGGTGCTCTCCAGGGATGCAGGACATGTGTTCCTCTGCTGGCCAGGCCTCCTGGAGATTCCTGGCTGCTGAGCAGTTGGCTGTGTATGCCTGAAGCAGAGGAATTGCTGGGATAGTGTGTTATTCCTGGAGCTGAGCAGGCTCTCCCACAGCCTCCTCCTCCATTCTCTCTGTTGAGAGATTCCCATCCCCGAGGAGCTCAGCTCCCATCTCTGTCCTGTGCTGCTGCTGCCTGGAGGACTCACACAGGTTATGAGCTGGAAATGCTTTCATTAAAGGCAGGCCCGAGTTGTTCTTGTTGAACTTTGGAGTCTTGGGCATGAACAAGAAGCTGCCCACGAGAGGCTTATCTGTGTTGGTGGTTTTTCACTCACTGTGGACATTCACTGACCTTCCCCCCTTCCAGTGTCTGAGGGAGCCTACAGGGAAGCTGGAGAGGGATTCTTCATCAGGAGCTACAGTGGTAGGACAAGGAGCAGTGGTTCAAACTGAAAGAGGGGAAATTTAGGTGAGATAGACAGAAGAAATCCTTTGCTGTGAGGGTGGTGAGGGACTGGAGTGGAATTCCCAGAGCAGCTGTGGCTGCCCCTGGGTCCCTGAAGTGTCCAAGGCCAGGCTGGACAGGGCTTGGGATAGTGGAAGGTGTCCCTGCCCATGGCAGGGGGTGGAGTGGGATGATCCTTGAAGGAGGTGGGACACACTCCCTGCCCCTCCCTGGTGAGTGATTCCCCATCCCCAGTCCCTCACAGGCTGTTCCAGGCCTGTCTCTGTTGTTGTACCCGGTGCTGAGAGCAGAGGGCTCTGTCCCCACCCTGGGAAGCACCAAGATTCATTCAGTGGTGCTCCACAATGGGCCTTGCCCAGGAATTCTGCAGCTTTGTAAAAATGGTGATTCCTGCCCAAGGCAGAGGAAACACAAACCTTTTCCTTGTGCAGTGTGACACTGAGGGAAGGGACTGGGACACAGGGTGGTGTCTCCACACCGACTCCCAGGGGTGTGTTTGCTCCAGACTTTCCTCTTTCCCTTCTTTTCCCCCATGGATCAGCTCCTCACTTCTGCCTCTGTTTCCTGCAGAGAGATATTCCCATACCTGGTGGTGGTGATCGGCCTGGAGAACGTGCTGGTCCTCACCAAGTCCGTTGTGTCCACGCCCGTGGACCTGGAGGTGAAGCTGCGCATCGCCCAGGGTAGGATCCTGCTCTGGGAGACTGCAGAGGGCAAAGTGGGGAGAGCCAGGGGCTGGGAGAGGGGGAACGGGCTCATTCAGCTCTGGGAAGGAGGAAACAAGGTAGGGCTGTACAGCCTTCTGTTTTGGATTCCAAGAATATAATGCTGTTGTTGTGGGCACTGCTTTTTGGGATTGTTGGCTGAAACAAGCTAAATAAATATAAAAAATATTACTGGGGAGGTGTGGATACTGAGCACTGTCCTCAGGTCATGGATATCAGAAGGGCAGAACACGAGTCCTACAAAATCCCCCTGAATGTGTGACAAAATGATCTTTTCCATTCTAAAAATGCTCTGTGCCTGTGGAAGGATTTGAGTGTACTCACACCAGGGATAAACGGGATTTGCAATCTGCAAAGCTGTTTCTAAACATCAGGGAGAAGAGGTTCCAGAGGGATGCTGATTTTAATTTTAAAAATGCTAGTGGTTTGGATCCTAGATGGAAAACAGGACTCAGAACTTCAGTGGGCCTTTGCACTCGGGAATTTCAGCCTGGAAGGGCCTTTTTGGCCTGTTGCCTGTAGGTTCCTGGTTTTAAAGAGGAGAAATGCAGCTCCTTTTGCTGTGTTGACATCTGGCACAGTG
The DNA here is from genome assembly GCF_049639895.1 of Pseudopodoces humilis. Lineage (NCBI taxonomy): Eukaryota > Metazoa > Chordata > Aves > Passeriformes > Paridae > Pseudopodoces > Pseudopodoces humilis. The sequence goes on from NC_142200.1 coordinate 151,631,244, forward strand.
AAGAGGCTCCCCTGAGGTGTCCTTGCCCTTCCCCAGGCCTGAGCAACGAGAGCTGGTCCATCATGAAGAACATGGCAACAGAGCTGGGGATCATCCTCATCGGGTACTTCACCCTGGTCCCGGCCATCCAGGTGAGCGGGGCTGCTCTGGGCTGGCAGGACAGAGCCCGAGGCACTGCAGGGAGCCTCACAGAGACAGGGAACTGGCTGGGCTGGAAAAGCCTTGGAGACCATCAAGTCCAACTGTTCCCCAGCACTGCCAAGGCCACCACTAACACATGGCCCCAGGTGCCACAGCCATACAGCTGTTAAATCCCTCCAGGCATGGGGACTCCACCCCTGCCCTGGGCAGGTCCAATACCTAACAGCCCCTTTTGGGGAAGACATTTTCCCTAATTTCTAATCGAAATCTCCCCTGGCACAACCTGAGGCCTTTTGCTCTCATCCTGTCCCTCGTTCCTGGGAGCAGAGTCCCAGGGTTCTGATGGATTGTGGCCAAAAGGAACAAAGAATGTGCATTAGAATAAATATTCTTGGATTCTCACGTGGGCTCATCCAGCCCTGGCCTCTCAGCCAGCAGAGGAGGCTGATGACGGGGTTTGTCAGGTTGTCACTGCTGTGTCCCTGGCTGTGAGGTGAAACAGGAGCTGATCCCTGTGTCCCACCTGCAGGAGTTCTGCCTCTTCGCCGTGGTGGGGCTGGTGTCAGACTTCTTCCTGCAGATGTTGTTCTTCACCACGGTGCTGTCCATCGACATCCGCCGCATGGAGGTGGGCACGGAGCGCGGGCCTGGCCCGGGGGAGGGAGCACAGCCCCAGCATCTCACTCCCTAAAGAGAGAAATCATCAGCTCACAGAGGCTGGAAAAGGCCCTGGAGATGATGGAGTCCAACCATCCCCAGCACTGTGTTCACTGCTGACCCCTGTCCCCAGGTGCCACATCCACCTGGCTGTTAAATCCCTGTCCTGGGCAGCCGAGCCAGGGCTGGACAGCCCATTCCAGGAATGAATTCCTCCTAATATTTAACCTGAACTTTCCCTGGTCAACTTGAGGCTGTTTCCTCTCATCCTGGGCTGTTAAAAGTTCTGGTTCTGTACTTGGTTACACACACAGGGACTGGGAACAGAACTTCTGAGGGAAAAGACACTCTTAGGGAGGACATGGAGCTGTGGGAGCAAATCCAGAGGAGGCATCGAGTTGATTAGAGGAGCAGCTCTGCTGTGAGGAAAGGCTGAGAGAATTGGGGTTATACAGCCTGGAGAAGGAGAGCTTAGAGACCACTTGTGGCCTTCCAGGACCTGAAGGGAGCCCACAAGAAAGGTGGAGAGAAACTGTGGACAGGTTAAAGGGGAATGTCTTCAAACCGACAGAGAAGGTTTACATCGGATATTAAGATAACTTCCCTGTGAGGGTCTGAGGCCCTGGCACAGGTGCCCAGGGCTGGGCTGGATGGGCCCTGGGTCACCCTGGGATGGTGGGAGGTGTCCCTGCCATGGCAGGGGTGGCACTGGGTGGGTTTTGAGGTCCCTTCCATCCCAAGCGTTCGGTGATTCCCTGAGTGTGTAAATGCTGATTTGGGGTGAATGGGCTGGGAGAAGCCACGGCCAGCACCGTGAGCCTGGGGGAGGATCAGGAGGGATGGCTCAGCCCCAGCCCCTGACCCCTCACTTTTCCTTTTGTGTCTGTTCCAGCTGGCTGACCTGAACAAGCGGCTGCCCCCCGAGTCGTGCCTGGCGCCGGCCAAGGCTGCGTGCCGCGCACGGCCGCACACCCTGCACACCCCACACACACAGCACACCCTGCACACCCCACACACCCCACACACACAGCACACCCTGCACACCCCACACACCCCACACACACAGCACACCCTGCACACCCCACACACCCCACACACCATCACCCTGCAGCCGTCCTCGCTGCGCAACCTGCGCCTGCCCAAGCGCCTGCGCGTCATCTACTTCTTCGCCCGCACGCGCCTGGCCCAGCGCCTCATCATGGTACGTGGGGATGGCACTGCAGCTGGGCTGGTACCCTGCCAGGGACACACCTGAGCTGGGGACACACCCCTGACAGGGACACACCTGAGCTGGGCTGGTACCCTGACAGGGACACACCTGAGCTGGGGACACACCCCTGACAGGGACACACCTGAGCTGGGGACACACCCCTGACAGGGACACACCTGAGCTGGGCTGGTACCCTGACAGGGACACACCTGAGCTGGGGACACACCTGAGCTGGGCTGGTACCCTGCCAGGGACACACAACAGCCAGGCAGCCACCCCTGACAGGGACACACCTGAGCCAGGCAGCCACCCCTGCCAGGCCCAACACACCTCCAGGTCCTTGTTCCCACACGAGTCTGGTGCTGCCCCATGGGATCCTGAAGCAGATTTCCAAGGCTGGCTGAGTCTTGAGATGATTTTACAAGCAGAAGTCACAGTTTGTTCCTGCAGATGTGGACTGAGGGCATTTGGGTGATATTTTGCTCAAGGTTTCACTCTTTGCAACTGCTGCAGCCACAGCACTTGTGGTCCTGCTTGTCCCCCATCTCTGCTTTGGATGTCTCTAATGGAATTACAGAGATCTCTGTGTTCCCAGCCCAGTCAGCCAACACTGGCAGTCTAAATTCAATCCCCAGATGGTTTCAGAGCAGTGGGTCCTGCACAAGTGTGGACCCAAAAACCCAAATTGAGCCATGCCAGCCCTGTTTGGGGGTGCCAGACATGCTGGTCCCAGCTGTCTCCTTCCTGCTGGGAAGAGAAGAAGGGGAGAGAAGCTGGGTTCTGAGCACCACGTGGGTCATGGAAATGCGGTGTCCAGGTTCTGTGTGTGCTGGGCAGCGCTGCAAGCCTTCCCCAGGAGCAGTGCTGGGAGCGAGGCTGCAGGAAACGTGGGGTACCCGTGGCTGGGGTGCTGGGGGCACTGAAGGGAGCTGTGTCTCTGCTCACCCTGCACAGGCCGGGACAGTGATCTGGATCGGAATCCTGGTCTACACCGATCCTGCTGGGCTCCGCACCTACCTCACGTCCCAGGTCACCGAGCAGAGTCCCCTGGGGGACGCAGGCCTGCCTCCCATGCCCGTTCCTGGGGGGGTCCTGCCTGCCGGGGACCCCAAGATCGACCTCTCAGTCTTCCCATCGGAGCCGATCCAGCTGTCGGAGAACCACACGCAGCAGCGGGAGCAGAAGTCGGGGCTGGAGCCCAACCAGCACACCTGGGCCCAGGGAGCCGAGGGCAGGGGGAACGGGCAGCTGGAGCTGGGAACGGAAGCAGAGGTGACCTGGGGAGCAGAGGATGAGGAGATCTGGAGGAAGCTTTCCTTCAGGCACTGGCCAGCCCTCTTCAGCTACTACAACATCACCCTGGCCAAGAGGCAAGTGGGCTGGCATGGAGTGCCACAGGCACTGGGCTCTGGGCGTGACCCCATGGGTTTGCCTTCCTCCTGTCCTTCGTGCTCCTCACTCGCGTTGCCCGGTTCCGTGGGGCTCACTGCAGCTGTGTTTGAGCAGGTCCCCGGGGGTGGCCAGAGCTCACAAACCCTCCAGGGCTGTTCCTCTCTGTGCTCCTGCGTGTTTCGTGTGCTTGGTGTCTTGTGTCTTCCTTCACCCTGGCACTGAAGTTCTAAATTTTGCCAAACAAGAAAAGGAGGCTCAGGGGGGACCTGTACCAGAGGGGGCTCTGTCCCTGACAGGAGGGGGAAGCTGGGGAGAGTTGGGCTCTGCTCCCAGGGAGCAGGGACAGAAGAGGGAAGAGCCTCAAGTTGTGCCAGGGAAGGTTCAGGCTGGATATTGGGAAGATTCCTTCCCCAAAAGGGGTGTCTGGCCCTGGCCCAGCTGCTCAGGGCAGGGGTGCAGTCCCCAGTGCTGCAGGGATTTTAAAGCCCTGCGGATGTGGCACTTGGGGACATGGTCAGTGCTGGGAGGATCAGTCAGACTCGATTGTGTCAGAGGGCTTTTCCAACCTCAGTAATTCCAGAATTGTCTGATACAATCATCTGTAAGTGATGGAAGTAGTACATGTGAGGAAGAGACATCTGAGCTGAAGAAGCTTCTTGGTGAGACCCCCCAGCCTGCGGCGCACAGGAAACGAGATCCTTACTTAAATTCATGGCATCCACTTGATCTCATCGGGAATTCATTCCACTGTCGGCTCTTTGAATGGTTCAAACCTGGGCAGTAACTTTAGAGGAGAATATTTCTGAGGAGATCCTTAGTTGAGAGCACCTGAAGTTAGAACGCCCCCTGAGACCTGCCCAGCCACCTGTGCCCGTCCCCTGGTGTCACCCTAAGCCGTTCCCGCTGTCCCTGCTCAGGTACATCAGCATCCTGCCAGCCATCCCCGTCACGCTGTACCTGAACCCTCAGGAGGCCCTGGAGATGCGGCACCCGCAGGAGGCGTCGCGCTACCAGCCCTTCCTGGCGGGCAGGCCGGACACGGCAGCGCAGCCGGAGCCCCGCGGCCACCAGGACGTCACCCTGTACAAGTAAAATGTTCTGCCTCCACCCCAGGGGGCTGCTCTGGGCTGGTCCTTCCATGGGGAGAACAGGGAGCTCCCGAAGCTCTGGTGCCGAGCTCGGGATGCTCCAGTGCAAAATGAAACTGATCCCTCCTGGCAGTTTTCCATCAGCTGAGGGCAGGAGTGGGCTGTGCACGGAGGCCCCGAGGGCAGTATGGGGCTGAGCACTGCGTGATGAGGACAGAAGGTCAATTTGGGGCTTTAAATCTGATTTGATAGAACCCCAGAGTGGCCTGGGTTGGACAGGACCTTAAAACAAACCCGGTCCCACCCTGTGCCATGGGCAGGGACACCCTGCACTATCCCAGCTTGCTCCAAGCCCCATCCAGCCTGGGCTCGGACACTCCCAGGGATCCAGGGGCAGCCACCACCTTGATATCATTTGATAATGATTTATTGGGTATTAGATCAAACTCTGGTGCAAGGAGCTTCCCTCCCTCTGGAGAGGACAGCTCACAACCCCTCCTGCCTGAATCTGCAAGTGCTGAACACAGTGTTATCCCAGTCCCCAGCTGGTGTTTGCTTAAAATCTTAGCTGCTCGTTACTTTCCTTACTGAAAAGCCTCAAAATCTCGTTGAAATTGTCATTTTCCCATTAAAACACCCCTTCATTTCCAACAAATCTCTGTAATTTGTTGAAAAGCTTTCTCAGCTCAGAAATTCAGACCAACACATGAATAATCCTGATCCAGGATTTCCCAAATCTATCGGTGGACTAGGAATTGGAATTTATTGTGTTACCTTTTTGTGTTTGTGTGTGTCTGCCCCAGGGTGGCTGCTCTGGGCCTGGCGTCGGGCATGCTGCTGGTGCTGCTGCTGTTCTGCCTGTACCGGGTGCTGTGCCCCAAGAACTACGGGCAGAGCGGGCCGGGCCGGCGCCGCAGGGGGGACCTGCCCTGTGATGATTACGGCTACTCCCCCCCCGAGACCGAGATCGTGCCCCTGGTGCTCAGGGGACACCTCATGGTAGGTGTAACTCGGAAATAAATGCATAAAGGATAGCGGAGCGCGGAATTCCTGCGGCACGTTCTCATCTCCTCCTGGGACTCTGTGCCAGGATCACACAATCGCCGCCTCCGGCTTCCATTCCCTGCTCTGCTGGGATACCTCCACGTCCCTCAGCTCCAAGGGACAGCTGGATGTGGCACTCGGTGCTCTGGGCTGGGTGACAAGGAGGGGATCAGTCACGGGTGCGACTCTGGGAGGATTTTTCCAATCAGGATGAGTCTGGGATTCTTCCCGTTCTGAGATGGAACAAAGCTCTTGGGCATCCAGACAGATGGGTTTGAAATGCTGCACTGTGTGTCCCAGAAAAGCTTCATCTCTGCTCCTGATCCTGCCTTCCAGCTGGGATGGAACTTTCTAGGGAAAGCAAGACAGATGAGTCTGTTGGATTTGCAGCAGTCCAGTGCACACTGAGGTCTCTGGGCAGAGATTCTGGAATCCCAGAATGGTTTGGCTTGGAAGGGACCCAGAGCCACCCCTGCCACAGGCAGGGACAGCTCCCACTGTCCCAGGCTGCTCCAAGCCCTGTCCAGCCTGGCCTCAGACACTTGCAGGAACACATCCTCACCATCCCTCAGCTCCTGAACCAGCTTTGGTGTCAAATCCATCATCTCTGCAGTTCTTCAGCCACACCAGGCCGTGCTCAGGATCCAGAGGCCTCGGGGGTGCCACACTGAGCTGTGCTTGTCCTTCCTTCCTCGCAGGACATCGAGTGCCTGGCCAGTGACGGGATGCTGCTGGTGAGCTGCTGCCTGGTGGGACAGATCCGCGTGTGGGACGCGCAGACGGGCGACTGCCTCACGGTCATCCCCAAACCCAGGTAGGGCCCTGCCCACCCACAGCCCCGAGCTGCCGGGGAGCGCCCGCCAGCAGCGGGGCTGAGCTGTGTCCCCCCTCGCAGGCTGCGCAGGGACAGCAGCGGCATCTTCGACTACCAGGAGGGCTGGGATCCCAGCCCGGATGGGAAGAACGGGCTGGAGGACTCCTTTGAGAGCAGCCACCAGCTCAAACGGCTGCTGGGGCCCCCCCAGCCCCCCCTGTTCTGCGACCAGCCCGACCTCACCTCCCTCATCGACACCAACTTCTCGGAGCACGCCAGGGCGGCCGAGTCGGAGCCGCGGCTCCGGGCCGTGGGCGCTCGCCACAAGGACTCGGGATACGACTTCAGCAGCCTGGTTGGGAAGGTGTACGAGGAGCACGGCGGCTCCAGCTGCAGGAACGTGAACTTCCCGGGGCTCTCGGCCCCGCACGGCCCCGCCGCCTTCTGCGGGAGCGGCGGGCGCTCCCCGGCGTGCGCCTCCGACGAGGGCGGCTGCGGCGCCCGCCGGCGCAGCCTCGGGGACCGGAGCCTGGGGGACGAGGCCTGCGCGGGATGTGACAAATCCTCACCCCTGCCCTCCTGGGGAGGGGACCTGGAGAGCTCCGTCTGGAGCCTGGAACTGCAGGGAAACCTGATCGTGGCCGGCAGGAGTAATGGGAAGCTGGAGGTGAGGAACAGGGACACAGACACACACGGTGGAGATGAGGAACAGGGACACAGGGAAGGTGGAGATGAGGAGCAGGGACACAGTAACAGGTAGAAATGAGGAACAGGACACAGGGAAGGTGGAGATGAGGAGCTGGGATGCAGTAATGGGTAAGGATGAGGAGCTGGGATGCAGTAATGGGTGAGGATGAGGAGCTGGGATGCAGTAATGGGTGAGGATGAACAGGGATGCAGTAATGGGTGAGGATGAGGAGCTGGGATGCAGTAATGGGTGAGGATGAGGAGCTGGGATGCAGTAATGGGTGAGGATGAGGAGCTGGGATGCAGTAATGGGTGAGGATGAGGAGCTGGGATGCAGTAATGGGTGAGGATGAGGAGCTGGGATGCAGTAATGGGTGAGGATGAGGAGCAGGGATGCAGTAATGGGCGAGGACGAGGAACAGGGATGCAGTAATGGGTGAGGATGAACAGGGATGCAGTAATGGGTGAGGATGAGGAACAGGGATGCAGTAATGGGCGAGGATGAGGAACAGGGATGCAGTAATGGGTAAGGATGAGCTGGGATGCAGTAATGGGTGAGGATGAGGAGCTGGGATGCAGTAATGGGAGGCAGGAGGTCACAGCCTGGGAGCACAGCACAGGGAGCTGCTCAGGATCCCGGACCCCGCTGTGTCCAGTGTTCCTCTGGCCAGGTTCACTGCAGTGACCCCTCCTCCCCCAGGTGTGGGATGCCATCGAGGGGACCCTCCGCAGCAGCAATGATGAAGGACAATCCGGCATCACAGCCCTTGTCTTCCTCAACAACAGGTAACTCCTTGTGCAAGTGCTGGGAGATTCCCAGCCCCGGCTCCACGGCAGCTCCCGGCAGCTGGAATATCCTGAGCTGGAAGGAACCTCCAGGGATCCTCGAGTCCAACCCCTGGCCCTGCCCGAGACACCCCAACAACCCCACCCTGTGCCTGAGAACTCTGTCCAAACACCCCTGGGGTCTGGCAGGCTTGGCTGGAGCTGTGGCCGTTCCCAGGGGAGCCCATTCAGTGCCCAGCCACCTTTTCTTGCTATCCAACCTCGTATCCAGCCCAATCCTTCCGTGTATCCAGCTCTCACCAGCTTTCTTGGCTCCGGGTCTGCTCCAGCAGCCACTTCTCCAGCCCTCGGTCTTGCCAGTAGCTGAATATCCAGAGGGTTTCAGGGCTGGGAGACCTTTGGATCTCTGCCATTGTCCAGTCCATTGGGAGCTGTGTCCGGTGTCCCAGCCCAGCTCCGCGCAGCCTCCTCCCGGGAGCGGGCGGGCTGTGCTTGGCCCGGGGGGTGCCGGCTTTGGGGCTCGGGGAGGGGCCTCTCCTCACCCCCCACATCTCTCCCTCAGGATCGTGGCTGCCCGGCTGAATGGCTCCTTGGATTTCTTCTCTCTGGAGACACACGCGCCCTTGAACCACCTGCAGTTCCGAGGTGAGCGGCTGTTGGAACGTCAGTGCACTGTCCTGGGCTCCTGCCTTCCCCTCCTCCCTCTTCCTCCTCCTCATAGCTGAGTCTTCCTCACACCCACTTCAGCTTTGGTGCCAGCTGCTGCAGAAGCTGCTCCAGAAGCACCCGGAGCTGTGCCCAGCTGAGGGCTCCCTGTGCTGGGAACATCCCCATGCTGGTTTTCCCCAGGGCACGGGGCCAGGGGCTCCCATGTGCTCCCAGCACTGCCCTCACTCCATCCTCTTCTCTCTCCTTTCTCTGTGTGTCACCTGTTCCCACCCCGGGAGCAGCCCGAGCCCTCGCTGCAGCCACAGCACAGCCCAGGCTGGCCCAGGGGCTGGTTAGAGCACAGGGATCCTTTGCTTCTGGAGCAGAATAGAGGGGACGATTCAGATGGGGAGAAATTCTTCCCTGGGAGAGTGGGGAGGGACTGGAATGAACTTCCTGGAGAAGCTGTGGCTGCCCCATCCCTGGAAGTGTCCAAGGCCAGGCTGGACATCCCAGGAGCAGTCTGGGCCAGCAGAAAGTGTCCCTGCCCCTGGCAGGCAGGGTGTGGGACCAGATGGGCTTTAAGGTCTGTTCCATCCCAAACCGGTCTGGAATTCTTTGGGCCTGTTGAGCCCCTGTGTCCAGCAGTTCTGGAGCACAGAGGGCTCACAGCGATGCCAGCCCCAATTCCATAAAGCCCAGCAGACGGAGCCCCCCCAGAGCCCCCCGAGGCTCAGCACCTGGAGTCCCTCAGCCCACAGCAGGGGTGTGACACCGCTGTGCCCCGGAGCTCCGGACAGCTCTACGGTGTTCTTTCACACTCTGGCGCAGACGAGCGCCAAGAGTGGGGAATCCCTGGGGGAATCCCTGGGGATTTCACTTTTCCCTCAGTGAAACCCCCAGAGTGTTGTGCCGCCCCAGGTGCACGGTGCACGGTGTCAGGGGTGGAGGCAGGAAAGCAGAGGAGTCTCCTGGACTGCAGCTCCCAGTGCTGCTTTATCCGGGGAAATGAGGGAGCCGTACCACAAGGGGTCAGGTCCCAGAGAGCCCCAGCCCCAGGGGCGGGAACAAACCACGGACCAATGGGGAACCCCGAGGGGAGGGGACCGCAAATTCCTGACCAATAGGGACACACAGAGGGAGGGAGCAAAATACACTGACCAATGGGGCCTCGAGGGACAAATGATTGGCAGGGAAGGATCTGGAAGGCAGGGTGGGGTTTACAATGATGGACGGGGAGTAGGGGCAGGGCTGGGGTGACGGACGAGGAGCTTTGAAGGCGGAAGGGAGGAATTTGCTTTGATGGATGTGGAGAAACCATTCCACTTAACCTGCGGGGAAAGGAACAAACCACCCAACAGTTTGAACTTTGCCAAAAGTGGATAAACGGGCTGCAGCGGGCGCGCGTGTCCCCGCAGGAGCCGCGGGCAGGAGCAGCCTGCCGCCGTCGCCGGAGCTGGGCCGCGGGGCCGCCGTGCGCTGCCGCCTCACCCACAGCGTGGCCTGCGCCCACCACAAACCCATCACCGCGCTCAAGGCCGCGGCCGGCCGCCTCGTCACCGGCAGCCAGGACCACACGCTCAGGGTGAGGGGACAGGGACGGCTGCTGGGGCACGCGGGGAGGGGAGCTCAGGGTTCTGATCACCCGCCTGCACACGGCGTCGGAGGAGCGGGAAGGACGGAGCCCGGTGAGCGTCACCCCGAGCTGAGCGTGACACCCTCGCACCTCAGGAGAACTATGGAATCACTGAGCTTGGAAAAGCTCTTCAGGAGTATCAAGTCCAACCAGTCCCCAGCACTGCCAATGCCACCACTGACCCATGTCCCCAAGTGCCACGTCCACAGGGCTTTTAAATCCCTGCAGGGATGGGGACTCCACCCCTGCCCTGGACAGCCCCTTCCAATGCCTGACCACTCCTTCCATGAAGGAGTTTTCCCAATATCCAGCCTGAACCTCCCTCTGCTCCTGTCCCTGTTCCCTGGGAGCAGAGCCCGACCCCCCCGGCTGTCCCCTCCTGCCAGGGACTTGTGCAGAGCCAGAAATTCCCCCTGAGCCTCCTTTGCTCTGGGCTGAGCCCCTTCCCAGCTCCCTCAGCCCCTCCTGGGGCTCCAGATCCTCCCCTGGACACTCTCCAGCCTCTCCTGGGGTCTCCAGAGCTGCCACCAGGATTCTGGGGGGTCCCTCGGCATGGCCAGCACAGAAGGATAACCCCTGCCCTGGTGGCCACACTGGGTTTGAAACAATCCAGGTGCTGCTGGCCTCTTACCCCCCTGGGCACAGCTGGTCACTTCCAGCAGCACCCCAGGGTCTGCCCCAGCTTTCCAGCTCCTGTGTCCCCAGACTGGGGCATCCCGTGAGGTTGCTGTGACATACCCTGAGTGGCAGATCCAGGCTCTGGGATGTCCCCTCTCCCCTTCAGCTGTGCAGTGTCCTGTCACCACCCTGCACTGCCCGCCCTGCCCTGGGCTGCAGCACCCCGAGGCACCACGGGGCAGGGGGAGCAGGGGGGATCTGGTGCGTGGTGGGGAGCTCAGGTGGCAGCACCCTGAGCTGGAGCCTCACTCCTGCCCCAGGTGTTCCGGCTGGAGGATTCGTGCTGCCTGTTCACCCTGCAGGGCCACTCGGGAGCCATCACAGCTGTGTACATCGACCAGGTACAGGGGAGCTGCTGGGCCTGAGCCCTCACCTGCCTTCACACCTGGGCTCACCTGAGCTCACAGCTGGACCCAGCCCTGAGAACACAGCCCATACCTGGCTGCAGCCCCGGTCCCATCCCTGACCCATCTGGGTCCCTCCATCTCTGGCCGAGCCGGAGCGTTCCCCCAGTTCCCTGTCAGCTCAGCAGTCCCTTTCCCTGGAGATCTCTTGCTTCTCTGTCCTTCTGGAGCAGGGATTCCCTGTTCCTGCACTGCCAGCTGGGGCTGAGCAGGCCTGAGACGGGGCCTGTGCCCCCAGGGGCTCTCCCCCCCATCTAAGTGAGCTGGGGTTCTGCACTGGGGCTCTGTTGGCCCCAGCCCGCTGAAGCACCCGGAACAGGCAGGGGACACCAGGGCTGGCACTCGGGGCTCCAGCCGCGCTCGCGTGACCCCCTGCCCGTGCTGGGAGAGGGGTGCACCGCGTCCCCCGGCACTGACGTGGCCCCGGTGTCCCGCAGACCATGGTGCTGGCCAGCGGTGGCCAGGACGGGGCCATCTGCCTGTGGGACGTGCTGACGGGCAGCCGCGTGAGCCACGTGTTCGCCCACCGTGGGGATGTCACCTCCCTGACCTGCACCACGTCCTGCGTCATCAGCAGCGGCCTGGACGATGTCATCAGCATCTGGGACCGCAGCTCGGGGATCAAGCTCTACTCCATCCAGCAGGTGGGACCCGTGGGGCAGGAAACCGGGAATTGCTCGGGTTGGAAAACCCTCGGAGACCAGGGAGTCCAATCACCCCCTGTGCTGCCGGGGCCACCGCTGATTGTGTCCCCGGGTGCCACATCCACGTGGCTTTTAAATCCTTCCAGGGAAGGGGACTCCTCTGCTACGCTGGGCAGCCCCTTCCAAAGTCTAATCACCCTTTCTGTGAGGAAATTCCTGCTGATGTCCAACCTGGACCTCCCCTGGCATAACCTGAGGCCGTTCCCTCTCCTCCTGTCCCTGTTCCCTGGGAGCAGAGCCCGACCCCCCCCCCGGCTGTTCCCTCCTGCCAGGGACTTGTGCAGAGCCAGAAATTCCCCCTGAACCTCCTTTTGTCCAGGCTGAGCCCCTTCCCAGCTCCACCTCACACCCTGAGTTTCCCAGCCCCCACAGACACCTCTGAGCAGCCTCTACTCCAGCTCCACACGCTTGGAGAATCCTCCCTGGCCCGGGGAAAGGCTCAGAACGGGCCGGACCCAGCCAAGGCTCTGCCCCTTTCCGACCCTCGGAGCTCAGCTCTCCGCCCTGTGCCCGCAGGAGCTGGGCTGCGGTGCCAGCCTGGGCGTCATCTCCGACAACCTGCTGGTGACGGGCGGCCAGGGCTGCGTGTCCTTCTGGGACATCGGCTACGGGGACCTGCTCCAGACCGTCTACCTGGGCAAGAGCAACGAGTCACAGCCGGCGCGGCAGATCCTGGTGCTGGACAACGCCGCCATCGTCTGCAACTTCGGCAGCGAGCTCAGCCTGGTCTACGTGCCCTCGGTGCTGGATAAGCTGGACTGAGCAGGAGGAGGGCCCGGCGGGGCTCGGGGCTGTGCCGGAGCGGGGACAGGGCCGCCGGCTCCGTGGCTCCATCCGTGCCACCGGGGGGGCTCCGCTCAGCGAGCGGGGCGAGGCCGCCGCCCTGGCGCTGCTCTCCCGGCTCCAGCAGCGTCCCCCGTGTGGTGTCGGGGACCCCCGGCAGGGGGACACGGGGGGGGACAGGGCAGGAGCGGGGCCGGCCCGGCACCGCCCCCAGAACCGGGCTCGGACAGCCCCGGCCCCGGGTGGCAGCCGGGACAGGGCCGGTACCGGCCCCTCCTGGGCTCGGCTCGGCCCCCACGTGCCTTAGGGCGCGGCAGGGCCCCGCCCGACCCCGCCCGGGGCCGCAGCTGCCCCCACCCTATTTATTTATACGCTGTAAATAGTTATTTATTGGGGCAGGGGGCGCGGGGGTCCAGCCCCGGCAGCGCTGCCCTTGCCGTGCCCTGGCACAGCTGCCCTGCCCGGCTCCCTCCCGCGCCCCGGCTGCAGCAATAGCACCTTCCTCCTCCTCCTCCCCTTCCTCCTCCTCCTCCCCTTCCTCCTCCCCTTCCTCCCCTTCCTCCTCCTCCTCCTCCTCCCGCTGCGGGGCCAGAGGAGGCTTCTCTCAGGTTGGGAGCGGGCGGAGCCCTCGCCCCCCTCCTGCAGGCGCTGGGGAGGGACCCGAGCGGGCCCAGCGGACCCCGGGGCTCCCCGAACCGGCCGCGGTGTCCGCCCCGGAGCCCCGGTGATTGTAGGGGCACCCCCGGGACCCCGGCCCAGCCCCCGCGGGTGGCCTTCGCCCAGCTGTACCTTTGTGCTGTACAGGGGACGCTTTTGTACCGACCGTGTTTTATAACGTGTGCAGGAACATCCATTAAACGGAACTAACCCGAGCCCGGCTCAGCCCCCGCTCCCGGCAGCACCAGGGCTCGGCCCTGCAGATAAACTCGCTTTATTTTAGTAGCAAAGAGCTGAAAAAGTCAGTTCTACCCAGAGTCAAACCAAGTGGGGCTGGGGGCCGGGGGGGCCCCCGCCCCCCTCACGCCTTGTTGAGGGTCCAGAGGGGGTCGAGCATGCTGAGGGGGTCATCGCTGGGCCGGGGTCCCCGGAGCCCCTCGCCCGGCTGCGCCTGCAGGAAGTTCTGCTTGTTCATGCGCTGCTTGCCCTTGAGGGACGCGTCCAGGCTGAAGGCCTCGGGTGTCAGCGAGGCCAGGAGCTCCAGGGAGGAGGAGGAGGAGGCCGGGGGGGCAGCGGGGGGCTCTGGCGGCCCCTCGGGGCTCTCCCCCCCTACGTGGTTGCTGCTCTCAGCGTCACCCGCTGCCTCGGGGAGGGGCGGCCGAGGGGCGGGGGGCTCGGGGGTGTCAACACCGTCCACGACGCCGTCGGGAATGACCAGCGGCACCTCGGGATCGGCGGGGTCCGGGGCGGGGGCGGGATCCACCCCCCAGCCCTCCCCGGGCTCCGCGCTGGGCGCCCCCGCTTTGATGCTGAGCTTGGCGATGGTGGCCTGGATGGAGCTGATGGGAACGTCCCCCCCCAGCACCAGGTCCTGCGGGTCCTGCTGGAAGTAGAGCTGGGGGAGAGCGGCCCCGTGAGCCCCGGGAGCGGCAGAGCCCCCGCCAAAACCCCCCGGGCCCGCCCTGCACCCACCTTGGGGGAGGCGCTGTTGGGGGGCTTGGCCGGGGCGGGGGCGCCCACGCCGTGGCGCAGCAGCACCTGCTCGGCGTGGAGCAGGACGGCCTCGAAGCAGAACTTGAGGTGCAGCTGCAGGGGAGGGGACACGGTGAGGCCCGGGGGGGCGGCCCGAGCCCCACACGCCCGGGGGTGCAGCCCCCACCCGGTACCTTCTCCTGCAGCATGTGCTTGCGCTGCTGCCGCATCCGCCTCACCAGCTGCGCCAGCTCCGGGATGCCGTTCCCGGCCTCCACCTCCTGCACGGCCGCGTACAGCAGGCAGAAAGCGCCGGTGCGGCCCACGCCGGAGCTGCGGAGAGACCCCCGAGCCGTGACAGAGCCGAGAGAAGAGGGGGAGCCCCTCTCCCCCGGCCCGGGAGCCCCCCGGCCCCGCTCACCTGCAGTGCACCACGACGGGGGTGTGCAGCGGGCGCTGGTGCAGGTAGTGACCGTGCACCTCCTGGATGAAGCGCAGGAGGCTCCCCTTGCTCTCGGGCAGGCCCCTGGGGACGGGGGAACACTCGCTCGCTGCGCGGGGGCTCCGCACTCGGGGCCCCCCAAACACCCTCCCCGCCTCCGGAGCCGTGCTCGCGGAGCTGCCCCCGCAGGAGATGCCCCGAGCCCCCTCTGTCCCCCCGCGTACAGCTCAGGCCAGGAGGTGAACTGCAGGTGGGCCACGGTGCGTTTGAGGCTCTGCTCGCGGTACTGCAGCGTCAGCATCCGCTCCACGTGCGTGGGGGTCACTCGCAGGCTGGTGAGCACCACGCTCAGGGGACCCTGCGCCACGGGCTGGCCCCGCTCCGACGGGAAGTACCGGAGCACCTTCTGCCAGGGGAACGGCACAGTCAGCACAGCCCGGGGCCCTGCGGCGACACACGGGCACCGTCCCGTCCCCGGCACCCGCACCTTGTCCAGCTCCTGCTCCGACACCAGCATCACGACCACGGACACCTTCTGCTCGTAGATCATGAGCCAGAAGTCGGCGGCGGTGCCGAGCAGCGGGGCCTGGGTGGCGATGAGGGCGGGGCAGTACGGGGACAGGTCCTCCACGCGGCTGGCGTTGATGTAGTCGTCCTTGCCCGAGCGCAGCACGACGCGGTTGCGGTCGTAGGGCATGATGTCCTGGTGCCGGTTCTTCATGGAGTAGCAGCGGGCGATGGCGATGGAGCGCTGCCGGGCGTCGCGTTCCTGAGCCTCCTGCAGCTCCTTCCAGAGCGCGTCCAGCTCGGAGCCGCCGCCGGCCGCGGGCCGCTCCAGCCGCTCGGCCTGGCCGCGGAACCGCTCCAGCTCCGCCAGCAGCCGCCGGACGCGCTCGGGCTCCGCGTACGGATCGGCCTCGATGAGCTGCACGGCCCGGGGCCGCTGCCCCTCCTGCGGGCCCGCCTTGGTGGGCTGCAGCAGCCCCCCGGGCGCGGCCGAGCCGCCGGGCTGGCTCTCGGGGCTGGACGACAGCAGATCGGCGGGGCAGGGGCTCTGCCGAGGGAACGGAGCGTCCCCGGTGCCCGGCGGGGGCAGCGCCGGAGGGGCCCGCGGAGCCGGGGGCTGCACGGGCAGGGCTGGGGACGGGGACGGGGCCGGGGACGGGACCAGCGGGCCCTGGACCACCACGGTGCCCGGCAGGGGCCCGGGAGAAGGGGCCTGGCTGGGAGGGGCGGGCGCGGGCGGACCCAGGGCCGCGGTACCGGGGGGCAGCTGAGCGCTGGGGGGAGCCGGGCTGGGGCAGAAGGGCAGGGCCGGGGGGCCGCCCGGGGCAGGGGTCCTGGGGAAGGGCACGGCCCCGGGGTGTGGGGCCAGGCCCGCGGGGGGCAGCTGCTCCTGCCCGGGGAGCTGGTAGAGCTGGGGGGGCAGCGGGGCCTGCCCCGGGGCCCCCGGAGCGGGGAAGGGCTGCTGGGGAAACTGGGCCGGGGGCGCCAGGGGGCCTCGGGGGGGCTGCTGGAAGGGCAGAGGGGCCTGGGCTCGGCCCGGGGGCAGGAAGGGACCCGGGGGGAACTGCTGGGGACCCTGGGCGAAGGCGGGCGGGGGCTGTGCCTGGGGGAAGGGGGCTTGTGCCGGTGTCCCGAAGGGCTGAACCCCCCCCGCAGCGTAGGGGAAGGGTCCCGGGGGCCCCCCCGGGCGCTGGGGGGGCAGGAAGGGGCCCGGGGGTCCCCGGGGGGGCACGGAGCAGCTGGAGATGGGGGCCTGCCCGCTGTCCACCGTGGTGGTGGCCGGGCGCGTGCCCGGGGGCTCGTGGCCCCCCAGCCCCGGCACGGGCGGCCGGAGGGGCCCGGGGGCCGCCCCGGGCCGGCCCAGGCCGTAGGCGGGGGTGGGCAGGGGCCCGTGCTGCGGGGACGAGCGCGGGGGCGGCACGTGGGGACCCCCCCCGAACCCCGGCTGGCGCATCAGGGGCGCGGCCGGGAAGAGCTGGGGGGCGGCGGAGCTGGGGACAGGCCCGGCCGGGGCCGAGGGCTGCAGGAGCTGCCCCGGGACCCCCCCGGGGGCAGGGAAGGGGACGGCGGCAGGCACGGGCAGGCGGTAGTGCCCCGGGAAGGGGGGCGCGGGGGCCAGGGGGGGCAGCGGGGCGTTGGCCACCCCCCCCCGCAGGAAGTAGGCCTCGGGGGGTCGCAGCCCCCCCGGCAGGGCGGCCAGCGCGGGGGGGGGCAGCTGGCCCAGGGGCCCGGGCAGCAGCTCCGGGGGGAGGCTCCGCAGCTCCTCGGGCAGCTCCGACAGCACCAGGGAGCCCAACTCGGCGGGCTCGGGACCCCCGGCCTCGTCCGGCTGTTTCTTCTGCAGGGGGGGCTTGGGGGCCGTGGGCCGGGGGGGCGGCTGCTTCTTCAGCTCCCTGGGGGCACAGGGGGTCAGTGCCGTCACCCCCCACTGCCCCACGGGCACCGGGAGCCCTGCCCCGGCTCCCAAAGGGCCTCCTCACCCCCGGGGGTCTCACGGCCCCCCCCGGGCCGTGCCCACCCACCTCTCCAGCAGCTGCTGCCGGTGAGCCTCGCTGGCCTGGCACGCCGCCCGCGCCCGCTCCAGCAGCCTGGCCGCCTTCCCCTCCAGGTCCGTGTAGAAATCCTTCCCCTCCTGCGACTTCTTCATCAGGTCCTCGTACGCCTCGTAGGAGGCCACCAGGGTCTGCACGGTCGTGTTCCACCTGGGACGGGGACACGGAGGGGCTCGGTGCTCCAGGCACGCTCCAGTTCCCCGTGGGATGGGCACAGAGGCACCGCAGCCCCAGCAGCGGGGCAGGGCAGAGCGGTGCTGGCCCCACGGCTGCCCCGGGGGGTTGGGGCCGTTCCCGGGCCCTCCTCACTCACTTGTGCTCCACCTCGGCCAGGGCCTTGCGCACGGCCGCGTATTTGACGTTGGCGTCGGTCAGGGCCTTGAGCACGTTCTCCTGGGCAGCCAAGTTCTGCTCCAGGTACACCTTGAGCTGGTCGTACTTCTTGAGCTGCTCCTCAAAGAGCTTCTGCGGGGACACGGGAGGGTCGGCGGGGCTCAGGGACAGCGCGGCCCCAGCGAGGTCCCCACGCCCACCTTCATCTCGGAGCGGTCGGTGGTGACCAGCGAGGTGGTGATGTCGTCCTTCTGGATCATCTCCCGCAGCTGCTGCTCCAGGGACATCCGCTGCTCCCGCATCTCCTGCACCTTGGCCAGGATCCGCTTCAGGTTCTGCAGCACCTGTTTGTCGTCTGGGGCGGGGGGTCAGGGGCTGAGGAACCCCAGGGAACCCGCGGGGGGATCTGCAGAGCCAGGCCTTGCCTGGGACCCCCTGTCCCCTGTCCCCAGCCAGGAGCCACGCTGCACGGTCCCTTGGGGACAAACCCCCGCCCCACAGACACAGCCAGGGGACACACAGGGACCCCCGGGGGGCACAGAGAGGGACAGCCCTGCCTCCCCCAGCCAGGAGGGGACACTGCCAGTCCCCTGTGGGGACACAAGGGGTACAGCCCTGCCCCCCCAGCCCCCCATGGCAGACTCACCTTCAGAGAGGGTGGGCGTGGGCAGCGCAGCCCGGACCTGCTCCAGGGGGCCGCCGAGCAGGCGCAGGTTGCCCAGGTGCAGGTTCATGGCGCGGTGCAGCTCGGTGTTGGTGAAGCTCGCCTTCTCGTGCAGCTCCAGGTACTTGGAGCACTCCTTGCTCACCTCGGCCAGCCCCGGGGGGGACCCTGGCGCCGGCGGGACCCTCCCCAGCAGCTCCTGCAGCTTCCGCTCCTGCGCCTCATCCTCCTCCAGCAGGTCCCGGATCTCCTTCAGCGACGCCTCCACGTCGGTGAAGACCCCGGAGAGCACTGGGGGGACACGGGGGGGCTGCTGGGGGTGGGGTCAGCTCCTGCCTGGAGCCAGGCACGGACACGGTGGCTCCAGGAGTCACCCTGGCTGTGACAGCCCCAGGCAGGGACACGGCAGCCCAGAGCTCCTGGGCACCCTCAGGGTCATCCCCCCTCCCATCCAACAGGGAAAACGCTTTGGGATTCAGGACTTTGTGCCAGTACAGAACCAGCCACACGTGAGAACATTCCCAGCACCTTGGGCAGGGAACAACGCTGGCCCCCAGCCGCAGGGCCAGCCCCCCCAGCCCCCCCAGCCCTCACCCTGCATGGACTGGACAAGGTTGCGGACGGTGTCGGGGCGCACGCTGAGCGCGGCGCATTTCTCCATCAGCACGGGCGGGATGTGCTCGTACATGTCCAGGTTGTCCACGGTGTCGGGGTCCAGCTGCATGGAGTCCATGAACTGGCTGTGGGACACAGAGGGGCCCCTGAGGGGTGGCACTGTCCCCCCTCCCAGAGGCTCGGGAGCACCGGGACCCCGTGGGGCAGCAGGGCCGGGCCCCTCACGTACTCCAGCACTTCGTTCTTGGCTTCGATCTTGGCCATCACGTCCCGCAGCAGCTTGGCCTTTTCCTCACTGGGATGGGACAGAACAGAACCCGGTGTGAGTGCAGAGAAATCCTCACCAGGCACCACAGCCCCAGCTCCATCCATCCACCCATGGATTCCATCCATCCATCATCCATCCATCATCCATCCATCATCCATCATCCATCCATCCATCCATCCATCCATCCATCATCCATCCATCCATCCATCATCCATCCATCCATCCATCCATCCATCCATCATCCATCCATCCATCATCCATCATCCATCATCCATCCATCCATCATCCATCATCCATCCATCCATCCATCATCCATCATCCATCCATCCATCCATCCATCATCCATCCATCCATCCATCCATCCATCATCCATCATCCATCATCCATCCATCATCCATCCATCCATCATCCATCCATCATCCATCCATCATCCATCCATCATCCATCATCCATCCATCATCCATCCATCCATCCATCCATCCATCCATCCATCCATCATCCATCCATCATCCATCATCCATCCATCATCCATCCATCATCCATCCATCCATCATCCATCCATCCATCCATCCATCCATCCATCCATCATCCATCCATCATCCATCCATCCATCCATCCATCCATCATCCATCCATCCATCCATCCATCATCCATCCATCCATCCATCCATCCATCATCCATCCATCCATCATCCATCCATCCACATCCATCATCCATCCATCCATCATCCATCATCCATCATCCATCCATCATCCATCCATCCATCCATCATCCATCATCCATCCATCCATCATCCATCATCCATCCATCATCCATCCATCATCCATCCATCATCCATCCATCATCCATCATCCATCATCCATCCATCATCCATCCTTCATCCATCATCCATCCATCATCCATCCATCCACGGATTCCATCCATCACCCATCATCCATCCATCATCCATCCATCCACCATCTATCCATCATCCATCACCCATCATCCATCCATCACCCATCATCCATCCATCCATCATCCATCCATCCATCCATCATCCATCCATCATCCATCCATCCATCATCCATCCATCATCCATCCATCCATCATCCATCCATCCATCCTTCATCCATCATCCATCCATCCATCATCCATCCATCCATCCATCCATCCATCCATCCATCCATCCACGGATTCCATCCATCCCATCCCACCTGCTGTGGCTGTTTCTGGACACACCTGTAGAGGGACGAGGCCTCGTGGGCAGCCATGGGCACCAGCTTGGCAAAGATGTCCGGGCCGGTGACCGCGGGGTCCGTGGGGTTGACGGGCAGAGCCTTCACCAAGGGGGCACCTGAGGGACACAGCCCGGGCTGGGATCGCTCCTGAACGGCTGCTCCTGCCAGTCCCAGTGGATCCCTGTCCCTGAACGGCTGCTCCTGCCAGTCCCAGTGGATCCCTGTCCCTGAACATCTGCTCAATCCCAGCGGATCCCTGTCCCCAGGGGCCCGAAGCCCCCTGACCTTTGACGGACTGCAGAGTGTCCAGCGCGGGCACGGCCTCGTGGTAGATGAAGTCGTTGTCCTTTTTGGCCGAGTTGTACCTGGGAACGGGAGGTGGTGCTGGCAGAGAAGGAGCAGGTGACATTCCCGGCTCCCTGAGCTCGCTCCCAACGGGCTCGGCCCCGCTGGGATTGCTCCAGCAATTCCCACAGCAGCCATCCACGCCCAGGGCCCGGGGCAGCGCCGGGCTCTGCCCGTCAGGACACCGGGAACGCTCCCCACGCTCCATGTCCACGTCCACCAACATTCCCGAGCCCTGGAAAAGGACAGAGACACCCTGGGGTGCCTCACAGACTCACTTGCCACCGATGACATCCATGGTGAACCTCAGAGCTTCCTGCACGGCTTCGGGCTGGCCCTGTGGGATGGAGAGGGGAATGGATCCCTCCCTCCTCCCCGGCAGCCCCCAGCCCAGCTGGGAGGGGAAGCCCCCAGCCCCGGGGGCAGGAACGCACCTTTGCCAGCTTGATGGCTTCGTTGAGCTTGTCCAGAGCGCTCTGGAAGTAGATGACCTGCGGGACAGCGGGAGTTGGGCTCGGGGAACACCAGGCCCCGAGGGCCAGAGCTCCCCACGGCTTTCCCAGAGCAGCCAGGCCCTGACACAGGACACGGCTGTGGATTCCCAACCTCTCCCAGGACCACGATCCACAGGTTGGAGCGGATGAAATGGGATCACACAGCCCCACTTACCCTTTCCCCAAACTTCTGCTGCTCCTCGGCCTGTTTCCCCATGTGCAGCTGGAAGAAAACCGGGATCAGAGCTCTGTAACTCCAGGGGGAGCTTTGAGAGGGGCAGGAAAACCCCCGGGAGCGGCCAGGGCTGCTCCAGAGCTGGCAGGAGCATCCCGAGAGCCCCCCAGCCCCAGCTCCCCCCACTCACGTGGGCCACAGCAGCGAAATAATAGATTTTCATTTGAACCAGTTTCTTCCAATCCTTCTGGATCTTGCCCAGCAGCGAGGCCGTCTCCGAGTTCTCCAGCGCCCGGCAGGCCTCCTTGTAGTAATCCACCACCTATGGAGAGGGAGAGGGGAGAAACCTGGAATTCTGCATCCCAGGGGAACCAGGGCAGGGGGAAAGGCTGGGGGGAGCTCAGGGATGAGTTTGGGACCAGCCCAGGCTGCTCCCAGCCCCATCCAGCCCGGCCTTGGGCACTTCCAGGGATCCAGGGGCAGGCACAGCTGCTCTGGGAAATCATTCCAGTCCCTCACCCACCTCACAGCCAAGAATTCCTTCCAATACTCCCCCCCATCTCCCCTGGCAGTGGGAAGCCATTCCCTGTGTCCTGTCACTGCAGGCCCTTGCCCAAAGGATCCCGGGATCCTGGGAGCAGCTCCTGGAGCTCACCTGGGCACTGATCCGGGCCACGAGGAAGCTCTTCCTGTTATCCAGCATGGACTTCTCCAGGAGACACTCCTGTGCCTGGCCCTGCCGGGGACAGAGCAGTGTTCAGTGTCCCCAGCCCCTGGGACAGCCCAGACCCCACAAGGAACCCCTGGAGGACACCGGGATGCAGAGGGAACACCAGCCCCACGGACACGCTCCAGGTGTCCCCGTGTCCCCATCCCTACCAGCATGAGGTTGATGTTGAGGCTGAGGATCTGGTGGCTCATGTCCACGCTGTAGGAATGAGGGAAGTGATCCCGCAGGTAGGTGAAGGCACCGGCAGCACACTGGAAGTGGGTGCAGGAAACCTTCATGCCCTGAGGGGACAGAATCCTTGGGCTTGGAAAAGTTTCCCAGATCATGGGAATCCATTCCTGATCGTGTCCCTGATGGTGCCACATCCACAGGGATTTTAAATCCCTCCAGGGATGGGGACTCCACCCTGTCCTGGGCAGCTGGGCCAGGGCTGGAGAGCCTTTTTGGGGAAGGAATATTCCAAATTTCCAACTGAGCCTCCCCTGGCCCAGCCTGAGGCCGTTCCCTCTCCTCCTGTCCCTGTTCCTGGGAGCAGAGCCCGACCCCCCCCGGCTGTCCCCTCCTGTCCCCAAGGCTCCTCCTGAGTCCCCTCAGCCCCTCCTGGTGCTCCAGCCCCTCAATGTCCTGCACCTGCAGACCCCAAAGCTGCTCCAGGTTCCCCACAGTGCCCAGCACAGGGACAGGGACAAGGACAGGCCCTGCCACACGCAGCTGGCACTGCCCAGGTGCCACCTGTGCCCCGGGGACAGCGCTGGCACGGCGGGGCCGTTACCTCCTCGGACACTCGCTTGTCCATGGCTCCCAGCATGGAATGCAGAGCTCCTGTGGGGACAGGTGGGGGCTCAGGGACACCCCGAGAGCCCCTGGGAAAGGGGGCTGGGGCCAGGAGCCCCGGAGCTGAGGGAATGCAGAGCTCACCCAGGTTGTAGAGGACACAGGCCTGCTCGTACTTGATGTCCTCGTGTGTCACCGCCTTGCCCGAGAAGATCTCAGTCCTGGGGAAGGGGGCACAGGACAGGGAGCAAACAGGGATTCTCCCAGGAGGAATCACTGGGAGCCCCATTCCCCGAGGGTTCCCAGGACCCCATTCCCCAGAGATCCCCTGGGATCCCCCTGTGCCACCCTGGGCAGGACTCCATTCCCCAGGGGGGTCCTGGAGCAGCTCCTCCACAGGGAATGGGCATGGCCACATCCTGGATCCCCATCCCAGTCCCCATCCCAGCCCCTCACCTCACCTGCCCAGCTCAGCCCTCTATCCCAGATCCCCATCCCAGATCCCAGTCCCCCATCCCATCCCACACCCCACACCCCAGATCCCATCCCAGATCCCATCCCACACCCCAGATCCCAGACCCCTGAACCCATCCCAGATCCCATCCCACACCCCAGATCCCAGACCCCTGAACCCATCCCAGATCCCATCCCACACCCCAGATCCCAGACCCCTGAACCCATCCCAGATCCCATCCCACACCCCAGATCCCAGACCCCCGATCCCAGTCGCTCACCAGGTGACGGGCACGGCCGCGTCCTGCCCGTTTCCCATGGGGATGCGGCTCTGCAGGAAGTGCAGCTGCCCCAGGTACTTGCGCAAGGTGCTGCAGCCCTCGAAATCCCTGGGAACGCTGACGGCGCTCTGGGAACGGGACAGGAGCAGGGACAGGAGCAGGGACGGGAGCAGGGACAGGAGCAGGGACAGGAGCAGGGACAGGAGCAGGGACAGGAACAGGGACAGGAGCAGGGACAGGAGCAGGGACAGGAGCAGGGACAGGAGCAGGGACAGGGACGGGAGCAGGGACGGGAGCAGGAGCAGGGACAGGGACAGGAACAGGGACAGGGACAGGAGCAGGGACAGGGACAGGAGCAGGGACAGGGACAGGAGCAGGGACGGGAGCAGGGACGGGAGCAGGGACGGGAGCAGGGACAGGGACAGGGACAGGAGCATGGACAGGAGCAGGGACAGGAACAGGGACAGGGACAGGAGCAGGGACAGGAGCAGGGACAGGAGCAGGGACAGGGACAGGAGCAGGGACAGGAGCAGGGACAGGAGCAGGGACAGGAGCAGGGACAGGAGCAGGGACAGGAACAGGGACAGGAACAGGGACAGGAACAGGGACAGGGACAGGAGCAGGGACAGGAGCAGGGACAGGAGCAGGGACAGGAGCAGGAGCAGGAGCAGGGACAGGAGCAGGGACAGGAGCAGGGACAGGAGCAGGGACAGGAGCAGGGACAGGGACAGGAGCAGGGACAGGGACAGGAGCAGGGACAGGAGCAGGGACAGGAGCAGGGACAGGAGCAGGAGCAGGAGCAGGAGCAGGGACAGGAGCAGGGACAGGAGCAGGGACAGGAACAGGGACAGGAACAGGGACAGGAACAGGGACAGGGACAGGAGCAGGAGCAGGAGCAGGGACAGGGGACACATCCTGGAGCTGTGCTGTGGGGGAGGCCGAGCCAGCACCGCCCCAGGCTCCCGCCAAGCCCCGGGAGCAGCCGTGCTGCCCCAAAAACGCGGCTGGGAAAGCGAGGCTCTGCAGCCCTGGCACAGCCCCCAGGGCCGGGAGAACCGCGGGGATTGGGGAGTCCTGGGAACATTTCCTGCCCTCCTGCCTCAGGAGAAATCCCAGTGCTGGGCTGGGGGTGTCTGAGCCCCCCTCTCTGGGCCTGCTGGGACCCCCCCCAGGCTTTGGGATCCCTGGGGAGTTGTCCCTGCTCCCCCCAGGCAGCAGCTCCCGGCTCCTGGATCACCGGGATCACCCAAGGGCCGCTCCGTGGGGCACGGGAGAGGGAGGGGAGCAGCTGAGGCACAGCCCCCGGCCCGGGGGGGGCGGCAGAGCCAGCCCAGAGCCCCCCGGGGCAGCCCCGAGGGTCCCCTCACCTGCCGGAGCAGCTCCAGCTTCCGCAGCTCCTCGTTGTAGCTCTCGGGGTTCTCGCCATAGTTCTTCAGCACAAACTGGGGAGGCACAGGGTGAGCGGCCCCGAGATCCCACGGGGGAGAATCCCAATCCCACCCACGGGCAGCAGGGATCGGGGTGGGGTCAGGGTGAGATCACTGGGATCGGGGTGGGATCACTGGGATAGGGGTGGGATCGGTGTGGGGTCAGTGGGATCAGGGTGGGGTCAGGCCGGGATCACTGGTATCAGGATGGGATCGGAGTGGGATCGCTGGGATCAGGATGGGATCGGAGTGGGATCACTGGGATCAGGATGGGATCGGAGTGGGATCGCTGGGATCAGGATGGGATCGGAGTGGGATCGCTGGGATCAGGATGGGATCGGAGTGGGATCGCTGGGATCAGGATGGGATCGGAGTGGGATCGCTGGGATCGGGCTGGGATCACTGGGATCGGGATGGGATCAGAGTGGGATCGCTGGGATCACGCTGGGATCACTGGGATCAGGATGGGATCAGAGTGGGATCGCTGGGATCACGCTGGGATCACTGGGATCAGGATGGGATCGGAGTGGGATCACTGGGATCAGGATGGGATCGGAGTGGGATCGCTGGGATCAGGATGGGATCGGAGTGGGATCGCTGGGATCACGCTGGGATCACTGGGATCAGGATGGGATCGGAGTGGGATCGCTGGGATCACGCTGGGATCAGGATGGGATCAGAGTGGGATCGCTGGGATCACGCTGGGATCACTGGGATCAGGATGGGATCGCTGGGATCACGCTGGGATCCCGGTGGGATCAGGGAACGGCTGAGCCGGGACAGGGAGCTGCGGGCAGGGAGAAGCGGCCAAGGGGCACCGCCTGTGCCCCCCAGAACCGCGGGGGGAGCCAGGCCGGCCCTGAGGAGCCCCCGAAATCCCGCGGCACGGACTGGAGCTTGTTTGGCGCCGCTAATTAAGTGACTAATTACGCAGGTCTCCGCGGGGGTGGCAGGGAGCCTTCGGGAAGGGATCCCGTCCTCTCCCCGTCCCGATCCAAACCCCTCAGCTCCGATCCCCGACCGCCGTTCCCCCTTCCCGGGACCCCCGAAGGCGCCCGGACCTTCCCGTGTCCCTCCCGGATCCCAAACCCCCGCCCGGGCCCCGCCGGCCCGGCCCCGGCCCCGGCCCCGGCCCCACCTTCTTGACGGTGGCGTTGAAGGCGAACTCGCCGGCCTCCTTCAGGTCGAGCCAGATCATGGGCATGCGGGGCACGGCCTCCATCCCGGCCCGATCCCGGCCCGATCCCGGCCCGATCCCGGCCCGATCCCGGCCCGATCCCGGCCCGATCCCGGCCCGATCCCGGCCCGATCCCGGCCCGATCCCGGCCCGATCCCGGCCCGCCGGAACCGCGCGCGGGGGCTCACGGGACACCGAGCCCGCGCGACACTTCCGGCTCCGTTCCCATGGCAACGCCCCGCCCATAAAAGGGTCCGCGTGGCCACGCCCACTCGGAGCGCGACATGCGCAGTTGCCATGGGGCGCCTCTCCCGCTGATTGGAGGAGACGGCTGTTGTCATGGCTAAGCCCCGCCCCGGAAGTAGAGTGGTTGCTATGGCAACCGGCCATGCGCGGCCCGTCCCCAGCCCTTTCAAGGCCGCCCTATCGGGGTGCCGTTAATTAATTAACCCGTTAATTACCCATTTACCCAGCTCCCGCGGCCCCCCAGTGTCGTGTTGTGTATTGAGGGCTCCAGGACGCCTCGGTGGTCTCAGGGACGCCTCGCTCTCCCCACACGGCTGCTCCAACAACGTGGATCAATCAGAGTAACAGGAGTTTTATCTTATTAAATGCCATTAAAGTATTTAACCCGTTAATGTCATTATCTGGTCCAGTAATTGATCCGTTAATTGTTTGAGCCGGTAACAGAACAGGAGCAGCTCCTCAGCCGCTTCCAAGATCCTGCAGGAGCACAGCAGATCCAACTGGGAATCACATCCAACCCCAGATCCAACTGGGAATCACATTCCTGCTCCCAGATCCAACTGGGAATCACATCCAACCCCAGATCCAACTGGGAATCACATCCCTGCTCCCAGATCCAACTGGGAATCACATCCAACCCCAGATCCAACTGGGAATCTCATCCCTGCTCCCAGATCCAACTGGGAATCACATCCCTGCTCCCAGATCCAACTGGGAATCTCATCCCTGCTCCCAGATCCAACTGGGAATCACATCCAACCCCAGATCCAACTGGGAATCACATCCCTGCTCCCAGATCCAACTGGGAATCACATCCCTGCTCCCAGATCCAACTGGGAATCACATCCCTGCTCCCAGATCCAACTGGGAATCACATCCCTGCTCCCAGATCCAGCTGGGAATCACATCCCTGCTCCCAGATCCAACTGGGAATCTCATCCCTGCTCCCAGATCCAACTGGGAATAACATCCCTGCTCCCAGATCCAACTGGGAATCACATCCAACCCCAGATCCAACTGGGAATCACATCCCTGCTCCCAGATCCAACTGGGAATCACATCCAACCCCAGATCCAGCTGGGAATCACATCCCTGCTCCCAGATCCAGCTGGGAATCACATCCCTGCTCCCAGATCCAACTGGGAATCACATTCCTGCTCCCAGATCCAACTGGGAATCACATTCCTGCTCCCAGATCCAACTGGGAATCACATTCCTGCTCCCAGATCCAGCTGGGAATCACATCCAACCCCAGATCCAACTGGGAATCTCATCCCTGCTCCCCCTGTCCCACTCCATCAGCCCCCAGACGGACACCAGGACACAGGACGTGAGCACAGGGACATTGGGACACCAGGATTTGGGACATGGGGACACCAGGATTTGGGACATTGGGACATGGGGACACCAGGATTTGGGACACCAGGATTTGGGACATTGGGACATGGGGACACCAGGATTTGGGACATTGGGACACCAGGATTTGGGACATGGGGACACCAGGATCTGGGACATGGGGACACCAGGATTTGGGACATTGGGACATGGGGACACCAGGATTTGGGACACCAGGATTTGGGACATTGGGACATGGGGACACCAGGATCTGGGACATTGGGACACCAGGATTTGGGACATTGGGACACCAGGATTTGGGACATGGGGACACCAGGATCTGGGACATGGGGACACCAGGATTTGGGACATTGGGACATGGGGACACCAGGATTTGGGACATTGGGACATGGGGACACCAGGATTTGGGACATTGGGACACCAGGATCTGGGACATGGGGACACGCTGTGGGTCCCTGCTCCAGCACCTGGAGCTTCTTCCCCTCGCACTCCCTCCCTGCTTTTATCCCTTTCACCAGAAACAAAAGAAGCTCTGCAATCAAAGCGTGGAAAAACTACAGGTTCACGTTTAATTCCCTAACTTCGGCACTTCTGAATCCTCATTTTCCCCACGGAATCTGCTCCAGCTCCTCCTTCCATCCTGGATAAATCAATCCCTGGGGGATAACGGCCCGGGAAGGGTGGGACGGGCAGGTGACAGCAGCACACCCTGTGCTGGCAGCATTAATTAACCACAACTGGGTTAATTACGGTGACGAGAGCGCCGCGGCCACTTCCTCCGTCCTGCTGCTTTCCTGAATCGCTGTGGGTCAGCAGGGAGCGAGCCTGGGATGGGAAGGGCAGGAATGTCACCCTGACCCCCTCCAGGGCAGGAATGTCCCCCTGTCCCCCTCCAGGGCAGGAATGTCCCCCTGTCCCCCCCTCAAGGGCAGGAATGTCCCCCTGTCCCCCCCTCAAGGGCAGGAATGTCCCCCTGTCCCCCCCTCCAGGGCAGGAATGTCCCCCTGTCCCCCCCTCAAGGGCAGGAATGTCCCCCTGTCCCCCCCTCCAGGGCAGGAATGTCCCCCTGTCCCCCTGCAGGGCAGGAATGCCCCCCTGTCCCCCTGCAGGGCAGGAATGTCCCCCTGTCCCCCTGCAGGGCAGGAATGTCCCCCTGTCCCCCTGCAGGGCAGGAATGTCACCCTGTCCCCCCCTGCAGGGCAGGAATGTCCCCCTGTCCCCCCCTCCAGGGCAGGAATGTCCCCCTGTCCCCCCCTGCAGGGCAGGAATGTCCCCCTGTAGGGCAGGAATGTCCCCCTGTCCCCCTGCAGGGCAGGAATGTCCCCCTGTCCCCCCCTCCAGGGCAGGAATGTCCCCCTGTCCCCCCCTCCAGGGCAGGAATGTCCCCCTGTAGGGCAGGAATGTCCCCCTGTCCCCCTGCAGGGCAGGAATGTCCCCCTGTCCCCCTGCAGGGCAGGAATGTCCCCCTGTCCCCCTGTCCCCCTCCCCCTGGGCCCGGGGATGTGCGAGGGTTCCATAACCGCCCCCGGGAATCGCCAGGAGCGGCCTCAAACGGCCCCGGCTGCTCTGGCAGCGCTGCAGGAACGGGGGAGCCACAGCAGGCACCCCCACGCTGGAGCCTGCGGGGGGACACGGGGACAGCTGGGGACAGCTGGGGACACAGGGAATCCCGGGATCTGAGGGGCACCGGGATGTGCTGGCGGGGGGGGGGCACCCCAGGAGTGACAAGGGACAGCCCAGGGGGACAGGGGACACCCCAGGAGTGAGAAGGGACACCCCAGGATGAGAAGGGACACCCCAGGGTGAGAAGGGACACCCCAGGGTGACAGGGGGCACCCCAGGGTGAGAAGGGACACCCCAGGATGACAAGGGACAGCCCAGGATGACAAGGGACAGCCCAGGATGACAAGGGACAGCCCAGGGTGACAGGGGACAGCCCAGGGTGACAGGGGACAGCCCAGGATGACAAGGAACACCCCAGGATGAGAAGGGACACCCCAGGATGAGAAGGGACACCCCAGGATGAGAAGGGACACCCAGGATGACAAGGAACACCCCAGGGTGAGAAGGGACACCCCAGGGTGAGAAGGGACACCCCAGGGTGAGAAGGGACACCCCAGGATGACAAAGGACACCCCAGGATGACAAAGGACACCCCGGGATGACAAGGGACACCCCAGGATGACAAAGGACACCCCAGGATGAGAAGGGACACCCCAGGATGAGAAGGGACACCCCAGGGTGAGAAGGGACACCCCAGGGTGACAAGGGACACCCCAGGATGACAAAGGACACCCCAGGGTGACAAAGGACACCCCAGGATGACAAGGGACACCCCAGGGTGAGAAGGGACACCCCAGGGTGAGAAGGGACACCCCAGGGTGACCGGGGACACCCCCGGCTCCCCGGAGCAGATCTCCCCGACACTCCCGTGCTCATCCCAGCCCTCACACCCGCGCTGGGGCCCGAGGAGCCGCTGACAAACCCGGGCGGGCGGTGCTGACAAACGAACCCTGCCGGGACGGAGCTCCGCGTCTCACGGCATTCACAGCCCTAATTAACCAAAATTGGGTTAATTACGGCGGCAGCTCCCTCGAATCCACTTCCTTCTCCACGGCGGCTTCTTGAATCCGTCTGGATCCCCCTCTGGAGCGGCGCCTGGAACGGGAAGGGGCGGGAATGTCACGGGCCGTGCCCGGAGGTTTCGGGCTCCCGCAATCCCACCCAGCCCGGGATGTCCGGGGGGTCTATGACCGCCCCCGGGGAGCGCCGGGAGCGGCCTCAAACGGCCCCGGGATGCTCTGGCAGCGCTGCAGGAATGGCAGGGGTCACGGCAGGCCCCGCCATGCTGGAGCCTGCGGCGGGAACGGCTCCCGAGGGAGCCTCCATCCGCCGGGACTGCCCGGCACAGCCCCGGCAGCCCTTCCCAGGACGCACCGCGCGGCCCCGGGAGCCATCGGAGGTCCCGCGGGGGCGGCACCGGGCGCGGATGGCGGCGGATGCGCACGGGCCGCCATCCCGCCCTCACCGGCTGCTGCGGCGGCCATGGCGGAGAGAGCGGCGCCTCGTGCTGACGTCACAGAACTGCGCGGCGGGCTGAAAGGGGCGTGGTCTGAAGCTGCGGTCGTATTTATGACATCACAATGGGGGCGGGGCCACGGAGGGCGTGACCCCGTGGCGGCGGGCGTGGTTTCAGGGTGGGCGTGGCCTGCAGTGTGGCCTGTCTGGCGCATGCGCACTGCGCTCGCCTCCCCTCGGCCGCGGGACCATGACGTCACGGGAAGGCGCCGCCCAAGATGGCGGCGGGGCCGAGCCGCGGGCGCTGAGGCGGCGCCGGGACCGGGACCGGGACCGGGATCGGGATCGGGATCGGGACCGGGAGGCGGGGCTGGAGCGGGAACAGGGCGGGCCA
This sequence comes from Pseudopodoces humilis, assembly GCF_049639895.1. Classification (NCBI taxonomy): domain Eukaryota; kingdom Metazoa; phylum Chordata; class Aves; order Passeriformes; family Paridae; genus Pseudopodoces; species Pseudopodoces humilis. The sequence continues at coordinate 151,662,512 of NC_142200.1, forward strand.
TGGCCGCCGCCGCCGCCGCCGCCGCGCGCTGAGGCCCCGCCGCTGCCCCGGGCCGGGATGCCCCGGGGGGGGCCCGGGCCGCCGCCGGAGCCATGGAGGAGGAGGGCAAGAAGGGCAAGAAGGTGAGAGCGGGGGCCCGGGGGCAGCGCTGCCGGTGCCCGGTGCCCGATCCCCTCCCGGGGCTGCTCCTGAGCCCCTTCCCGGGAGGTCCCGGCTTCCCCTCCCCGGGGCCCGGCCCCGATCCCCCCCAAACCCCGCGCCGTGCATGAGGGCTCGGACAAGGTTATTAATTGATGGGGTCATTAATTACGGAGCGATTCATTGATGAGCTCGCTAATTTATTTAAATCGTTAGTGCTGCACCTTAATTGAATTCATAGCCCTATTAATTTATGCGTTATTATATTATTATCGGTTAGGTTATTATTTTGCGTTACATTAATTTATGTGCTTATCGTGTCTCCGGGGCACACAGGAGCGCTGATTCCCCCTCCAGCCCCTCCGTGTCCCCTGGCCAGGCTCAGCCCGAGCTGCTCCGCACGCCTGGGGCAGGAGGATGGCATTGATCCCGGAATTCCGGGGGAAATCCGGCATTTCGGGAGCCCCGGGGCTGGCGGGGTCCCGGCAGCTCGCAGCAGGTTCCTGCTGAATGGGTCCAGAATGGGGAAAAGCCAGCGGGATTTGTTTGGGATTGCCCTGCAGGCTTCCCAGGCAGGCGGATGTGGGAGTTGCAGGCAGGGGTGGCCGCGGGACATGCGGCGGGAGGGAGTTCTGGATGATCCTGCTTTGGGAAGGAATCCCGCTGCTCCAGGGGGTTCTGGCTCACCTGGGCCATCCCGCTTTATCTCCTGGAACATTCTGGATCGTTCCCTGCTCCCTGCCCCAGGGACACGCTGGGCTGGGCCCCTGAGCCTCTTATCCCACCTGGATGAGCACACTTGTGATCCCTGGGAGCCCTCTGATCCCAGTGATATCTGTGAACCCTGACATCCCTGGGATCCCTGAGATCCCTGTGGTCCCTGACATCCCTCTGATCCCAGTGATACCTGAGATCCCTCTGATCCCACTAAGCCCTGAGATCTCCAAGATCCCTGCGATCCCTCTGATCCCAGTGATCCCTGAGATCCCTCTGATCCCAGTGATCCCTGAGATCCCACCGAGCCCTGAGATCTCCAAGATCCCTGCGATCCCTGTGATCCTGTGAGCCCTGCGATCCCTGGGATCCTTGAGATCCCCGCAGTCCCTGTGATCCCTCTGATCCCTGCTATCCCTGCCATCCCAGGGATCCCTGCTCCTGCCCTTTCCCAGGGCTGATCCCGGTGTTCCAGTGCCCCCTTGGGCAGTGCCGGTTCCCACCGTGGCCACTCCTGCCCTGCTCCCGATGGATCGCGGGGCAGGGCCTCGGCTGTGGCCCCTCCTCAGCGGATCCATCACCTCCTGGAGCAAGTTCTCCATCCTTTGGGTGGCTCATGAACCCTTGGAGCTGCTGCCTGGGGATCACCCTGGTAATCCAGTAATAAACTTGGATCATTTGGCTGCGGAGAGGGGAAGATCCATCTTCGGCTTCCTGAGATGTTCCAGCTGCGGGGGAAACTCTCATTCCTGCTTTTCCCCCTCTGTGGATCATTCCAGCGGCATTCTGAGCCGAGTTCCCTCAGTCCTGATCCAAAGGGAGCTCAGGACAGCTTGCCTTGGGACAAGGAGGAAAATCCAGGCTCGGGGCCGAGTCCAGCTTGGGATAAAATCTGAACTGGTTTCAACTGGAGCCTTGGAATTCCTTCCAGGAGCTGATGTTCCCTGGATCTCCCTTGTGGCTATCCCAGTGGGAATGTGGAGCTGTGCTGGGGTGGAATCCCATTTCCCACAAGTTCTGGGAGGCAGGATGGATCCGTCCAGAATTCCATCAGGGCCGTGGGCTCTTTATTCCCAGGGGGAATTGTGGCTGGGGGTGAATTTTCTGGGAATGATTTCCCTGCTGGTCTGACTCCACCATCCATGTGGTGAGTGCCAGTGCTCCAAAGCCTGCAGGGAAATTCCCTGAGGGAATTCTCCGTGTAAGCAGCTGTTAGCGTGAAATTCCCAGCTCTCCCAGCTCGGGGATGCCCTGGATAACCGAGGGATAACCTGGATAACTGAGCTTGGTGCCTCTTCCAGCAGCTGCTCCGGCATTTCCCTACCGTGCTGAAGGGAATGTCCGTCACTGAGTATTGCTGAGCTTGGGGGAAACTCTCCTTGAAAGTCCTTGGTTATCCCGAATATCCAGCCCCGTGCCCTGGGCTGATGGCAGCGTGGGCAGGAGGGGGAACGGGAGCGGGGATGGGAACGGGAGCGGGGAACGGGAGCGGGGATGGGAACGGGAGCGGGGAGTGGGAGCAGGAACGGGAGCGGGGAACGGGAGCGGGGAACGGGAGCGGGGAACGGGAGCGGGAGCGGGGAGTGGGAGCAGGAACGGGAGCGGGGAACGGGAGCGGGGAACGGGAGCAGGGAACGGGAGCGGGGAAGGGAAACAGGAGCAGGGAAGGGAGCAGGGAACGGGAGCAGGGAACGGGAGCAGGGAACGGGAGCAGGGAACGGGAGCAGGGAACGGGAGCAGGGAACGGGAGCAGGGAACGGGAGCAGGGAACGGGAGCAGGGAACGGGAGCAGGGAACGGGAGCAGGGAACGGGAGCAGGGAACGGGAGCAGGGAACGGAAACAGGAGCAGGGGACGGGAGCAGGAATGGGAGCAGGGAACGGGAGCAGGGAATGAACGGGCTGGTGCTGCCGTGGTTCCGTCCCCGGCTCGTTCTGTCACGTGGGACGGAGGAAGCCGTGGCCGTGGCACTTCCTGGCCCCGAGCAGCTCCATTCCGGCACCCCCAAAGCGAGGGGAGCGTTCCCTGCTCCCCCCAGAGCTCCCACGGCTCCCCCCGGAGCCCCTCTCCTGCTGGGAACCCCATGGAGGACGAGGTGGGTGCTGGGATTTGGGGTACCCCAAAAGCAGAAGCTGTTTTGGGGCTGCGTCACAGCCGGAGGCGCCTGCGGCCGGGGTTCGGAGTCCCCGGGACAGCCAGGGGAACACGGAATCGTCCCATCCCTGCGGATGCAGCCACATCCCTGAGGGAAAGGGGTTTTCCCTGGATTGGGGTGGATCTGGATCCTGCCTGCTGGAGGGGGAAGCGTGTGTGGGGATGTCCTGGGGCCCAGTGGCACATCCCTGCATGGCTCTGCTCCGCATTCCCGAAGGGTTCCTGCGGAATTGCGTCCTCGGGCGTTGGCAGGGAAGGTTTTGGATGGGACATCCCAAAGTTGGGGAGTCCCCAAATCTCTGTTGTTGGGAAACAGATCTGTTCAGGATTTCCTTCTCTCCAGAGCCCCCTTGGGATTATGGAATATCTTGATGGAGGATGATGATCCTGGATGCTCCATGGAGGGATGCTAACCAGAAACCCGCACTGCTGCTCCTGGGGCAGGGCTGTGGAGCTGTGTCCTCTCTGTCCCGTCAGATCCCTTCATTTTGCTCTCCCTGACCCAAGGCATGTCCCCAACATCCTCGTGTTTCCTCGGGAGCTGGCAATTCCCGTTGTCCCAGGAGCTTTTCCTTGCTTTACATTTCATTAATTCGCCATTGGAAGGATGTTCTCTGTCCCTTTGGACCCCACATTCCTTCCCCTCGGCCCTGAGGATCAGGAAAGCCGGGATGTGGTTGTCCCGAGGGCTGGGGAGCTGAGGCCAGCAGGGACACCTGGATCTGTCTGCTCCACTTCCCCTGTAAAGCTGGAATTGGAGCAGTCTGGGGATGTTCCCGGTCATTCTTGGAGCTCGGTGTGATCCACGTGCCATTCCCGTGCCAAAGGACGGCTGGGAGCCTCTGTGTTGGCTCCAGTGCCAAACCTGGCGCTTCAGGGCTGAAATTCCCCATTTGTCCCAGGGAAATCCATTTTCTGGGTCATTTTCTCACTCTTTGGGGTCTCCTTGGAACATTCCTGCCTGCTTTTTTGGCATTCCTTGCTGAGTTTTCCCAGCAGATCCTCAGGGAGGTACAAAAGCACGGAGAACCCCTGTGGATCCGCTGTTCACCTGGAATATGTTGTGGCACATAGGAGCTGTATCTCTCTTACCTGGAAGGTTGAACGTGGTGACTCTGGGGGGAAAACCCCACATTTTGGTGATGGGAACACCCAGCCCTTGTGTTGTATCCCAGGAAAAGGGATTTCTCTGGAAAGCCGTGGATGTGTAGCTCCAAACCGGGGATGGGGCTGAGGCTGGAGGGGCTGCCAGCCCCCCGGTGCCGGTGCCGAGCCCCCTCCTCACCCCCATCCCCGCGCTGCTGTCGCCCTCCCCAGCCCGGAATCGTGTCGCCGTTCAAGCGAGTGTTCCTGAAGGGGGAGAAGGGCCGGGATAAGAAGGCTCAGGAGAAGGTGACGGAGCGGCGGCCGCTGCACACGGTGCTGGTGGCGCTTCCCGAGCGCGTGGAGCCCGACCTGCTGCTCCACGACTACATCGAGAAGGAAGTCAAGGTACCCACGAGGGCCCTGCTCATCGGGAATTCCTTCCCAACGTCCCACTGGGAACCCGTTCCCCTCCTCCAAGTTCCTCTCCGGCTCTCCCGAAGCCCCTTAGGGGCTGGGAGGGGCTCTGAGGTTTCTGTGGAGCTTTTTCCCCATTCCCACCTCTCACCCATCTCCAGTTTCCCTCGGGGCGTCTCCGTGACTCGTTCTGCCGTGTCCGGGGCCGTGTCCGTGCTGTGCTAACGCTTGGGCTCTTCTCTCGCAGTATCTAGGGCAGCTCACCTCCATCCCGGGGTACCTGAACCCCTCCAGCCGCACCGAGATCCTGCACTTGATCGACAACGCCAAGGTGAGCGCTCGGCTGCGCCGGGGCTCCCAGCAGGCAAAACCCGGGGTTCACGGAGCTTCCCCAGGGCTGGGGCCTCGGGCAGCTGCTCTGCTCCATCCTGGGCGGAGGGAAGGCGTTTCCCAAAGGGAAAACACCCCTGCCAGGGCGGCGAGGGGCTGGAGTGGGATTCCCAGAGAAGCCCCAGGTTGGGTGGGGGGGCAGCCTGGGGTGGCGGGAGGTGTCCCTGCCCACAGCACGGAGCTGGGTGATCCTAAAGCTCCTTCCAACCACAACCATCCCACGACTGAATCCATGGGAATTGCGGCGTTCCAGAGAGCCCACCAGCTCCCGGGGCAGCTGACCCCGGAGCACGACGCCGTCATCAGCCTCTCCGCCTACAACGTCAAGCTGGTGTGGAGGGACGGCGAGGACCTGATCCTCAGGGTGCCCATCCACGACATCGCCTCCGTGTCCTACATCCGCGACGACTCCGCACACCTGGTGGTGCTCAAGACAGGTGAGCTGTGCCCAGCGAGTTGGGGTTGTCCCCCTGGGGCTGGGCACGGAGCCTCCTGGCACACGGAAGGTGTCCCTGGCCACGGCAGGGGATGGGGCTGGGTGCTGCTGGAGGTCTCTCCACCCCAAAGCGCTCCATGACACCGTGCTCCCTGTCCTGTGCAGCCCTGTGCGTGTCACACCTGCCTGGTTTGGGGACAGGGAGCTGGGAAGGGCTGAGCCAGGGATTCACCTGGTTACAAACCCCGTGGATAGGCTGTGGGATAAAGGAATAAACGCCTCGGGGGCTGGAAATCCGGCCGTGGAATTCTGAGCTGTGAAAAGAGCCGGACAGCCATCCCAACCAGCTCCAAACTGGAGGCTTTCCATCTTCCTCACCTGCAGGACTCCTTCCCCTCACCTCTCCTCTCCCCTCAGCTCAGGATCCCGGCATCTCGCCGAGCCAGAGCCTGTGTGCCGAGGGCTCCAAGGCGCTGACGTCGGGCTCGCTGTCGGAGAGCGCGGGGGGACCCCTGGAGTCCTGCTGCCTGGTGGTGCTGGCCACGGAGAGCAAGGTACAGGGAACCCCTGGGAACCCCGGGAACCTCTGGGAACCCCTGGGAACCCTGGGAACCCCTGGGAACCCCGGGAACCCCTGGGAAACCCTGGGCTCAGAGCCATGGGCATTGCTGGCAGCTTTCTGCCTCTCGGATCATGGTGGTGGTGGTGGAGTCACAAACCCCACAGCAGCCGAGTCCTGGGGTGTGTCCGCATCCATCCCTGCTCTCACACCTCGTGGGACACGGATTTAAGGATGCCAGGTGTGGCTGGAGCACCTGGAGAAGGAATCCTGGTCCCTGTCCCAACCCTGGGACGCAGGAGGGTCTCCAGGAAGCGTTTCCCTTGGTTCCTGTCGCCCAGAGCCTTCTGCAGCAGCAGCACACGATCCACACAATCCCACAGTGAGCTTTTGCTGATCGGGGTGTTTGCCCTGTGCTGACCTGGGAATTTCTTTCATCCAGAGTCGGGATCCAGGGATTCCGGTCTCAGCCTCTCTGATCTCCACTGAGGGTGGAGTTTCACGCCCCTCACTCACTCTGACATTGCCTGGGGCCCCGCACCCTCTGGGACGAGCCGGACTCCTCATCCTCACGGAGGAGCCTCGGCACAGAACCTGGGGGGCTCCGGGGTCGCTGCTGGATCGTCCCAGCTCCGGCTGCGCGGGGACAGCGGGGGCTGAGGGAGCTCCCTGCCCCAGCTCCCTGCTCCTTCCCAGGTGGGTGCCGAGGAGCTGTGCTCCCTGCTCAGCCAAGTCTTCCAGATCGTTTACACCGAGTCCACCATCGACTTCCTGGACCGCGCCATCTTCGACGGCGCCTCGACGCCCACGCGGCACCTGTCCCTGCACAGCGGTGCGTGTGTCCTGCTGCCCTCACGGGGAATGTCCCCAGCACCGCCACGGCCACCCCTGCCCGTGTCCCCGGTGCCACATCCACCCCTCCCTGGGCAGCCAGTGCCCTTTCCATGAGGGAATTCTGGGATCCAGCCTGAGCCTCCTCCCCTGCGCAGCCCGAGGCCGTTCCCTCTCACCTGGTCCCTCATTCCTGGCCTCTTCCAGCCCACTCAGGAATCGCTCTGTGTCTCTCCTGGCTTGGGAAGACACCGAGTTTGTGCCTCTCACGTTCCAGCTCCCAAATCTTTTCCTTCCAGATGACTCTTCCACCAAAGTGGACGTGAAGGAGCCCTTCGAGGCGGACGCCAGCACTTTGTGAGTGATCCCCAGCCCCCGGAGCCGGGATTAACCCGGATCTGCTGCCGTCGGCACGTCGGGGAGCTCAGCTGAGCCCGGGGGGGTTGGCACGCATCCTGGATCCTGGATTGCTCTGCCCTCAGCATTCCAGGGAATCACATCCACAGCGTCCCCGCGTCAGCACCGTGCTGGCTCAGCAGCTGGAGCCCAGCTGGAGCTGGGAGAAGGGTTTTCCCCCAGAACTGGTTATTTGTGAAACTCTTCCCCCTCCTGGGGCGCTGGGAGCACGGACAGCGTTTGTGGGATGAAATCCTAGCACACAAACCACTGGCTAGCGTGGGGGAGTTGGGAGCCTTGTGGGAAATTCCACATCTGAGCCCAGAGCGTGGGGGTTTCTCCCTGTGTTGTTCCCAAGGAGGAAGGAGCCAGAGGGATAATTCCCACACTTCGTTGTCACTGTCACCAAAGCAGTGCTCGGTTCCCGGGGAGTCTTGGGGTGCCCTCAGGAGCTGGGGGCTTCCAGAACCGTGGAACACCCCGAGGGTCAGAGTGCAGCCCCCAGCCCTGCAGCAGCCCCCCAGAGCCCAGCACAGCCCCCAGGGGCGCGGGGGGCTCAGGGGGTGCGGTGTCAGTTCCTTTGCAGACACGCTGGAGGCGGGGGACGCGTCCCCGTCCTCCTCGGCGCGCCCGTCCCCGCACGTGACCACGGCCAGCGAGAGCGAGCTCAGCACCACGGCCACCGAGCTGCTCCAGGACTACATGATGACGGTGAGCTTTGGGATCAGGAGAGGGCTGGGAGGGAGCAGCTCCTCCTTCCCAGCCACACCGGGCTCGTGTCACGGAACCGTGGTCGGGGTGGGAAGGGGCTGTAAGGATGATCCAGTCCCACCCCCTGCCATGCCAGGGACACCCTTCTGCTACCCCAGGCTGCTCTGAGCCCCCTCCAGCCTGGCCTGGGGCACTTCCCAGGGATCCAGGGGCAGCCAAAGCCTCTTTGGGAAATCCATTCCAGTCCCTCACTACCCTCCCAGCCAGGAATTTCTTCCCTGGATCCCATCTAAATCGCCACTTTTCCACTGGGAGCCATTCCCTGTGTCCTGTCCCTCCATCCCTTGTCCCCAGTCCCTCTCCAGCTCTCCTGGAGCCCCTTCAGGCCCTGCAAGGGGCTCTGAGCTCTCCCTGGAGCTTCTCCTCTCCAGGGGAACATTCCCAGCTCTCCCAGCCTGGCTCCAGCCCTGGAGCAGCTCCGGGGCCTCCTCTGGGCTCTGCTTCTCCCGCAGGACCATCCCTCCCTTTTCCCTTTCCCGGAGTCTGAGTCCCCTCGTGCCCCAGGCCTCCACAAGTCACAGTCCCAGCGACCCCCAGAGCTCACCCCTGCTTTCCCATGGGCTCCCCTGTCCCTTCCAGCCCCATTCCCAGGCTCACAGCTCCCCTGGCCCTTCCAGCCCCATTCCCCAGCTCCCGTTCCCAAGCTCCCAGCCCCGTTCCCCGGCTCCCCTGGCCCTCCCAGCCCCGTTCCCCGGCTCCCAGCCCCGTTCCCCGGCTCCCCTGGCCCTTCCAGCCCCATTCCCCAGCTCCCGTTCCCAAGCTCCCAGCCCCGTTCCCCGGCTCCCCTGGCCCTCCCAGCCCCGTTCCCCGGCAGTCACCGTTCCCGTGTGTCCCCGCAGCTCCGCACCAAGCTGTCCTCGCAGGAGATCCAGCAGTTTGCCATGCTGCTGCACGAGTACCGCAACGGGGCCTCCATCCACGAGTTCTGCATCAACCTCAAGCAGCTCTACGGGGACAGCAGGAAATTCCTGCTCCTGGGTGAGTGCTGGGGCTCCCAGAGCCCGGGGGCTGGGGGCACAGGGGGAGCTTGGGGTGCCACCAGCGGAGGGGAAATGTCCCCATCCATCGCTCCTCTGGGGGTTCCTCCTTCCTGAGGGCAGCTGGTCCATCCAGCCCAGCCCAGCCCACAGCTCCAGGCTCTCCTCAGACCTGTTCCCTGCCTGTGAAGCACCTGGCAACTTCCTCCAGATCCGGGCAACCTAATCCAGACCTGAGACTCTGTCCCAGAGCTGGAAACCTCCTCCAGAGCCAGGGAATTTAATCCAGACCTGGAAATCTCCAGCCCAGGGATATTCAAACAACCTGGCCTGTGATACCCCAGGAAACACAAAACCCCCCCAGGACAGGAGCAGTGTCTGAGTGCACCTGGGGATCTCACCTGGCCTGTGCTGCCCAGGGAACAGGAGTTTAACCTCCCCAGGACAGGAGCAGTGTCTGACTGTACCTGGGGATCTCACCTGGCCTGTGCTGCCCAGGGAACAGGAGTTTAACCTCCCCAGGACAGGAGCAGTGTCTGAGTGCACCTGGGGATCTCACCTGGCCTGTGCTGCCCAGGGAACAGGAGTTTAACCTCCCCAGGACAGGAGCAGTGTCTGACTGTACCTGGGGATCTCACCTGGCCTGTGCTGCCCAGGGAACAGGAGTTTAACCCCCCCGGACAGGAGCAGTGTGTCCCACGTGGGGCCCTGGGGACACCGAGGGGACAGGACAGATGTCCCTGATGGGACAAATGATTGGGATAAGCTCAGCAAAGCCCAGCGAGCTCCCGGCTGAGGAATGAGATCGTTTGGAGCTCAGCAGATCCCACCTGAGCCGGGTTTTGCCCCCAGCCCCGGTGGCTGCCGGGACCCCGGGGGTCCCCACCCCTCGGGGGGGGCTCCCAGGCGCTCACCGTGCCGTGTCCCTGCCCCAGGCCTGCGGCCCTTCATCCCCGAGAAGGACAGCCAGCACTTCGAGAACTTCCTGGAGACCATCGGGGTGAAGGACGGCCGCGGCATCATCACCGACAGCTTCGGCCGCTACCGGCGCTCGCTGGGCGCCGCCTCCGCCTCCAACGGCACCGGCGCCGCCGGCAGCTCCGACGAGCAGTCGGTGCCCTCGGAGGAGGACGAGTGGGACCGCATGATCTCCCACATCAGCAGCGACATCGAGGCCCTGGGCTGCAGCCTGGACCGGGACTCGTCCTGAGGGAGCCCCGGAATCGCCGCCGCTCCCGCCCGGAGCTCGGGGGGACCCCGGGACACGGAGTCACCCCGGGGGGAGCGTGGGGTGCCCCCCGTGGGGACACGGAGCGTGGAGCCGATCCCAGAGCGGGGTCCTGGGACGTGGAGCTGCCCCAGAGGGAGCCCAGAACAGGGAGCTGCCCTCGGGGGGGTGGCAGGACACGGAACACGGAGCCACCCCTGGGGCTGCCCAGGAGCACCGAGCTGTGCCCTCACGGAGATCCTGGGACACGGAGCCGCCCTGGGAGCGATCCCAGCCCTGGGATCTGCTGTGGGATCGGGGATCCCGGCCCTGGGATCTGCTGTGGGATCGGGGTGCTCCAGCAGGATGTCTGCGCTGTCCCAGCCTCACCCACAGCTCCAGGGGCTCCAGCTGGGGCCTGGGGGACACACCTGGATTTTGGGGACAGATCTGCTCCCGAGGGCTGTCCTGGCTGTTGGGATCTGTTCCCAAGGGGCTGGATCTGCTCTCCCCACCCCCAGTTTACAGTTTGCACAGCGGGTCCCCCAGAACTGCCCCCCCCCTCCAATGAAGTTCTACCACAATGTGAATTTTCTCACCCTCTCGTTCCTGAACATTCCTGAACATTCCAGCTCCTGCAGTCTGGGATTCCCCGCAGTCACCGGTCCCAGGTGGGGCTGGGAGGGCCCTGGTTACCCCACAGCCACACCTGGGGGGGCTCTGTGTCCTCCCCCCAACCACAGCCAGGTGCTGACTCAGCACTTTGTGCTTCCAGCACATTCCAGAGACCCCAAATCCCCCCCCCCCCCCCAGTGCCTGTAACCCCTCTACAGCCGTGGGGTGTCCCCCCCTTCTCCCAGGGCTGTCCCAGCCCCTCCCTCGGGAATTGGGGTGTCCCGGGGGCTGAGGCACCTCTGGGGACTCACCTGGGGGGACACAGCACCAGAGACCCCCGAGTCACAGCCGGCATTTGGGGAGTCCCCTCCCTCCCCTTGGAGCTCGGGGCCTTCATCCCCATCCCAGATCTCTGTAACCCCCCCAAATCTGGGGGGGGAGGGGGTTCCCCTGACCCCCCAGTGCTGCTGGGGGCACCTTGGGGTGCTGCTGCTCCCCCAAATCCTGCCCTTCCTCCGCTGCCCCCACCCCCCCAAAACCAGGCCTGGGAGGCGAGCTGCGATCCAAGGGGTGCAGGAGGCCTTTATTGAGCAGTCCAGGGGGCCAGGAGGAGGATTTGGGGGGCAGGAGGAAGGATCTGGGGGGGCTCTGTGCATCTATACAGGGGGCCAGGGCTCCCCTGGCCGCTACATGGTCAGTTCCTGCGGGAGAGAGCAGAGAGTCGGGAATTGTGGGGTCACCCCAAATCCTGGGGGGGTCACAGCCCCAGTTCCCCTGGAAAAGGGGGCTCAGAGCCCCCCACTCACCATGATGGCGTTGACGATGTCGTTGTTGTTGTGCCGCAGGGCGCGCACGGCTTTGGGACGGGACACGTTGGCCTGGGCCATGACCAGCTCGATGTCCCTCACCTCCAGCCCCGTCTCGTCCACCTGGGTGGGGGGCACAGCGCCGTGGGACCCCCCCCGGGGCACGCAGCCAGCCCCAAACCACGCCGGAGATTCCCTGTTGCCCCCTCCCCGGCACAAAACCCCGGGCACCCCCAGCTCAGCATCCCCCCCCACCCCCGGGGGTCCCGGGAGCCCCCCAGCCTCACCTCCTCCTCCTCCTCGCTCTCCTCCTTGATGGCCAGGGCGGGCGCGGCGTCGCTGACGAGCGCAGAGTGCTCCAGGGGCACCTTGAACTTCTCGGCCGCCGCTTTGTGCACTTGCTGGGACAGGTCCTCGATCTGCGGGGAACTCGGGGTCACCGCGGGCCCCCCCGCGCCAGGAGCCGCCCCCCGGAGCCCCCCCCGAGCCCACCTTGGCCTCCCCAAAGACGATGTAGATGTCGGAGGCGGGGCTCTTGAAGACGTCGGGTTTGGAGATGACGAAGAGGATGTTCTTGGATTTGCGGATGGTGATGCGGGTGACGCCGTGGATCTGCCGCAGCCCCAGCTTGGACATGGCCTGGGGGGGCACGGAGTGAGCCCCCGCCCCCCGGGGGGCACACAGCCCCCCCCCCAGCACCCCAGAGCCCACAGAGATGGGGGTGCCGTCCTCAGCCCAGCCCCATCCCAGAGCGAGCACCTGCCCCTCCCCAAACCCTGGGACAGGGACCCCGACCCCGAGGGGCTCCCCCAGGGACCCCCCCCCCCACCTTCCGGGCCTTCTTCTCGCTGCGGCTCTGCTTGGCCTTGCTGAGCGGTTCCTCTCCGGGGCCCAGGCCGTGGGGCACCTGCCGAGAGCCGGGGTCAGCGGGGTCCCCACAGCCCGGGGGTCCCCGCCACCCCCGGCCCCCCCAAAACCCCACCTGGGGCTGGGCGGGGGGCAGCTCCGAGCCCTCGGGCTCCTCCAGCTCCGGGATGGACTCGTCGTTGCTCTCGGACTCGTTCCCGGACCCTGCGCAAAGCGGGGGGGGGGACGGGGGACGTGAGAGGGGCTCCCCGGACCCCCCAAAGGCGGGGGCACCCCACGGGACCCCCCCTCACCTCGGTGGTTGGGCTGGCAGCGCTGGGGGGCCGGGGGGGGCCGGGGGGTCTCAGCCTCGCTGGACGGGCTCCACTCCGACTGCAGAGACCCCCGGGGGGGGGCGCGGCCGCCCCCAGCCCCCGGAGCCCCCGCCCGGCCCCGCGGCTCCGGCTCCTTCTGCGGGCAGGGCTGGGGGGCTGGCAGAGCAGGGGGGCTGAGCTGGGGGGTCCCCAAAGCCCCTCTGGGGGTTCAACCCCCCCTGCTCACCCCCATAGCCCACCCTGGGACCCCCCAAAGGCACCCCCAGCTCCCCCCGCTGCCCACCCTGGTCCCTACACCCCACGGCAAGGGGGGGGGGGGGGGGCTGAGCTGCTCGGCCCCCCCAAACCCCTCCCCCCCCCCCCCCCCCCCGCCGCACCCACCCAGAGACCCCCCCAAAGTGCCCCCACGGGCGGTGCCCACCCCAGCCCCACAGCCGGGGGGGTCTGGGGGCTCTCTTACCTTCCAGGTGCTTCCTGGAGAGGGGCAGCCCCGGGGGGGGGTCCTGGCTGGGGGGGCGGGGGGGGGGGCTGGGAGGAGGCACTTGGCTGAGTTGGGGGGCTGCAGGGCAGGGGGGCTCAGGGGGAGAGCCCGGCTGAGCCCCCGCAGCCTCCTCTTCCCCCTGGTGCCGGGGGGGGGCCGCGGGGGGGCTCGGGGGGACTTTGGCACCGGTGCCCGCCGCAGCGTGGCCGGGGGGCTCAGGGCCCGGCCGGGGGGCGGGGGGCTCCCGCAGGGCGGGGGGAGGGTCCCCGGGAGCCCCCCGGAGCGGGGCGGCGGCACCCGGCCCGGCCCCGCGCCCCGAAAAGGCACCGGGTGGTGGGAGCAGCTCGGGGGGGGCCGGGGGGGTCCCCACAAACACCTCCCGCTCCGAGGCCGTGAAGCGCGGCGAGGGGGGCGCGGGGGCCGCATCCTCATCCTCTCCCTCCTCTCCCTCCTCCTCCTCCTCGGGCCGTCCGGCGCTGCCCTCGGGGGCGGCCACCGGCGGCTCCGGGGACAAAGCCTCGGGCGGGGCGGTGGCCGCGTCCCCCCCGTGCTCGGGGCCGTCCCCAGGGGGCTGCGGCAGGGGACACGGCGGGACAGCCGGGGACTCGCGGGCTGGGGCCACCAGCGCCACGGGGGACACGGCCCGGGGAGGGGGACACGGGGCCGGGACAGCGGCCGGGGGGCCGGGGGTCACCGGGTGGGCGGCCACGGTGTCCATCGGGCCGGGGGTCGCCGCGTCAGCGGTCACGGTGGCGGTCTCGTCCCGCGGGGGTGGTGTCACCGATGTCACCGCCTCGGGGGCTGTGGGGTCCGGCACGCTCGGGGTCACTGGGGCAGCGGCCGTGGTGTCCAGCGGGGCAGGGGTCACCGATGTCACCGCGTCCGTGGCCGCGGGGTTCCTCTCATCCGGGGGGGGCGGTGTCACTGATGGCACCGGGCTGGTGGCCACGGTGGCCATCAGGGTGGGCATCACTGATGTCACCAAGTCAATGGCCGCAGCTTCCTTCAGGGTGGACGTCACCGGTGTCACCAGGACAGCGTCCACAGCTTCCATCTTGGCCATCAGACTGGGTGCCACCAGGTCAGTGGCTGTCACAGCCAGCTCATCTGGGGGGCTTGGTGTCACCAGGCTGGTAGCCACGGTGTCCTGCTCATCTTTGGGGCTGGGTGTCACTGGCGTCACCAGGCTGGTGGCCACGGTGTCCTGCTCATCTGGGGGGCTGGGTGTCACCACCTCAGTGGCTGCAGCATCTGACGGGCTGGGTGTCACCAATGCCACCAGGCTGGTGGCTGTGCTGTCCATCACGCTGGGTGTCACCAGAGCAGCATCTGCAGTGTTTGGCCCATCTGGTGGGGTTGGTGTCCCTGCTGTCACCGTGGCAGTGGCCACGGTGTCCGGCTCAGCAGGAGGGCTGGCTGTCCCCGGACTGGCTGTCCCCGGGCTGGTGGCCGCAGTGTCCGGCTCAGCAGGAGGGCTGGCTGTCCCCAGGCTGGTGGCCGCAGTGTCCAGCTCAGCAGGAGGGCTGTCTGTCCCCGGACTGGCTGTCCCCGGGCTGGTGGCCACAGTGTCCATCTCGTCCGGTGGCGTTGGTATCACTGGTGTCACCAGGTCAGTGTCCACCGGGTCCATCAGGCTGGGTGTCACCAGTGTCACCACATCGCTGGCTGCAGTGTCCATCCCATCCAGGGGGGTCGGTGTCACCGATGTCCCCAGGCCGGTGGCTGCAGGGTCCAGCTCTCCGTGGCCATCGGCACTCGCCGCTGTCCCGGCGCTGAGCTCAAGGTCATTGTCCCCATCGCTGTCACCCCCGGGGCCGTTCTGGGGGTCCCCGCTGGTCCCCCCCAGCTGGTGGCTCTGGGGGTCCCCGGCACAGAGCGCGGGGGGCCGGGGGACAGGGCCGGTCGCTGCCAGTTCTGGGCAAGGTCCCTGTCCCGGCGCCGCTCCAGAACTTTCTGTCGCTGCCGCCTCCTCGGGGGGCTCCGGCGGGGGCCACGTCCCCGCGGTGGTGACAAAGGCGTCCCCGTCCAGCTCCGTGTCCCCTGCAGGGGGGGCCGGGGGTGTCCCCGGGGAGCCGGGAGCCGCGTGGTGACCGGCGGGGTGACACGGGGACCCGGCCCGGAGGTGGAGCTCCACACCCGCAGGGCCGGGGGGCGCCGGGGGTGTCCCCGGGGGGGTCCCCGTGTCCCCCGCGTGCCGCTCGGTGCCGTACAGCCGCTCGTCCTCGTCCCCGTCGTAGGCGGCCGAGTCCGAGGAGGCGTCGGTGTCGTCGCGGAAGGCGAAGGCCTCGTCCCCCCCCTCGGGGATGGAGCTCTCGGACAGCGAGCGCAGGAAGGACGCCGAGGTGCTGCCTTCATCCTCCTCCTCCTCCTCGGCGGGGGCCCGGGGCGAGATCTCCACGGCCTCGGCCTGGAAGAGGAGGCTGCCGCGGAACGGGAGCAGCGCCGCCGGGATCAGCCCCGAGCCCTCGTCCTCATCCTCCTCCTCCTCCGGCGTCTGCCCGTCCTCATCATCCTCATCATCCTCATCATCCGCACAGCCCGGCGGGGCGAAGGCACCGTCATCCTCATCCTCCTCCTCCTCGGGGGACAGCGGCGGGAAGGCCGGCGGCTCCCCCAGCCCGGGGGGCAGCGCCAGGGACCCCCCCAGACCTTCGGCCTCGCCCTCAGCCTCGCCCAGACCTTCGGCCTCGGCCGCCAGGTTGGGGGAGCAGGACGGGGAGGTGCTGGCGGTGCCCGAGGAGCCCCAGCTGCCGCCCTCCGCCGTCATGTAGGAGCCCGAGGGGGACGTGGGGGGCGAGCACAGCCCCTCGCTGTCCCCGTCCGTCGCTTCCTCGGGGGGCGGCCGCGCCCCCCCCGCCCGCACCGGCGTCGAGGGGGCGGTGAAGAAGAGCTCGGGGTCCAGCGCGGGGGGGCGGCCCGGGGGCGGGTCCTTCGGGGGGGCGGGGAAGGGACTAGGCACCGGGGGTCCCCCCCGCGGCCCGGGCGGGGGGCAGCGCGTCTCCTCCCCCATCACGATGCGGGTGTCCAGCGGCTCCGCGGCCGGGGGCGGCCGGCACGGCGAGCCGGGGGGGGCGGCGGCGGCGGGGCCGGGCTCACAGCTCGCCCCCTCGGGCGGGGGACGAGCCTCATCCTTGGCCGGCATCGGCGGGGGGGCTGCGGAGAGAGGGGACAGCCCTGAGTGTCCCCAGCGGGGAGAGGGGACAGCCCCGAGTGTCCCCAGCGGGGAGAGGGGACAGCCCCGAGTGTCCCCAGCGGGGAGAGGGGACAGCCCCGAGTGTCCCCAGCGGGGAGAGGGGACAGCCCCGAGTGTCCCCAGCGGGGAGAGGGGACAGCCCCGAGTGTCCCCAGCGGGGAGAGGGGACAGCCCCGAGTGTCCCCAGCGGGGAGAGGGGACAGCCCCGAGTGTCCCCAGCCCCCCCAGGGCAGCGCGGGGAGAGGGGACACCGCGAGTGGCACCCCGTCCTGGAGGGTCACCCTGTAGAGGTGACAGGGGGGACACTCCGGGCACTGCCGGGGGCGGGGGGGGGGGGTTGGTGTCACCCCCCCCACTCCCGAGCACCTGGGGGCGTTCCCACAGGTTTGGGGACACTGCGGGGACAGCAGCAGCCCCCGACCCCAAACCCCTCTCTGAGGTCGCAGCCGCATCAAGGCGGGACCCCCACCCAGAGCCCCCCTCCATGGGCTGGGGGACGCGCCCCCCTCCCCGTGCTGGATTTGGGGGCGCTCAGCCCCGCGCTGCAACCCCCCCCCCCCCCCCCCCCCCACCCCAAAACCCAGCCCGGCCCCCCCCTCACCTGCGGCCCCTGGGGACGGCTCCATGGGCCCCGCGGCCCCCCCCGGCCCCTCCTGCACCGACCCCCCCTCCCCCCCCCCGGGCGTTATAAAGGGGTGGGGGCGGGGCCGGCGCGGGGGGAGCCGGGAGGGGGCGGGGCCTCGCGGGGGTATTTGCGGGGCAGGTACCGCCCCCCCCCTCCTCTCCCCCGTCTGAAATGGTCCAGCCCAGCCCAGCCCCCCCCGCCACGTGCTGGGGACCCCTGAAAGGCTCATGGGGGGGGGGTCCTGTTCCCCTCCCCCCCAGTGCCTTTGGGGGGGGGGGGTCACTACTCCATAATGGGGGAGGGGCTGCAGGGACCCCCCCTTAATCCAGCGCGTCCCTGCCCGGCCCCCCCACAGCTCGGGGGCTGTTCTGGGGTCCCCTCGTGCACCCCGGAGGGCACGGCCTGACCCCCCCGCACAAACCTCACCCCCTTTGCGGGGGGACACTGAGGCACGGGGGGGAGGGTGGCACTGCGGTGTGTCCCTCTCCCCGTCCCCGCTGTCGCCAGCCCCGCAGGAAGGTGCGGATGACCCCGGGGAGCTCTCCCGGTTGTCCCCAGCCCCCCCCCCCGACACGTGACAGTGCCCCCCCCGGGGACACCGGAGCGGGGTGACCTTGGGCCGTGCCTCAGTTTCCCCCCCCGGGAATGGCGGGATGGTGCCGGGGGGGCGCGAGGCTGAGCCCCCCAGTCCCACCGGCCCCTCCCAGTCCGGGGGGCACAGCCCGGTGCCGACCCCCGCTGGGGTCCTGCGGCTCAGGGTGGTGACCCCGCAGCGAGGCCCCCAAAGCCCCCCGTGCCCCGCCGGGGGGGCCGGCCCGGAGCCCCCCGCTCGTGCAGGCCCCGAGCCCGGGCGGTGGCGGCTGCCGAGAGTCGCGGCCGGGCCGCGTCCTCCCGCTCCATCCTCATCCTCATCCTCCGGCCCCGTCATTCCCACTCTGTCCCTCGTTTCCATCCTCATCCTCACCCCCCGGCTCTGTCCCTCAGCCCCCGGCTCCCTCCTCACCCCTCCTGCCCTGTCGTCCATCCTCATCCTCGGGCTGCATCACCGCGCCTCTGTCCTTCATCCCCCTGCTCCATCCTCATCCCTCCATCGCTCCCCTTTCATCTCTCCGTCTCCCTCCTGACGGCTCCAGCTCCGTCCTTCATCCCTCCGGCCCCATCCTCCCGCTCCATCCTCATCCTCCTGCTCCGTCCTTTCCGCTCCGTCCTTCATCCTTCCGGCTCCGTCCTTCATCCCCCCGCTCCGTCCTCACCGCTCCCGTTCTGCGGCTCCATCCCCTCGTCCTCCATCCCCCATCCCTGCGCTTCCATTCTTCCCGCTCCCTCCTCATCCTCGCTCTCCCCGCGGCCTCACCTGCCTCCGCTCCCTCCGGCATCCCGTTCTCCTTCTCCGCTCCGCCCCCCCCGGCGGATTTCAGGGATTCTCCGTGCTGGGCGCTGCCCGCGGCCCCCCCCGGCCCCGCGGTGCCCCCCGGTCCCGCTCGGCTCGGCTGCGGCGGCGGCTCCGGAGCATCCGCGGGGCTGGGGCGGGGGCGGGGGGGCCCGGCTGATGTCAGCGGGAATCGCGTCCCGCCCGGCCCCGGCTCTGTCGCGATAGAGGGTTCGTGCCGGGGGGCGGGGGGGGGACCCGGGCCCACCCAGCGCTTGCATCAGCTCCGGGGGGGGGCGCGAGGGCGGGGCCCGGCCTCAGTTTCCCCCACTTTGTCTCTTCAGAAAGGGGGACGAGCGTCCCGCTGTGTCCTGGGGGGGGGGGGAATTGGGGAGGGGGGCACAGGGCGGAGCCCCCCCCCAAAATCGCCTGGGCGGGTGTGGTGACAGCGGTGGGGGAGGGGAGGAGCCGCGCGTTCCCCCCGTGTCCCCCCGGGGTGCGGATGAGGGCGGGCATTGTCCCCCCCGGGCTGGCGGTGCCAGGCGCGGCCCCGAGCGGTGACTCAGCAGCCCCCGGGCCGCCGTGTCCCCCCCCGGTACCGCCGTGTCCCCCCCACGGTACCGCCGTGTCCCCCCCCCGGTACCGCCGTGTCCCCCCCCGGTACCGCCGTGTCCCCCCCACGGTACCGCCGTGTCCCCCTGTGTCCCCCCCGGTACCGCCGTGTCCCCCCCCCCGTACCGCCGTGTCCCCCCCGGTACCGCCGTGTCCCCCCCCGGTACCGCCGTGTCCCCCCCCCGGTACCGCCGTGTCCCCCCCCGGTACCGCCGTGTCCCCCCCCCGGAGGGTCCCGGGGCCACCAAGCCGTCCCCAGAGCCCTTCCCGGCCCCACCGCGTCACCCCAGGGCTGTCCCCAGCCCCCCCCGGCCGGGAGGTGACACCCCCAAAGCGCGGGGTCCCCGGTGTCCCCTCCCCCCGCCGCTGTCCCCTGTCCCCGCCCTGGCCGGGGACAATCCCGGGATAATCGGGAATAAACGGGCTCCTGATCCCGATCCCGGCTCAGACCGGCGGGCCCGGCCTGGGGGACACGGGGGGCGCGGGCACAGCCACGTGCCACCAACACGGATGGCACTGTCACCCACTGTCACCCACCCACAGCGCTGCCCAACCCTGATGTCACCCAGCCCCAATGTCACCCA
The DNA here is from genome assembly GCF_049639895.1 of Pseudopodoces humilis. Taxonomy (NCBI): domain Eukaryota; kingdom Metazoa; phylum Chordata; class Aves; order Passeriformes; family Paridae; genus Pseudopodoces; species Pseudopodoces humilis. Next base: position 151,682,050 of record NC_142200.1, read on the forward strand.
ACCCCGATGTCACCCAACCCCGATGTCGCCCATTCCCGATGTCACCCATTCCTGATGTCACCTGGCCCCAATGTCACCCAGCCCAGATGTCACCCAGCTCCAAATGCACCTGGCACTGATGGCAACTGTCCCCAGTGTCACGTGTCTCCAATGCCAGCCATCCCCACTGTCCCCAAAGTCCCCTGTGGCACCCATCCCCGATGCCACCTGTCCCCAGTGCCACCCATCCCTGATGGCACCTGTCCTGTGTCACCTGTCCCTGATGCCACCTGTCCCCAGTTCCACCTGTCCCCAGTGTCACCCATCCCCGATGCCACCTGTCCCCAGTGCCACCCATCCCTGATGCCACCTGTCCCGTGTCCCCTGTCCCCAGTGTCACCCATCCCTGATGCCACCTGTCCCCAGTGCCACCCATCCCTGATGCCACCTGTCCCGTGTCCCCTGTCCCCAGTGTCACCCATCCCTGATGCCACCTGTCCCCAGTGCCACCAGGCCCAGCCACTGTCCCTGTACAGCTTTGGGTTTATTTGAGCCGTTTGTGCCATGGAGCAGCAAGGCTGGAGCCGCGTGGGGACATCGGGGACCTCGCTGCGGTGACACGGCCACCCGGGCACGGTGACCCGGTGATGTGACCACCTCACCATGGTGACACGGCCACCCGGGCACAGTGACAGGGCCACCCGGGCACGGTGACCCGGTCACATTGGCACAGGGACGCGGCACCTGCCCGAGGCGAGGCCACGCGGGCGGCTCAGGCGGCCGTGTCGGTGGCCGTGTCCCCTGCGGTGTCACCGGCCAGGGCCTTGGCCACCTTGTCCTTCAGGTAGGCCACGCGCTGCCGCTCCAGCTTCAGCTCCAGGAACTCGTAGTGGGGCACCTGCAGGGACACGGGGACGTGGCAGCACCCCGGGGTCCCCGCTGTGTCCCCTCCTGTCCTCACCAATCCGGGGTCCCAGCGCCCGCCCAGGTGTGCCGGTGACACCACCGGGGGCTGGCAGTGACACCACCGGGGGCTGGCAGTGACACCGGGGGCTGGCAGTGACACCACCAGGGGCTGGCAGTGACACTGGGGGCTGGCAGTGACACCACCGGGGGCTGGCAGTGACACTGGGGGCTGGCAGTGACACCGGGGGCTGGCAGTGACACCACCGGGGGCTGGCAGTGACACTGGGGGCTGGCAGTGACACCACCGGGGGCTGGCAGTGACACCACCGGGGGCTGGCAGTGACACCGGGGGCTGGCAGTGACACTGGGGGCTGGCAGTGACACCGGGGGGTGACACCGGGGGCTGGCAGTGACACCGGAGGGTGACACCTGGGGCTGGCAGTGACACCACCAGGGGCTGGCAGTGACACCGGGGGCTGGCAGTGACACCTGGGGGCTGGCAGTGACACTGGGGGGTGACACCCGGGGCTGGCAGTGACACTGGGGGGTGACACCCGGGGCTGGCAGTGACACCGGAGGGTGACACCTGGGGCTGGCAGTGACACCGGGGGCTGGCAGTGACACCTGGGGGCTGGCAGTGACACTGGGGGGTGACACCCGGGGCTGGCAGTGACACCGGGGGCTGGCAGTGACACCGGGGGGTGACACGTGGCTGTCACACTCCCCCTGGGCTATAATTACCCGCAGGGGTTAATCCTGGCTGACCCCACGGGATCAGCTCGTCTGTGTCACCTCCCTGTCACCCCTGTCCCCCCCCGGCACCTGGCAGGTGGCCCCGGGGGGATCACGGTGGCTCATCCCTGCTGAGCCCGGGCTGGGGGGAGCTGGCAGCCCCCAGGAGGTGCCGGTGCCTCCATCCCAGGGGAGCCAGGTGTGCCCAGGTGTGCCCCTGTGAGCCCAGGTGTGCCCAGCTGAGCCCAGGTGTGCCCAGGTGTGCCCAGGTGTGCCCAGGTGTGCCCCTGTGAGCCCAGGTGTGCCCAGGTGTGCCCAGGTGTGCCCAGGTGTGCCCAGGTGTGCCCAGGTGTGCCCAGGTGTGCCCAGGTGTGCCCCTGTGAGCCCAGGTGTGCCCCAGGTGTGCCCAGCTGAGCCCAGGTGTGCCCCTGTGAGCCCAGGTGTGCCCAGGTGTGCCCAGGTGTGCCCCTGTGAGCCCAGGTGTGCCCAGGTGTGCCCCTGTGAGCCCAGGTGTGCCCAGGTGAGCCCAGGTGTGCCCCTGTGAGCCCAGGTGTGCCCAGGTGTGCCCCTGTGAGCCCAGGTGTGCCCCAGGTGTGCCCAGGTGTGCCCAGCTGAGCCCAGGTGTGCCCAGGTGTGCCCAGGTGTGCCCAGGTGTGCCCCTGTGAGCCCAGGTGTGCCCAGGTGAGCCCAGGTGTGCCCAGCTGAGCCCAGGTGTGCCCCAGGTGTGCCCAGGTGAGCCCAGGTGTGCCCCTGTGAGCCCAGGTGTGCCCAGGTGTGCCCAGGTGTGCCCAGCTGAGCCCAGGTGTGCCCAGGTGTGCCCAGGTGAGCCCAGGTGTGCCCCTGTGAGCCCAGGTGTGCCCAGGTGTGCCCCTGTGAGCCCAGGTGTGCCCAGGTGTGCCCAGGTGTGCCCCTGTGAGCCCAGGTGTGCCCCTGTGAGCCCAGGTGTGCCCAGGTGTGCCCCTGTGAGCCCAGGTGTGCCCCTGTGAGCCCAGGTGTGCCCAGGTGTGCCCCTGTGAGCCCAGGTGTGCCCAGGTGAGCCCAGGTGTGCCCAGGTGAGCCCAGGTGTGCCCCTGTGAGCCCCAGGTGAGCCCAGGTGTGCCCCTGTGAGCCCAGGTGTGCCCAGGTGTGCCCAGGTGAGCCCAGGTGTGCCCAGGTGTGCCCAGGTGAGCCCAGGTGTGCCCAGGTGTGCCCCAGGTGTGCCCAGGGGACAATGGCACCCAGCTGCTGTCCCCCCTGGGGCCAGGGTGGGTGGTGGCCCTGGTGGCCCTGGGGACAGCCAGGGGGTCCCAGGGAGGTTTCCCAGCCCTGCCCAGCGCTCACCTCGGCCAGCAGGAACCCGGCCGCTCGCAGGTGCCTGCGGGCCATGGAGCCCCGGCCCAGCAGCTCCCGGCCACGAGAGCTGAACTGCGGCAGCTCCCAGCGCAGCACGGCCACCCTGGGGACAGGGACAGGGACACCCTGGGGACAGGGACAGGGACACCCTGGGGACAGGGACACCCTGGGGACAGGGACAGGGACACCCTGGGGACAGGGACACCCTGGGGACAGGGACACCCTGGGGACAGGGACAGGGACACCCTGGGGACAGGGATACCCTGGGGACAGGGACAGGGACACCCTGGGGACAGGGACAGGGACACCCTGGGGACAGGGACACCCTGGGGACAGGGACAGGGACACCCTGGGGACAGGGACAGGGCACCCCGAGCCCCTCCCATCACCTCCTGTCCCCCTGCTGTGCCACCCCAGGTCCCCTCCCCTTCCTCTCCTGCACTGACCCTTTCTATTCCCCCTCCTCATCCCCTCCCCGTTCCCCTCCTCTTCCTCCCCCCTCGTCCCCCCGATTCCCCTCCTGTCCCAGCCCCACCTCGGGGTCCCCTCCTGTCCCAGCCCCACCTCGGGGTCCCCTCCTGTCCCCCCCAGCCCCACCTCGGGGTCCCCTCCTGTCCCCGCCCCACCTCGGGGTCCCCTCCTGTCCCTGCCCCACCTCGGGGTCCCCTCCTGTCTCTGCCCCACCTCGGGGTCCCCTCCTGTCCCTGCCCCACCTCGGGGTCCCCTCCTGTCTCTGCCCCACCTCGGGGTCCCCTCCTGTCTCTGCCCCACCTCGGGGTCCCCTCCTGTCTCTGCCCCACCTCGGGGTCCCCTCCTGTCCCTGCCCCACCTCGGGGTCCCCTCCTGTCTCTGCCCCACCTCGGGGTCCCCTCCTGTCCCCACCTCCTGGCCCCCGGTGGCAGTGGCTTTGTCCCCTCGCTGTGGGGCAGATGTGGGGCACTGAAGTCCCTCGGGGGCAGCGCTCTGTGCTCGCTGTCCAGCAGCACCTCGGCGTCTGCGGGGACGGGGACAGAGGGCTCAGAGCCACGCGGGGACACGGGGGACACGGGGGACATGTGTCCGTGTGTCCATGTGTCCGTGTGTCTCAGAGCCCCCAGGGGCTCCTGGGGACACGGGGGACACGGGGGACACGTGTCCGTGTGTCCCTGGTGTCCGTGTGTCCGTGGGGATCGGGCCCCCGGGTCCCACGGGAGGGGACACGGGACACGCCGAGCACGGGGTCACTGTGGCAGCCGGTGGCCGGTCCCCGACACTGAGGGACAGGGACCGAATTTGACTGGGCTGCAGGGGGGTGGCAGAGCCAGGGTGGGCTGCGGGGTGACGGGGAAAGGTGACGGGGTGGGTGACAGGGTGGGTGACAGGGTGGGTGACAGGGTGGGTGACAGGGTGGGTGACAGGGAAAGGTGATGGGGAAAGGTGACGGGGTGGGTGACAGGGCTGAGAGGTGACACGGGAAGGTAGCGGGGTGGGGGTGCCAGGGCCACCCAGGGTGATGCCAGGGCCAGGGGTGACACTAGAGGTGGCCAGGCAGGTGTGAGAGGTGACACTGCAGGTGAGCAGGCAGGTGCCAGGGCAGGGGTGGCACTGCAGGTGAGCAGGCAGGGCAGGGGTGACACTGCAGGTGAGCAGGCAGGTGCCAGAGGTGACACTGCAGGTGAGCAGGCAGGTGCCAGAGGTGACACTGCAGGTGAGCAGGCAGGTGCCAGGGCAGGGGTGGCACTGCAGGTGAGCAGGCAGGTGCCAGGGCAGGGGTGGCACTGCAGGTGAGCAGGCAGGTGCCAGGGCAGAGGTGACACTGCAGGTGAGCAGGCAGGTGCCAGGGCAGGGGTGACACTGCAGGTGGGCAGGCAGGGCAGAGGTGACACTGCAGGTGAGCAGGCAGGTGCCAGAGGTGACACTGCAGGTGAGCAGGCAGGTGCCAGAGGTGGCACTGCAGGTGAGCAGGCAGGTGCCAGAGGTGACACTGCAGGTGAGCAGGCAGGTGCCAGGGCAGGGGTGACACTGCAGGTGAGCAGGCAGGGCAGAGGTGACACTGCAGGTGAGCAGGCAGGTGCCAGGGCAGGGGTGGCACTGCAGGTGAGCAGGCAGGTGCCAGAGGTGGCACTGCAGGTGAGCAGGCAGGGCAGAGGTGACACTGCAGGTGAGCAGGCAGGTGCCAGAGGTGACACTGCAGGTGAGCAGGCAGGTGCCAGAGGTGACACTGCAGGTGAGCAGGCAGGTGCCAGAGGTGACACTGCAGGTGAGCAGGCAGGTGCCAGAGGTGGCACTGCAGGTGAGCAGGCAGGGCAGAGGTGACACTGCAGGTGAGCAGGCAGGTGCCAGAGGTGGCACTGCAGGTGAGCAGGCAGGTGTGAGAGGTGACACTGCAGGTGAGCAGGCAGGTGCCAGGGCAGGGGTGACACTGCAGGTGAGCAGGCAGGTGCCAGAGGTGACACTGCAGGTGAGCAGGCAGGTGCCAGAGGTGACACTGCAGGTGAGCAGGCAGGGCAGGGGTGACACTGCAGGTGAGCAGGCAGGTGCCAGGGCAGGGGTGGCACTGCAGGTGAGCAGGCAGGTGCCAGGGCAGGGGTGACACTGCAGGTGAGCAGGCAGGTGTGAGAGGTGGCACTGCAGGTGAGCAGGCAGGTGCCAGAGGTGACACTGCAGGTGAGCAGGCAGGTGCCAGGGCAGGGGTGGCACTGCAGGTGACACTCACCGATGTCCCAGCCGTACACCGTGCTCACGTCGTACCGGACGAGGTCGTGGCCGCCCAGCGCCCCCGGCAGCGCCTCCCGCAGCCCCCTCTGCAGGGGGGTGGCCTTGTCCCTGTCCCTGTCCCCGTGTCCCCCCAGCGCCTCGGGGGGCAGGAAGGGCCCCTGGTAGCCGGGGGTCTCCAGCCTGGCCGTGGCGTTGATGTGCAGCAGCTTCAGCCGGGAGCTCTGCGCCCGCGGGGAGCTGTCACCTGCGGGACGGGAGGGGACACGCTCAGGGGACAGCCAGGGGACAGCCAAGGGACAGCCAAGGGACAGCCAAGGGACAGCCAAGGGACAGCCAGGGGACAGCCAGGGGACAGACACGGGAGGGATTTGGGGAATGTTCCCCTGGAAAGGGCTGTCCAGCCCCACTGGGTGTGACAGGGTGTGACAGGATGTGACACCGCCTGTCCCAGGTGAGCTCCCACACCTGGGAACCCCCAGCCCCAGCTGGCATTCCCGGATCCCGTGTCTCCGGTGGCATTGACCCCCCGGGCCCCAGGGCAGGGACACGGGGCTCGTGGCACGGAGGTCACTGTGGCAGCCGCTGGCCGGTCCCGGCCATGGCGGGGCTGGGACCGAATTTGACTGGGCTGCACCTGCCAGAACACCTGGGACAGGTAACCCCATCCCACCTCCCCTGGGCTGCACTCCTGCCCAATCCCTGAATCCCTGAAACCCCGAATTCCCGAATCCCTGAATTCCTGAATCCCTGAAACCCCGAATTCCTGAATCCCTGAAACCCCGAATTCCTGAATCCCTGAATCCCTGAATCCCTGAATCCCTGAATCCCTGAATCCCTGAATCCCTGAATTCCTGAATCCCCAAATCCCTGAATCCCTGAATTCCTGAATTCCTGAATCCCTGAATTCCTGAATTCCTGAATCCCTGAATCCCTGAATCCCCGAATTCCTGAATCCCCGAATTCCTGAATTCCTGAATCCCTGAATCCCTGAATTCCTGAATCCCTGAATCCCTGAATCCCTGAAACCCCGAATCCCTGAATCCCTGAATCCCTGAATTCCTGAAACCCCGAATTCCTGAATCCCTGAATCCCTGAATTCTTGAATCCCTGAATCCCTGAATCCCCGAATCCCTGAGTTCCTGAATCCCTGAATTCCTGAATCCCTGAATCCCTGAATCCCTGAATTCCTGAATCCCTGAATTCCTGAATCCCTGAATTCCTGAATCCCTGAATTCCTGAATTCCTGAATCCCTGAATTCCTGAATCCCTGAATCCCTGAATTCCTGAATCCCTGAATTCCTGAATCCCTGAATTCCTGAATCCCTGAATTCCTGAATTCCTGAATCCCTGAGTTCCTGAATCCCTGAATTCCTGAATCCCTGAATTCCTGAATTCCTGAATCCCTGAAACCCCGAATTCCTGAATTCCTGAATCCCTGAGTTCCTGAATCCCTGAATTCCTGAATCCCTGAATTCCTGAATCCCTGAATCCCCAAATTCCTGAATCCCTGAATCCCTGAATCCCTGAGTTCCTGAATCCCTGAATTCCTGAATCCCTGAATCCCTGAATCCCTGAGTTCCTGAATCCCTGAATTCCTGAATCCCTGAATTCCTGAATTCCTGAATCCCTGAATTCCTGAGTTCCTGAATCCCTGAATCCCTGAATCCCTGAATTCCTGAATCCCTGAATTCCTGAATTCCTGAATCCCTGAATTCCTGAATCCCTGAATTCCTGAATCCCTGAATTCCTGAATTCCTGAATCCCTGAATCCCTGAATTCCTGAATCCCTGAATCCCTGAGTTCCTGAATCCCCAAATCCCCAAATCCCAGCCCCAGGGCCGTGCTCCTGCCCAATCCCGGATCCTCGAATCCCCAAATCCCCAAATCCCCAAATCCCAGCCCCGTGGCCGCGCTCCTGCCCAGTCCCAGATCCCTGAATCCCCAAATCTCTGAATCCCCAAATCCCCAAATCCCCAAATCCCGGGATCCCCGAATCCCCAAATCCCGGGATCCCCAAATCCCCGAATCCTGGATCCCAGCCCCATGGCCATGCTCCTGCCCAATCCCAGATCCCCAAATCCCCAAATCCCGGGATCCCCAAATCCCCAAATCCCGGATCCCAGCCCCGGGGCCATGCTCCTGCCCAATCCCGGATCCCCAAATCCCCAAATCCCCAAATCCCCAAATCCCGGATCCCAGCCCCGTGGCTGCGCTCCTGCCCAATCCCGGATCCCCAAATCCCCAAATCCCGGATCCCAGCCCCGGGGCCGCGCTCCTGCCCAGTCCCAGATCCCTGAATCCCCAAATCCCTGGATCCCCAAATCCCCGAATCCCGGATCCCAGCCCCGTGGCCGCGCTCCTGCCCAATCCCAAATCCCGGGATCCCCAAATCCCCAAATCCCGGATCCCAGCCCCGTGGCCGCGCTCCTGCCCAGTCCCCGCTCCCACTGCGGGCTCTCCGTTGGCGCAGTGCGGGCTCACCCTGGAGGCGGCTGTGGAAGTCGGGGGCCAGCACCTGGCGCAGGTGAGCGTCCCCAGGCTGCCGCAGGACGCACAGGGACCACACCGCGTCCGTCAGCAGGTGCACGTCCAGCTCCCGCTCCCGGCCCCGCAGCCGCTGCCGGACCTGCGCGGGGACAGCGGCGCTGCAGCGGCCGCGGGGATCCCGGGACCCCCCTCCCGGGGGAACGTCCCGGGGGGCACAGGTGACACCTGCGGGAGGCTCCAGGGCCTCTCCCGGGGCCCGGAGCAGGAGCCGGGAGGGGTTTGGGACACGGGGAATGGGGGACTCGGGGGGGCTCAGGGGACGGAATCTGCGGCTGTGAGGGCTCTCCGAGCCCCCTCCCCACCCAGAGCGCTCGGGAATTCCGCGATCCCGGGGAGCTCACCACGGAGAAGAACTCCTGGCCGGAGCTGGGCTGGAAGCCGAGGTGGCCGAAGGAGACGAGGATCCCGCAGAGCTGGGTGAGGGACAGCTCCTGCGCGTTCTCCAGGCAGTACTGCGGGAAAAACGGGAACGTGACGGCAGCGAGAGCCTGGAAACATCGGCCAGAGGCACCTCCCGGGGGGAAATGGGACAGGAAACCCTGGGGATCCGCCCAGGGAGCGGGGGAAACCCTGGGATAGCCCAGAGCGGGTGGGAAACAGCAGGGATGGACTGGGATGGAACTGGGATGGAACTGGGATGGAACTGGGATGGAACTGGGATGGAGCTGGGATGGAACTGGGATGGAGCTGGGATGGAACTGGGATGGAGCTGGGATGGACTGGGATGGAACTGGGATGGAACTGGGATGGAACTGGGATGGAACTGGGACGGAACTGGGATGGAGCTGGGACGGAGCTGGGATGGAACTGGGACAGGACTGGGATGGAACTGGGATGGAGCTGGGAAGGAACTGGGATGGAGCTGGGAAGGAACTGGGAAGGAACTGGGATGGAACCGGGACAGGACTGGGATGGAACTGAGACAGGACTGGGACAGGACCGGGACAGGACTGGGATGGAACTGGGAAGGAACTGGGAAGGAACTGGGATGGAACTGGGACAGGACTGGGACAGGACCGGGACAGGACTGGGATGGAACTGGGATGGAGCTGGGATGGAACTGGGAAGGAACTGGGATGGAACTGGGATGGAACTGGGATGGAACTGGGATGGAGCTGGGAAGGAACTGGGACAGGACTGGGATGGAACTGGGATGGAACTGGGAAGGAACTGGGAAGGAACTGGGATGGAGCTGGGAAGGAACTGGGACAGGACTGGGATGGAACTGGGATGGAACTGGGATGGAACTGGGATGGAACTGGGAAGGAACTGGGATGGAACTGGGACAGGACTGGGATGGAACTGGGACAGGACTGGGATGGAACTGGGATGGAACTGGGAAGGAACTGGGATGGAACTGGGATGGAACTGGGATGGGAACTGGGATGGAACTGGGATGGAACTGGGATGGGAACTGGGATGGAACTGGGATGGAACTGGGAAGGAACTGGGACAGAGCTGGGAAGGAACTGGGAAGGAACTGGGACGGAACTGGGATGGAACTGGGATGGAACTGGGATGGAACTGGGACAGGACTGGGATGGAACTGGGATGGAACTGGGACAAACGGAGCCCAATCCAGCGGAAATGATCCCAAATTCCCACTGGGAAGCGGTGCCGGAGCTCGGGCAGGGGAGGGGCCCCAGTGTCACCTGCTCCAGGTGACACCAGCCCGGAGTGACAGGAACCCGCCCTGCCCTGCTGGGGACGGTGACAACTCCCCCTGCACAGGTGAGCGAGCCCTGCCTCCCCCATGCCCAGGTGAGTCCCCCCATGCCCAGGTGAGGTTTCCCCATGCCCAGGTGAGTTTCCCCATGCCCAGGTGAGTCCCCCCATGCCCAGGTGAGTCCCCCCATGCCCAGGTGAGGTTTCCCCATGCCCAGGTGAGTTCCCCCATGCCCAGGTGAGGTTTCCCCATGCCCAGGTGAGTCCCCCCATGCCCAGGTGAGGTTTCCCCATGCCCAGGTGAGGTTTCCCCATGCCCAGGTGAGTTTCCCCATGCCCAGGTGAGGTTTCCCCATGCCCAGGTGAGTCCCCCCATGCCCAGGTGAGTTTCCCCATGCCCAGGTGAGTTCCCCCATGCCCAGGTGAGTCCCCCCATGCCCAGGTGAGTTCCCCCATGCCCAGGTGAGTTCCCCCATGCCCAGGTGAGTTTCCCCATGCCCAGGTGAGGTTTCCCCATGCCCAGGTGAGTTTCCCCATGCCCAGGTGAGTTTCCCCATGCCCAGGTGAGTCCCCCCATGCCCAGGTGAGGCTCCCCATGCCCAGGTGAGTTTCCCCATGCCCAGGTGAGGCTCCCCATGCCCAGGTGAGTTTCCCCATGCCCAGGTGAGTTTCCCCATGCCCAGGTGAGTTTCCCCATGCCCAGGTGAGGCTCCCCATGCCCAGGTGAGTCCCCCCATGCCCAGGTGAGTTCCCCCATGCCCAGGTGAGGTTTCCCCATGCCCAGGTGAGTTTCCCCATGCCCAGGTGAGTCCCCCCATGCCCAGGTGAGTTCCCCCATGCCCAGGTGAGGCTCCCCCCTGTCCCCGGGGCTCACCTGGGCGATGGCCTCGGCGAGGGGCCGGCTGAGCCAGCGCAGGCTGGCGAAGGAGCGGGCACAGCGCGACACCTGGGCGGGGCTGAGGCTGCCCAGGTGAGGCTGCAGCTCCTGCGCCAGGCGGTGCAGCACCTGCGGCTGCTGGAAGCTCAGTTTACCTGCGCCAAGGGGGGCAGCTCAGCGCCGTGTCCCCCAGCACAGGTGTGCCCTGTCCCCAGCACAGGTGTGCCCTGTCCCCAGCACAGGTGTGCCCTGTCCCCAGCACAGGTGTGCCCTGTCCCCCAGCACAGGTGTGCCCTGTCCCCAGCACAGGTGTGCCATGTCCCCAGCACAGGTGTGCCCTGTCCCCCAGCACAGGTGTGCCATGTCCCCCAGCACAGGTGACAGCTGGGAACTGTCACCTGGGCGGGAAAAGGCTCCAGGGACACCTCAGAGCCCTCCCAGTGCCCGAAGGGGCTCCAGGTGACTCTCAGGACCCCATGGCCAGTCCCCAGCCCCACAGGTGACCCTCAGGACCCCATGGCCAGTCCCCAGCCCCACAGGTGACCCTCAGGACCCCGTGGCCGGTCCCCAGCCCCTCAGGTGGCCCTGGCACTCACTGAAGGCGAAGAGCAGGTCGCTGAGCGCGGGCAGGGGCAGCTGTGCAGGTTTCTGCAGCAGGTGGTACGACACCGCCCGCAGCAGCGGCACACTGCGGCGCTGCTGCAGCGCCAGCGCCAGCGCCACACGGCGCAGCTCCTCGGCATCAAACTGCTCCGCCAGCTCCAGCGCCTGCAACACGGGGACAGGTGAGACACAGGTGAGACAGGTGAGAGACAGGGGAGAGACAGGGGAGAGACAGGTGAGAGACAGGTGAGACAGGTGGGAGACAGGTGAGAGACAGGGGAGAGACAGGGGAGAGACAGGGGAGAGACAGGGGAGAGACAGGTGAGGGACAGGTGAGAGACAGGTGAGATACAGGTGAGATACAGGTGAGAGACAGGGGAGAGACAGGTGAGAGACAGGGGAGAGACAGGGGAGAGACAGGTGAGAGACAGGGGAGAGACAGGGGAGAGACAGGTGAGAGACAGGGGAGAGACAGGGGAGAGACAGGTGAGAGACAGGTGAGACAGGTGGGAGACAGGTGAGAGACAGGTGAGAGACAGGGGAGAGACAGGTGAGAGACAGGGGAGAGACAGGGGAGAGACAGGTGAGGGACAGGTGAGAGACAGGTGAGATACAGGTGAGATACAGGTGAGAGACAGGGGAGAGACAGGTGAGAGACAGGGGAGAGACAGGGGAGAGACAGGTGAGAGACAGGGGAGAGACAGGGGAGAGACAGGGGAGAGACAGGGGAGAGACAGGTGAGAGACAGGGGAGAGACAGGGGAGAGACAGGTGAGAGACAGGGGAGAGACAGGGGAGAGACAGGTGAGACAGGGGAGAGACAGGTGAGAGACAGGGGAGAGACAGGGGAGAGACAGGGGAGAGACAGGTGAGAGACAGGTGAGAGACAGGGGAGAGACAGGTGAGACAGGTGAGGGACAGGGGAGAGACAGGGGAGAGACAGGGGAGAGACAGGGGAGAGACAGGTGAGGGACAGGGGAGAGACAGGGGAGAGACAGGTGAGACAGGTGAGACAGGGGAGAGACAGGGGAGAGACAGGGGAGACAGGTGAGACAGGGGAGAGACAGGTGAGACAGGTGAGACAGGGGAGAGACAGGTGAGAGACAGGGGAGAGACAGGGGAGAGACAGGGGAGAGACAGGGGAGAGACAGGTGAGACAGGTGAGACAGGGGAGAGACAGGGGAGAGACAGGGGAGACAGGTGAGAGACAGGGGAGAGACAGGTGAGACAGGGGAGAGACAGGGGAGAGACAGGGGAGAGACAGGTGAGAGACAGGGGAGAGACAGGGGAGAGACAGGGGAGACAGGTGAGAGACAGGTGAGAGACAGGTGAGACAGGGGAGAGACAGGGGAGAGACAGGGGAGAGACAGGTGAGAGACAGGGGAGAGACAGGGGAGAGACAGGGGAGAGACAGGTGAGATACAGGTGAGAGACAGGTGAGAGACAGGGGAGAGACAGGTGAGAGACAGGGGAGAGACAGGGGAGAGACAGGTGAGAGACAGGGGAGAGACAGGTGAGAGACAGGTGAGAGACAGGGGAGAGACAGGGGAGAGACAGGTGAGACAGGGGAGAGACAGGTGAGAGACAGGGGAGAGACAGGGGAGAGACAGGGGAGAGACAGGGGAGAGACAGGGGAGAGACAGGTGAGAGACAGGGGAGAGACAGGGGAGAGACAGGGGAGAGACAGGTGAGGGACAGGTGAGAGACGGGGGAGAGACGGGTGAGACAGGTGAGGGACAGGGGAGAGACAGGGGAGAGACAGGGGAGAGACAGGGGAGAGACAGGGGAGAGACAGGTGAGAGACAGGTGAGAGACAGGTGAGAGACAGGGGAGAGACAGGTGAGAGACAGGGGAGAGACAGGGGAGAGACAGGGGAGAGACAGGGGAGAGACAGGTGAGAGACAGGGGAGAGACAGGTGAGAGACAGGGGAGAGACAGGGGAGAGACAGGTGAGAGACAGGGGAGAGACAGGTGAGAGACAGGGGAGAGACAGGGGAGAGACAGGGGAGAGACAGGGGAGAGACAGGTGAGAGACAGGGGAGAGACAGGGGAGAGACAGGGGAGAGACAGGTGAGGGACAGGTGAGAGACAGGGGAGAGACAGGTGAGACAGGTGAGGGACAGGGGAGAGACAGGGGAGAGACAGGGGAGAGACAGGGGAGAGACAGGTGAGGGACAGGGGAGAGACAGGGGAGAGACAGGTGAGACAGGTGAGACAGGGGAGAGACAGGGGAGAGACAGGGGAGAGACAGGGGAGACAGGTGAGACAGGGGAGAGACAGGGGAGAGACAGGGGAGACAGGTGAGACAGGGGAGAGACAGGGGAGAGACAGGGGAGACAGGTGAGAGACAGGGGAGAGACAGGTGAGACAGGGGAGAGACAGGGGAGAGACAGGGGAGAGACAGGTGAGAGACAGGGGAGAGACAGGGGAGAGACAGGTGAGAGACAGGGGAGAGACAGGTGAGAGACAGGTGAGAGACAGGTGAGAGACAGGTGAGAGACAGGGGAGAGACAGGGGAGAGACAGGTGAGAGACAGGGGAGAGACAGGTGAGAGACAGGGGAGAGACAGGGGAGAGACAGGGGAGAGACAGGTGAGACAGGGGAGAGACAGGTGAGAGACAGGGGAGAGACAGGGGAGAGACAGGGGAGAGACAGGTGAGGGACAGGTGAGAGACAGGGGAGAGACAGGTGAGACAGGTGAGGGACAGGGGAGAGACAGGTGAGAGACAGGGGAGAGACAGGTGAGAGACAGGGGAGAGACAGGTGAGAGACAGGGGAGAGACAGGGGAGAGACAGGTGAGAGACAGGTGAGAGACAGGGGAGAGACAGGTGAGACACAGGTGAGAGACAGGGGAGAGACAAGGACATGTGAGACAGGGACAGGTGGGACAGGGACAGGTGAGACAGGGACAGGTGGGACAGGGACAGGTGGGACAGGGACAGGTGGGACGGGACAGGTGGGACGGGACAGGTGGCACAGAGCAGAGCACAGGTGGGACAGGGACAGGTGGGACAGGGACAGGTGGGACAAGGGACAGGTGACAGAGGGCAGACAGAGGACAGGCGGTGCAGGTGACCCCAGGTGACCCCACCCAGCCCGGGCAGGTGTGAGGTCCCACCTTGTCCTCCAGGCGCTCCATCAGGGCGGGGGACAGGTGTCCCACCTTGGCCATGAGCGTCACCACGCTGCGGGGCCCGTCCAGCTCGGTCCAGCGCAGCTCCAGCTTGCGCAGCACCTCGGGCAGCAGCGGGCCGTCCCGGCCCTGCCCCGCCAGGTGCTCGGCCAGGTGTGCCAGCTGCCGCAGGGACAGGCGCCGCAGCCGCCACAGCACCTCCTGCTCCACCGAGCGCACCTGCTGCCCGTCCTGAGCCAGCCCCAGCACCTGCAGGCTGCGCAGCAGCTGCACCAGCGGCGTGTTCCACACCTGCGAGATCTGCGGGGACAGGTGGGGACAGGTGTGACACAGAGCCACCAGTGTTCCACACCTGCGAGATCTGCGGGGACAGGTGGGGACAGGTGTGACACAGAGCCACCAGTGTTCCACACCTGCGAGATCTGCGGGGACAGGTGGGGACAGGTGTGACACAGAGCCACCAGTGTTCCACACCTGCGAGATCTGCGGGGACAGGTGGGGACAGGTGTGACACAGAGCCACCAGTGTTCCACACCTGCGAGATCTGCAGGGACAGGTGGGGACAGGTGTGACACAGAGCCACCAGTGTTCCACACCTGCGAGATCTGCGGGGACAGGTGGGGACAGGTGTGACACAGAGCCACCAGTGTTCCACACCTGCGAGATCTGTGGGGACAGGTGGGGACAGGTGTGACACAGAACACACCGGGGGTACCCAGCAGTGCCAGCCTGTCACACAGGTGTGACACAGGTGTGACACAGGTGTGACACAGGTGTGACACAGGGGTGACACAGGGGTGACACAGGTGTGACACAGCAGTGCCAGCCTGTCACACAGGTGTGACACAGGTGTGACACAGCACTGCAAACCTGTCACACAGGTGTGACACAGGGGTGACACAGGGGTGACAGAGGTGTGACACCAGGGGACACAGCAGTGCCAGCCTGTCACACAGGTGTGACACAGGTGTGACACAGGACAGTGAGCAGGGCACAGCAGGTCACACAGTGTCACCTGCCCCATGGTTCCTGTCCCCTCCCCGGTGCTGCTGTACCCTCACCTACCGTACCTGTACCCTCACCTGCCATTCCTGTCCCCTCCCGTGGTGTTCCCGTCCCCTCACCTGTGGCTGCTGTCCCCTCCCCACCGTTCCCGTCCCCTCCCCGGTGTTTCCCGTGCCGTTCCCGGTGTTTCCCGTGCCATTCCCGTGCCATTCCCGGTGTTTCCCGTGCCGTTCCCGTGCCATTCCCGTGCCATTCCCGTGCCATTCCCGGTGTTTCCTGTGCCATTCCCGTGCCATTCCCGTGCCATTCCCGGTGTTTCCCGTGCCATTCCCGTGCCATTCCCGGTGTTTCCCGTGCCGTTCCCGTGCCGTTCCCGTGCCATTCCCGGTGTTTCCCGTGCCATTCCCGTGCCATTCCCGTGCCATTCCCGTGCCATTCCCGGTGTTTCCCGTGCCGTTCCCGTGCCGTTCCCGTGCCGTCCCCCCGTCCCCGCGGTCCCCGTGCCCTCACCTGCGCATGCACGGCGCGCAGCAGGTGCTGGAAGCGCGGGTCCCCGCGGATGGCTGCGGTGTCCAGGCGCTGCCGGGAGCTGATCCGGGCCAGGCGGCCGATGGCCAGCGCCGCCAGGTTCCCGCTGAGCGCGGGCCCGAGCCGCAGCAGCTCCTGCGGGCTGCCCGCGCCCCGGACCAGCTCCCGCAGCTCCCGCTCGCCGCCGTCCGGGGCGCGGATCAGCTCCCGGGGCCCGTCGGAGCGCGGTGCCGGTGCCGGTGGCGGTGGCGGCCCGGGCGGGGCCCGCAGCGGCAGCAGCCGCCGGCAGCAGCGGCGGAACAGGTGAGCGGCCATGGCGGGGTCAGCGCCGCATCCCGGGACACTGCGGGGAACGGGCTGGGATGGGCCCAACCCAACCGGGACCGACCGAACCGGGATGGACCCGGAAGCACCGAGCCCCGAACCCCCCGGGCCGAGCTCCGAACCCCCCGGACCGAGCTCCGAACCCCCCGGACCGAGCTCCGAACCTCCCGGACCGAGCTCCGAACCCCCCGGACCGAGCTCCGAACCCCCCGGACCGAGCTCCGAACCCCCCGGACCGAGCTCCGAACCCCCCGGACCGAGCTCCGAACCCCCCGGACCGAGCTCCGGAACCCCCCCGGGGCCGAGCCCCGGCCCCGCTCACCCCCCCGCGTCCCAACACCCCGGTCCCGGTTCCAAACCCGTTCCCAATCCCAATCCCGTTCCCGATCCCATTCCCAATCCCATTCCCAATCCCGTTCCCGGTCCCGGTCCCGTTCCCGTTCCCAATCCCGTTCCCGTTCCCAATCCCATTCCCGATCCCGTTCCCGTTCCCGTTCCCATTCCCGTTCCCGATCCCGTTCCCGTTCCCGTTCCCAATCCCGTTCCCGTTCCCAATCCCGTTCCCGTTCCCGTTCCCAATCCCGTTCCCGTTCCCAATCCCGTTCCCGTTCCCAATCCCGATCCCATTCCCGATCCCGTTCCCGTTCCCGATCCCGTTCCCGGCCCCGTTCCCGTTCCCAATCCCGTTCCCGGCCCCGTTCCCTCTCTGACCTCTCCCGCCCCGGCCCCACGCCCGGGCCGCCGCCGAGGCGCGCGGTTATGACGTCACTGCGCTGCGCCCGCTCTCTAATGGCCGCTCGGTTGCGTCATCACGCGGCGACGGCGGCGCCTCCGTGAAGTGGCGGGAACGGGGCCGCCATGATGGGCGGGGCCTCGGCGGGGTGTCACAGAGTGTCCCCAAAGTGCCACCAAAGTGTGCCCAGAGTGTCACAGAGTGTCCCCAGGGTGTCCCCAAAGTGTCCCCAGAGTGTCACAGAGTGTCCCCAGGGTGTCCCCAGGGTGTTCCCCGGATGTCCCCGTGGTGTCCCCGTGGTGTCCGGGCCCTCCCGTCTCTCTGTGTGGCGCCCCCGAGTGGTGGCGGGGGAAACTGCAGCCACCGCCCCCCGTACCCCCGGTACCCCCCCAGTTCACCCCAGTTCACCCCAGTTCACCCCAGTACCCCCCAGTACCCCCCGTGCAGTCCCCCAGTTCCCGCAGTGCCCCCCGCTGCAGCTCTCGGTTAATTATTGATTAATTATCGATTATAGTTTATTGGTATCGATCAGACCGGGCGG
Organism: Pseudopodoces humilis; assembly: GCF_049639895.1. Classification (NCBI taxonomy): domain Eukaryota; kingdom Metazoa; phylum Chordata; class Aves; order Passeriformes; family Paridae; genus Pseudopodoces; species Pseudopodoces humilis. Next base: position 151,699,652 of record NC_142200.1, read on the forward strand.
GGGGCGCGGGGCTGAGCCCGGGGGGCTCCTCAGCGCCGGGTGGAGTCCCCGCCTGCGGGACGGGAGGGTCACGGTGTCACCCCCGGGACCCCCATCCCGCACCCCCGGTGGAACCCCCGCTCCTCGGTCCCTCTCCCCGGTCCCGTTCCCCGTTCCCATTCCCGTTCCCATTCCCGTTCCCGGTTCCCGGTTCCCGTTCCCGGTTCCCGTTCCCGGTTCCCGTTCCCGTTCCCGGTTCCCGGTTCCCGGTTCCCGTTCCCGTTCCCATTCCCGGTCCCGATTCCCATTCCCGGTTCCCGTTCCCGGTCCCGGTTCCCCCGGCAGGGCTCGCAGCGGCAGTGCGCGGTGCGGTCCCTCCCCCCCGTTCCCGTTCCCGTTCCCGTTCCCGTTCCCGGTTCCCGGTTCCCGGTTCCCGGTTCCCGTTCCCGTTCCCATTCCCGTTCCCATTCCCGGTTCCCGTACCCGGTTCCCATTCCCGGTTCCCGTTCCCATTCCCGTTCCCGTTCCCGTTCCCGGTTCCCGTTCCCGTTCCCGTTCCCGGTTCCCATTCCGGTTCCCATTCCCGGTTCCCGTTCCCGTTCCCGTTCCCGTTCCCGTTCCCATTCCCGGTTCCCGTTCCCGTTCCCGTTCCCGTTCCCATTCCCGTTCCCGTTCCCATTCCCGGTTCCCGTTCCCGTTCCCGTTCCCGTTCCCATTCCCGTTCCCATTCCCGGTTCCCATTCCCGTTCCCATTCCCGTTCCCGTTCCCGGTCCCGGTACCCCGGCAGGGCTCGCAGCGGCAGTGCGCGGTGCGGTCCCTCCCCCCCGTTCCCGTTCCCGTTCCCATTCCCGGTTCCCATTCCCGGTCCCGGTCCCGGTACCCCGGCAGGGCTCGCAGCGGCAGTGCGCGGTGCGGTCCCTCCCCCCCGTTCCCGTTCCCGTTCCCGTTCCCGGTCCCGGTACCCCGGCAGGGCTCGCAGCGGCAGTGCGCGATGCGGGGCAGCAGCGCGGGCCGGGGGCGGCCGCGGGGACACGGCAGCAGCAGAGCCCGCACGGGCCGGGCCGGGTCCAGCCGGTAACTGCAGCACTCGCACAGCGCCCGCACGAACGGCTCCTGCGGGGCACGGCGCTCACGGGGGGACAGCCCCGGCGCGGGGACACCCCCGGCACCCCCAGCCCCCGCCGGACCGGGGGTCCCACCCGCCCCCAGCCCGTACCTGGGCGCTGACGGCGGTGCGGGAGCGACACGTCCCCGCGCAGTAGGTGACACGGACGCCCCGCAGGACACACGCGCCCTTGGCGATGCTCCGGAGCGCCGTGAGGAGCCGGCACGGCCCGGGGGGCTCCTCTGAACGGCGGAGGGGGGGGGGGGTCCCGGGGTGAGCGGGGGGGGGGGGGGGGGGGGGGTTCCGGGGCCGCCCCTCCCCGGGGTGCCCGGGCGCGGGGTCTCACCTGGCCACTCGTCCCGGCACACGGGGCAGCAGCTCCCGGGCTCCCGCACCGGCTCCGTGCCCTGCGGGGACCCCCAGGCTCAGCCCCTGCCCGCGGGGACCCCCCGCGCCCCCCGGAGCCCCCCGGAGCCCCCCGGAGCCCCCTCACCTCCGGGCAGGTGAGCGCGGGGCAGGAGGTGGCGCAGGTGACGCGTCCCTCGGAGCAGCGACAGGTCCCGCAGCGCTCCTGCCACTCGCTGCCGGCCTGGAGGGGCGCACGGACCCCCAGCGCTGCTCAGGGACCCCCACCCACGGGCACCGGGGACCCCCACCCCGCTCCCCTGCTCACCGCTCGATGCTCCCCGCGGTAGCGGCACCCGCAGCCCCCCGCGCTCACGCAGTGCCCGGAGCCGTTCCGGTACCGGCCGGGGGCGCAGGCGCAGCGCGCCGGGGCACGGGCGGTACCGAGAGCCGCGGGAGGGCCGAGGGTCGCGAGGGTCGCGGGGGTCCGGGGGGTGCTGGAGGTGTCCGGAGTTACGAGGGTCCCGGGGGTCGCGGGGGATCCGGAAGCTCCGAGGGTCCCGGGGGACCCCCCGCAAGTCCCGGGGGGCTCCGCCAGGTCCTGGCAGCTGCGCTCACAGGCGGGGCCGGGGTCCAGCCACACCTCGCCCGGGGGGCAGCCTGGGGCCACTGGGAACGGCACCGGGAACGGCGCCGGGAATGGCACCGGGAATAGTATCGGGATTGGCACCGGGAACGGCACCGGGAACGGCACCGGCCCCACCCTGACCCCCGGCCCTCCATCCATCAGCCTCCATCCCTCCCTCCTTTCCTCGCTCCCTCCCCCCGCTTTCATCTCCCATCCCTGCATCCCTCCGTCCCCTTCTCCCGCTCTCCCATCCTTCATCCATCCATCCCTCCATCCATCCCTCCATCCATTCCTCCATCCATCCATCCATCCATCCATCCATCCCATCCCTCCATCCATCCCTCCATCCCATCCCTCCATCCATCCATCCCTCCATCCATCCCTCCATCCCATCCCTCCATCCATCCCTCCATCCCATCCCTCCATCCATCCCTCCATCCCATCCCTCCATCCATCCATCATCCATCCATCATCCATCCATCCATCCATCCATCATCCATCCATCCATCCATCCATCATCCATCCATCCATCCATCATCCATCCCTCCATCCATCCATCCATCATCCATCATCCATCCATCCATCATCCATCCATCCATCCATCATCCATCATCCATCCATCCATCATCCATCATCCATCCATCATCCATCATCCATCATCCATCATCCATCCATCATCCATCATCCATCCATCCATCCATCCATCCATCATCCATCATCCATCCATCCATCCATCCATCCATCCATCCATCCATCCATCATCCATCATCCATCCATCATCCATCCATCATCCATCCACCCATCCATCATCCCTCCATCCATCCATCCATCCATCAGCCTCCATCCATCCCTCCTTTCCATCGCTCCCATCCATCCCGCATCCATCCATCATCCCATCCATCCCTCCATCCCCATTCTCCATCCATCATCCATCCATCCATCCATCCCATCCATCCATCCCATCCATCCATCCATCCCATCCATCCCATCCCATCCCCTCCATCCCATCCATCCATCCATCCATCCATCCATCCCATCCATCCATCCATCCATCATCCATCCATCCATCATCCATCATCCATCCATCATCCATCCATCCCATCCATCATCCATCCATCCATCCCATCCATCCCTCCATCCATCCATCCCATCCCATCCCTCCATCCATCCCTCCCTCCCTCCCTTCTCCCGCTCCCCGTGTCCCATTCCCCGTGTCCCGTTCCCGGTGTCCCGTGTCCCGTGTCCGGTCCCCCGCGCTGTGCCGCCCCTCACCGGGACACTCCTGGGGGTTACACGCCGCCGTCTCCTCCGCGGGGCTCCCCCCGCACCGCGGCCCCGCCCCGGGGCCCTCCCGGCACTGCCGGTGCCGCCTCCGGGTCCCGCCGCCGCAACTGCGGGAGCAGCGGGACCACGGGGACCAGGGGGACACGGGGGGGGACACGGGGGGGCCGGGAGAGAGGGGGAACAGAGGGGGCTCGGGGGACAGAGGGGACACAGGGGACAGGGAGGACCAGGGGGACATGGGGACCGCGGGGGTCGCGGGCCCCGGGGAGGGACACGCCAGCACCGGGCAGGTCAAGGTCCCGTTCTCGCAGGTGCTGCAGCGGGGGTGACACAGCGGGGGTGACACGCGTGTCACCGTCCCCGCACGCGGGGCTCTGCTGGGTGACACCGCCACGGTGCCCGTCCCTCTGTGTCCCCGTGCCCATCCCTCTGTCCCCGTGCCCGTCCCTCTGTGTCCCCGTGCCCGTCCCCACTGTCCCCGTGCCTGTCCCCACTGTCCCCGTGCCTGTCCCTCTGTGTCCCCGTGCCCATCCCTCTGTCCCCGTGCCCGTCCCCATTGTCCCCGTGCCCGTCCCCACTGTCCCCGTGCCTGTCCCCACTGTCCCCGTGCCCGTCCCTCTGTGTCCCCGTGCCCGTCCCCATTGTCCCCGTGCCCGTCCCCACTGTCCCCGTTCCCGTCCCCACTGTCCCCGTGCCCGTCCCCACTGTCCCCGTGCCCATCCCTCTGTCCCCGTGCCCGACCCCACTGTCCCCGTGCCCATCCCTCTGTCCCCGTGCCCGTCCCCATTGTCCCCGTGCCCGTCCCCACTGTCCCCGTGCCTGTCCCCACTGTCCCCGTGCCCGTCCCCCCGCCACCCCCGTGTGGCCATGCCCAGTCCCCGTGTCGCCCCCCGTGTCCCCCAGCGCCGCGTCTGTCCCGGTGTGACGGAGCCCCCCGGCCGTGTCCCCTGGGCGGTGTCACCCACCAGTTGTGACACCCGATCCGTGTCGCGGCCCCCGGGGACACCTCGCGGCTCCCGTTGTCCCCGCCGGGGGTCCCGCAGCGACAGCGGCTCAGGGGGACACAGACACCGTCCTGGAGCAGCTGCCCGGGGGGACAGCGGCACCCTGGGGGCGCGGGGGACACCGGTGGGTGTTGGGGACACCGGGGACACCGCGCGGGTGTTGGGGACACCGGGGACACCCCGCAGTGACAGGACAGTACCTGGCTCGCAGGGTCCCTGCAGACACAGCACCTGGCCCCAGGTGTCACCGCAGGTCCGGGGACAGCGCCCGGAGCAGGGACTGGGGGTCCGGCCCCCCCCGCCGCACCGGGGGTCTGGGGGGCACGGGAACCCCTCAGCACCCCCGGGCGGGGGGCGGGGGGCCCGGGGGGGGGCCCGGGGCGGCGCTCGGGGTTACCGGGACACGCGCTGGAGCTGCAGCTCTCGCTCTGGGTCCGGACCCCCGCGCACGCCCGCCCGGGGGTCTCGGGGTTCAGGGGGTGCCGGTGGCGCAGGCGGGACCCCCCCGCGCAGGGGTCTCCGCGGGCCCCCCAGGACCCCCTGGGGCTCCAGCCACCGGGCTCGGGGGGGGGCACGGGGGGGGGGCACCAGGGTCACCGGGACCCCCAGGCCCCCCCCTTCCTTCCCCGAACCCTCCAGCCCACCGGGCCCCCCCAATCCCCCCCCGGTCCCCCCATACCGGCCGCACACGGGGTGTCCCAGCACTCGGGTCCCCCCGGGGGGCAGGTGGCGCGGGGGGGCGAGCTCGCCGTGGGGGGGGGGCCCTGGGCCCGCCCCCGGCCCCCCCGGCCCCCCCGGCCCCCCCACTCACCACTGGCGGCACGGCCCGGGGCTCCAGCGCTCGCCCAGCCCCCGCTCGCCCCCCGCCCAGGGGCACACGGGGGGGCACGGGCTCTGCTCGCACCCCCGAACCTGCTCCTGGGGGGGCCCGCACGCTCCCCCCGCGCCCCCGGGGGGGATGGGGGTCCTGGGGGGGTCACACGGGACATCGGGGTGAGCGGCGGGGACCCCGCAGCCCCCCCGTGTCACCTCCCCCCCCGTGGGTTTCGTGTCCCCCCCAGTGCCAGGGGCCCCCCCAGATGTGACCTGCGCCCCCCCAGATGTGACCTGTGCTCCCCCAGATGTGACCTGTGCACCCCCAGTAGTGGCCTGTGCCCCTCCCAGTGGGCACCGTGTCCCCTCCCGAGCTCTGTGTCCCCCCAGTTCGGTGTCCCTCCCCCCAAGGTCCCGGCCCCCCCCCGTGTCCCCCCCGTGTCGCCCCCAGCCCGGTCTGTGTCCCCCCCTCACCGGTAGCGCTCCTGCCGCCCCCCCCCGCAGGTGACACTGCAGGGTCCCCAGCGGCTCCAGCGGCTCCAGGCGCAGGGCGGGGTCCCGGGGGGGGTCCCGGGGGGGGTCCCGGGGGTGGCGGAGGGGGGGGGACAGCCCCCCGGGACACAGCGCAGCCGCCCCCCCGCGCAGGTGCAGTTGTGGCAGCCCCGGGGGTGGGCGCTGCCCCCCGGCACCCAGAGCTGCCCCCCCGAGTCCAGACAGGCGCACAGGGAGGGGGGGACACAGCCCCCGTCCTGCTCCAGGGTCCCTGGGGGGACATGGGGACATGGGGACATGGGGGGGACATGGGGACGGGGGGGACAGGGGACATGGGGGGACATGGGGGGGACATGGGGACACAGCCCCCGTCCTGCTCCAGGGTCCCTGGGGGGGACATGGGGACATGGGGACATGGGGGGGACATGGGGGGGACATGGGGGGGACATGGGGGGGACATGGGGACACGGGGACACAGCCCCGGTCCTGCTCCCTGGGGGTGACAGGGGTGAGGGGGACATGGGGGGGACAGGAGGGGTCAGGGGGACAGGGGGGTCATGGAGGGATGGGGGGGCAGGGGGACAGGGGGTCATGGGGGGGTCTGGGGGTCAGGAGGGACGAGGGGGACAGGTGGGACAGGGGACAGGTGGGACAGGGGACAGGAGGGGGCAGGGCACAGGGTCCCGGGGGGTCCCCGCGCTGCCCCGGGGGTGGCGGGCGGTGCCGGGGGCTCACCGGGGGGACAGCGACAGCCGGGCTCGCAGGGGGCGCCCCCCTCACTGGGGACCCCCTCCTGCAGGCCCCGGCAGCTCCGCGGGCAGCCCGTGCCGCAGGGGGTCAGGCCCTGCCCGGGGGGACACCGCGGGCCTGGGGGGCACCGTCACCACCCCCACAGCCCCGGGGACCCCCCCGAGCCCCCGGGGACCCCACCGAGCACCCCCGGGGACCCCCCCGAGCCCCCCGGGGACCCCACCGAGCACCCCGGGCACCCCCGGACACCCCCGGGGACCCCACCGAACATCCCCGGGCACCCCCAGCCTCCCGCAGCTCCCCCCGCCCCTCTCCGCTGCCTCGACCGGAGCCCCCCAGGGAACCCCCGGCTCCCACAGTGCCCCCCCAGTGCCCCCCCAGTGCCCCCCCCCAGTCCCCCCCGGCTCCCCCAGTGCCCCCCAGTGCCCCCCAGTGCCCCCCAGTGCCCCCCGTACCGCCGGGCCGGGGGTTGCAGGCCCTCAGCTCGTGCCCCCCCCCGGGGCAGGGGCTGCCCCCCTTTTTGGGGGGGGGTCGGGAGCACGAGCGGCTGCGCACGGGGCGGCCCCCCCCGCACGTGACGTCACAGCGCGACCAGGGACCCCACGGGGACCGCGCGCCGTCCCCGGGGGGGGGGACAGGGGGTGACCCCCGGAACCCCTCGGGGTCGCCCTGAGACCCCCAGCGCCCCCCAGCCCCCCCCAGCCCCCCCCGAGCCCTCCGGTCACCCCTCCCCCCACCGTACCCCCAATCCCCTCTGAGCCCCCCAAAACTCCCCCGGGGCCCGGCTCCACCTCCCTCCCCACCCCCGGAGCCCCCCTGTGCCCCCTGACCCCCCCGGTGCCCCCCCTGTGCCCCCCAGCCCCCCGGGATCGCCCCCCGGGATCGCCCCCCTGACCCCCCTGTGCCCCCCGGGATCGCCCCCCGGGGCCCCCCCGCACCCCGACACGCCTCCACCCCGCACGGCCGCCGCTGCTCGTGGCCCCCCCGGAATTGGGGGCACCAGGGGTCCCCGGGGCCGGGGGGGGCGAAGGCCCGGAGCCGCCGCTGCTGCCCCCCCCCGCAGGGCCGCGAGCACGACCCCCAGGACCCCCAGGGGCTCCACCGGCACGGGCAGGGGGGCGTCAGGCAGGGGGGCGCTGCGGGGAAACCTCAGCGTTAGGGGCGCCCCACAGCCCCCCGCAGTGGGGCAGGGACCCCCAAATCCCCCCGCAGTGGGGCAGAGACCCCCAAATCCCCCCGCAGTGGGGCAGGGACCCCCAAATATCCCCGCAGTGGGGCAGGGACCCCCCAAATCCCCCCGCAGTAGGGCAGAGACCCTCGGATCCCCCCGCAGTGGGGCAGAGACCCCCGGATCCCCCCGAACCTCCGTGACTTCACAGCGGGGCAGCTTGCAGGGACCCCAAAGCCCCCTCAGACCCCCGGACCTCCCTGCCCCCACTGCCCACCCAGGACCCCCATAGCCCCCCATACCCTGGCAGTGGGGCAGGTTGCAGGACCCCCATAGCCCCCCATACCCTGGCAGTGGGGCAGGTTGCAGGACCCCCATAGCCCCCCATACCCTGGCAGTGGGGCAGGTTGCAGGGCCGGCTCTGGCTGTCGCCCCCCGCCCCACAGTTTCCCCCCGGGCAGTCCCGGCGGCGGCTCCGGCTCGCGGGGGTCTCGGGCCGGGTGCAGGAGCGGCTGCAGGGCCCCCACGGCCCCCACGGGCCCCACGGGACCCCCGGGGACCCCCCAGCATCCTCCTCGTCCCCTGCGGGAAGGGTCCGTCAGTGGGGCAGGGCGAGGAGACCCCCGGGGTGGGCGGCACGGGGGGTGGGGACCCTCACCTGGGGATGTGGGGCTGAGATCCGGTGTGGGGCTGAGATCGGGTGTGGGGCTGAGATCCGGTGTGGGGCTGAGATCCCGTGTGGGGCTGAGATCCGGTGTGGGGCTGAGATCGGATGTGGGGCTGAGATCGGATGTGGGGCTGAGATCCGGTGTGGGGCTGAGATCGGATGTGGGGCTGAGATCGGATGTGGGGCTGAGATCGGGTGTGGGGCTGAGATCCGGTGTGGGGCTGAGATCGGGTGTGGGGCTGAGATCCGGTGTGGGGCTGAGATCCCGTGTGGGGCTGAGATCCGGTGTGGGGCTGAGATCGGATGTGGGGCTGAGATCCGGTGTGGGGCTGAGATCGGGTGTGGGGCTGAGATCCGGTGTGGGGCTGAGATCCCGTGTGGGGCTGAGATCCCGTGTGGGGCTGAGATCCCGTGTGGGGCTGAGATCCCGTGTGGGGCCGGGCTCCGCTGTGGGGGGAAAAACAAGCAGTGAGACCCCCGGGCCCGCCGGGACCCCCACGCGTGGGGCAGGGACTGTGGGGCAGGGGGCTGTGGGGCTGTGGGGCTGTGGGGCAGGGGGCTGTGGGGCTGTGGGGGCGGGGCTGTGGGGCTGTGTGGCTGTGGGGCTGTGGGGCTGTGGGGCTGTGGGGCTGTGGGGCAGGGGGCTGTGGGGCTGTGGGGCAGGGGGCTGTGGGGCTGTGGGGCTGTGGGGCAGGGGGCTGTGGGGCAGGGGGCTGTGGGGCTGTGGGGCAGGGGGCTGTGGGGCAGGGGCTGTTGGGCCGGAGCTGTGGGGCAGGGGGCTGTGGGGCTGTGGGGCTGTGGGGCTGTGGGGCAGGGGGCTGTGGGGCTGTGGGGCCGGAGCTGTGGGGCTGTGGGGCTGTGGGGCTGTGGGGCAGGGGCTGTGGGGCTGTGGGGCAGGGGGCTGTGGGGCCGGAGCTGTGGGGCAGGGGCTGTGGGGCTGTGGGGCAGGGGGCTGTGGGGCTGTGGGGCAGGGGCTGTGGGGCTGTGGGGCAGGGGGCTGTGGGGCTGTGGGGCTGTGGGGCAGGGGGCTGTGGGGCAGGGGCTGTGGGGCAGGGGGCTGTGGGGCAGGGGCTGTGGGGCTGTGGGGCTGTGGGGCTGTGGGGCTGTGGGGCAGGGGGCTGTGGGGCAGGGGCTGTGGGGCAGGGGGCTGTGGGGCAGGGGCTGTGGGGCTGTGGGGCTGTGGGGCTGTGGGGCTGTGGGGCAGGGGGCTGTGGGGCAGGGGCTGTGGGGCTGTGGGGCAGGGGCTGTGGGGCTGTGGGGCTGTGGGGCTGTGGGGCAGGGGCTGTGGGGCCGGGGCTGTGGGGCTGTGGCTGTGGGGCAGGGGCTGTGGGGCAGGGGCTGTGGGGCAGGGGGCTGTGGGGCTGTGGGGCAGGGGGCTGTGGGGCAGGGGGCTGTGGGGCAGGGACCCACCGGCGCAGGGGGGGCTCGGGCAGGTCGGGGTCTCCGTGGGGGTCTCGCCGCAGGGGGGGCAGCGCAGGCGGGCCCACAGGCAGGAGCTGGGGGGCAGAGGGGAGTCAGGGGGGGCGCAGGGTGGGGAAGGGTCGCCCCCGGGGCGCCCCCTCCTCACCAGCGGGCGCAGCCCACGCGCAGGGTCCCGCCCGGCGGCAGCTCCAGCATCGGGGGGTCCCCGGGGGGGGTCCCGGGGGGGGTCCCGGCCGTGCCCCCCCGCAGCAGCGCGGCCGGCACCGAGCACGGGCACTGCTGGGGCTGAGCCGGGGGTGGGGGGCGCCCGGGGGGCACCCCCAGACCCAGAGACCCCAAAACACCCCAACCACAGACCCAGGGACCCCAAAACACCCCAACCACAGACCCAGGGACCCCCATGAAGCCCCAGCACCCTGGGGGGCACCCGTGGGGCACCCACCACCCCATAGCAGCACCCTGGGGACCCCCTGCTGCCCCAGGGGTCACTCACACACCAGGGGACCCCTCCCCGAGACCCCTCCCACAATCAGGGACCCCCCCGAACCAGGGAACCCCCCCCCGCACTCCCGAGACACCCCCTACAAACCGGGAACCCCCACCCCGGGACCCCCAACCTCTCTCGGGGCCCCCGCGGATTTGCGGACCCCAAACCCCGAGATTTCCCCGGCCCACAGTCCCCAGCCCGGGATTTGGGGGGCAGCACCCCGGTTCCGGGGGGGTCTCCCGGGGGTCTCACCTGCAGGCAGGAGTGGCGGTGCAGGAAGGTCCCGGGGGGGCAGTGACAGCCCTCCTGGCACCCCCCCGCGCACCCCACGGCCCCCCCAAGGTGGGCGCAGCTCCGGGGACACCCGGAGCCCCCCCCGCACTCGCGGAAGGTCCGGCCGGGGGGGCACCCGGCCTCTGCAGCCCCCCGAGAAAACGCTCAGCACCTGGGGGCACCCGGCCGGCCTGCGCCCCCCGACACCCCTGAGCGCCCCTGAGCGCCCCCCGACACCCCTGAGCGCCCTGAGCGACCCCCGACACCCCTGAGCACCCGGCCTGTGCCCCCCAGCCGCCCTGAACACCCCCCCAACAGCCCTGAACACCCCTGAACACCCGACCTGCGCCCCCCGACACCCGGCGCAGTGTCCCATGGGGCGTGGGGCGGGGATGAGGGGCAGCGCAGTGGGGGCACTGTGGGGGTCTATGGGGCACTGTGGGGGTCTATGGGGCACTGTGGGGGTCTCTGGGGGTCTGTGGGGCACTGTGCGGGTCTGTGGGGCACTGTGGGGGTCTCTGGGGCACTGTGGGGGTCTCTGGGGCACTGTGGGGGTCTGTGGGGGTCTGTGGGGCAGCGCTGTGGGGCAGGGCTGTGCTCGGGGGCTCTGAGTGACATCTCTGGCTCGGGGTCCTTGGGCTCTGGACTGGGGTCTCTGGGTCACATCTCCGGGGAGGGGTCTTTGGGCCCGGTGGCTGGATGAGGGTCCCCATGTCCCGGTCCCATGTCACTGTCCCCATGTCGCGGTCCCCGTGTCCCTGTCCCCATGTCCCTGTCCCCGTGTCCCTGTCCCCATGTCCCTGTCCCCATGTCCCTGTCCCCGTGTCCCTGTCCCCGTGTCCCTGTCCCCATGTCCCGGCCCCATGTCCCTGTCCCCGTGTCCCTGTCCCCATATCCCTGTCCCCGTGTCCCTGTCCCCGTGTCCCTGTCCCCGTGTCGCACTCACCGCGACACACGTGGCTGTGGCAGCTCTGGCTCTGCAGGGCCGGGCCCGGGCACGGGGGGGTCCCGCAGCCCCGGCGGCGCCAGCGCTCGCCCCCCCCGCACGGGGCGCTGCAGCCCCCCCAGGGCCCCCACGGCGACCACCGGCCACGGGCGGGGACGGGCGGCTCGGGGGGCTCCGGGACCCACAGCGGCTCCAGGGACCCCGGGACCCGCGGCGATTCTGGGGTCTCCGTGCCCCACAGCGATTCTGGGGTCCCCGTGCCCCACGGTGTCTCTGGGGTCTCTGTCCCCCACGGTGTCTCTGGGGTCCCCGTGCCCCACGGTGTCTCTGGGGTCCCCGTGCCCCACGGTGACTCCGGGGTCTCTGTCCCCCACGGTGTCTCTGGGGTCCCCGTGCCCCACAGCGATTCTGGGGTCCCCGTGCCCCACGGTGTCTCTGGGGTCCCCGTGCCCCACAGCGATTCTGGGGTCCCCGTGCCCCACGGTGTCTCTGGGGTCCCCGTGCCCCACGGTGTCTCTGGGGTCCCCGTGCCCCACGGTGTCTCTGGGGTCTCTGTGCCCCACAGCGATTCTGGGGTCTCTGTCCCCCACGGTGTCTCTGGGGTCCCCGTGCCCCACAGCGATTCTGGGGTCCCCGTGCCCCACAGCGATTCTGGGATCCCTGTGCCCCACGGTGTCTCTGGGGTCTCTGTCCCCCACGGTGTCTCTGGGGTCCCTGTGCCCCACAGCGATTCTGGTGTCCCCGTGCCCCACGGTGACTCCGGGGTCTCTGTACCCCACGGTGTCTCGGTGGCCCCCGGTGGCCCCGCGCTCCCGGGCTCTGCGGACAGACGGACACGGAGGCGCTCGGGGGCCGCGGTGGCGCTCGGGGGTCCCAGCCCCGGGGGGCTCGGGGGGGATCCTGGCACGTACCGGGTCCGCAGAGCTCGGGACAGCCCCGAACCTCTCGGGGTCTCCCGGGGCAGGGGGCACCGCCCGCCGCGGCCGAGGGGTTGGTGGGAGACCTGTGGGGAGTGGGATGTGGGGCAGGACCCCCGTTATGGGGCAGGACCCCCGCTATGAGGCAGATCCCCCCCCGCCATGGGGCAGATCCCCCCCCGCTATGGGGCAGGACCCCCGCTATGGGGCAGGACCCCCCCCCGCTACGGGGCAGATCCCCCCCCGCTATGGGGCAGTTCCCCGCTATGGGGCAGTTCCCCGTTATGGGGCAGGACCCCCGCTATGAGGCAGGACCCCGCTATGGGGCAGTTCCCCGCTATGGGGCAGATCCCCGTTATGGGGCAGGACCCCCGCTATGGGGCAGATCCCCGTTATGGGGCAGATCCCCCCCGCTATGGGGCAGATCCCCGCTATGGGGCAGATCCCCGTTATGGGGCAGGACCCCCGCTATGAGGCAGGACCCCGCTATGGGGCAGGACCCCCCCGCTATGGGGCAGATCCCCGTTATGGGGCAGATCCCCCCCGCTATGGGGCAGCCCCTCACCTGAAGCGCTGCCGGGTCCCGGTGCCGCAGTCACAGCGGGTCCAGGGGGTCCAGCGCGACCACCCGCAGGACTCGGGGGGGCCCCGATTTCCGGGGACCCCCAAGACCCCTGCAGGGACCCCACAGGCGCTGGAGGGAACAGAAGCGTCACCCCAAATCCTGGGGAGCCCCTGGGAGCCCCCCAATGTTCAGGGGGTCCCATTGCCTGGGGACCCCCAGCGGCGGCGTTTGGGTGTCGCCGGTTTCACGGTGGGATTTGGGGTACAGGGGGCATTTGGGGTACAGGGGGCATTTGGGGTACAGGGGGGTTTGGGGTGCAGGGGTTTTGGGGTGCAGGGGGAATTGGGGTGCAGGGGGTTTTGGGGTGCAGGGGTTTTGGGGTACAGGGTTTTGGGGTGCAGGGGTTTTCGGGACAGGGGGATTTGGGGTGCAGGGGGTTGTGGGGTGCAGGGGATTTGGGGTGCAGGGAGATTTGGGGTACAGGGGGATTTGGGGTGCAGGGGGTTTTGGGGTACAGGGGGATTTGGGGTGCAGGGTTTTGGGGTACAGGGGGTTTTGGGGTGCAGGGGGTTTTGGGGTACAGGGGGATTTGGGGTGCAGGGGATTTGGGGTACAGGGGGATTTGGGGTGCAGGGGTTTTGGGGTGCAGGGGTTTTGGGGTACCCGGGCTCCACGCAGCCGCTCCCCTGCAGGACCAGTCCGGGCCGGCACCGGCAGCCTGGGGGGCGGGGCAGGTTCAGGGGGGCTTCAGCCCCTCCCAACGCCCCCCAAATCCTCCCCACCCCCCGGACTGCCCCCCCTCAAGTTCCCAAGCCCACCCTAAATTCCCTCCCGGTCCCCCAAGACCCCCAAACCCCCCCTAAGCCCCCCCAAGCCCCCTCCATGTCCTTCCAGGCTCCCAAACGCCCCCCAAACCGCCCCGTGTCCCCCAGACCCTCCCCAATTCACCCCCCGAGATCCCCCCGGGGCCCTCCCAAGACCCCCCCGTGTCCCCCAGACCCTCCCCACGCCCCCCGGACCTTCCTCGCAGCCTCCCGGGCACGAGCTGTTCCCACTCGGGTCCGCGCAGGTGGGGGGGCAGGGGGGGACCCCCAGATCCTCGCAGCCCCCCGGCGGTACCAGCAGCGTCTGGGGGGGGCAGGCGGGGGGAGACACGGGGGGCTCAGGGGGGGATCGGGGGAGGTTTGGGGGGCTGGGGGAGACACGGGGGGCTCAGGGGGGATCGGGGGAGGTTTGGGGGGCTGGGGGAGACCCGGGGGGCTCAGGGGGGGATCGGGGGAGGTTTGGGGGGCTGGGGGAGACACGGGGGGCTCAGGGGGGATCGGGGGAGGTTTGGGGGGCTGGGGGAGACACGGGGGGCTCAGGGGGGGATCGGGGGAGGTTTGGGGGGCTGGGGGGGATTTGGGGTGGCTGGGGGGGTCAGGGGTGGGGGGGTCCGGGGGACTAAGGGGATTTTAGGGGGTTTGGGGGCTGGGGGGTCCAGGGACGGAGCAGGAAGGTGGGAGGGGGGTCCGCAGCCCCCCGTGCCCCCCGTGCCCCCCGTACCTGGGGGGTCCCCGCAGGGCCGCAGGTTGCAGGGCCGGCTCTGCACGGCCCCTCCCTCGCACGGCCGGCCCCCGTTTTTTGGGGGGGGGTCGCTGCAGCTGCGGCGGCGGCTCTGCTGCCCCCCCCCGCACGGGGCTCCGCAGGGGCTCCAGGACCCCCAGGGCGCCCACCCGCCTGCGACTGGGGGGGCACGGGGCGGTCAGGGGGGTTCGCACCGCCCCAGGACCCCCCCTGCACCCCCTAAGGCAGAGCGCCCCCCCCGGGGACCCCCGAGCCCACCCCCCCCGCTCGGGGAGTCCAAACCCCCGCGACCCCCGGCCCTGACCCCCCCTCAGCCTGGGGATGGGGGGGGTCCCACTCCCTGGGCAGGTCCCCAGACTTTGGGGGGGTCCCAGGCCGGAAATGGGGAGCCCTGAGGACCCGCCCCATACCGGGGGTCCCGGCCCCCCGGGGGGTCCCCATCGTGCCGGGGGTCGCAGCCCGTTCGGGGGTCGGGGGTACCTGGGCAGGCTCGCACGAAGCAGACGCGGCTGTCGATGTTGGGGGGGTGGGCGCAGCCCCCCTCGGGCGGGGTCTCCCCCCGGCGCCGCAGAGCGACCCCCACCCCGCAGGAGCGGCTGCAGGACCCCCACCCCCCCCAGGGCGGGGGGGCGCAGCCTGGGGGACACGGGGGGGGGGGAACAGGGTGACCCCGCGTGTTGGGGGGCGACCCCCGCCACCTCCAACCTCGGTGTGCCCAATTTGGGACCCCCGCGGCTCCCCCAGTCCCCCGGGCACTGCCCCCCCCCCTAGGAAGCCCCCGGCCCCCGGGGGCTGTCTCCGGGTCCGGGCCCCCCTTCCACCCCCATCCCGGGGGGCCTTTCTGGGGGGGCTTTTCTCCCCACCTGCCGGGGACCCCTCACCTGGGGGGGTCGCGGGGGTGACCCCCGT
This sequence comes from Pseudopodoces humilis, assembly GCF_049639895.1. Classification (NCBI taxonomy): domain Eukaryota; kingdom Metazoa; phylum Chordata; class Aves; order Passeriformes; family Paridae; genus Pseudopodoces; species Pseudopodoces humilis. Next base: position 151,714,973 of record NC_142200.1, read on the forward strand.
GGGAACCAGCGAGGGCAGCACGCGGAGCTGGGGGGGCTCGTGGGGGGTCGCGGAGCCTCCGGGGGGTCTCGGGGTGGCCTCGGGCGGGGTCTCCGTCCTGGGGGTGCCCCCGGCAGCGCTGGGGGGCTCCGGGGGGGGCTCGGCGCTTCTGGGCCACCCTGAGGTGGGCGGCCCCTCGGGCCCGGCCGTGGGGCGGGAGGGGCAGGGTGAGGGAGAGATGGCCAGGGGGGGACACCCCCAGTGCTCCCCCCCCCGGCTTCGGGGACCCCCCAAACCCACCCTGCCCCGCCCCCCCCGTACCCGGGACCCTCGGCCGGCGCGGGGGGGGACAGCGCTGTCGTCATCCCGGGCGGGGTGGCCGTGCCGTTGTCACCTGCAGCGGGGACGGGCACGGCGCGGGTGGGCACGAGGGGACGGGGGGTGACCCCCACCTCCCCCGGGACCCCCCGGCACCCCCCGCTCACCCGCGGGGCCGCAGGCGCAGCAGGACCCGCCGTCACCTTCCCGCAGCACCTGGCCCTGGGGACACCGGCAGCGTCACCGCCACCGCCACCTGCGGCCCGCGCCGCCCCCCGCGCCCCCCGCTCACCTGGGGACAGCCGGACAGGCGGAGGGGACAGTAGGGGACACAGCGCACGGCCCCGCCCGCCAGGCACTGGCACACCTGGCAGGGACCCCCGCGCCAGCGCTCACCGGGGACGCGCCCCCGGCCCCGCTCCCGGCACCGCCCGCACGGCACCGTGCGACACCTGCGGGAGGGACCGTCACACACCGGGGAGACCGTCACACACCGGGGGGACCGTCACACACCGGGGGGGACCGTCACACACCGGGGAGACCGTCACACACCGGGGGGACCGTCACACACCGGGGGGACCCCCAAAGCCCCCCGGGGGACCCCCAAACCCCCCGCGCCCCGCTCACCGCCGGGCCTTGCGGTAGATGCCGCGGCAGTGCCGCCCCCCCCCGCGGCGGGCGGGGTTGGAGGGGCTGCGGAAGGACCACTGCACACCGGGGGTCCCGCACGGGCCCCCGCACGAGCCCCACGGCGACCACGACGACCACCCGCAGTCCACTGTGGGGAGGGGGACACCGGGTCACCGCGGCGGGGACAGCCGGGGGTCCCGGTGGACACACGGGGGTACCGGGCACGGGAACCGGGGGCGCCGGGACCCACCTGAGCAGCCGGGCTGGGGGCGGCAGTGGCGCAGGCGACCCTCGAGGCACGAGCAGAGGCGACATCCGAGCGGCACCGGGGCTCCCGGAGGGTACCGGAGCCCCCCGGCCCGGCACGGGCACTCCCGGGGCCGCACGCACCCCCCGGGCCCCGCGCCCGGCTCGGGGGCGTCCAGCACCCGCCCCGCCGGGCACCAGCACCCTGCGGGTGGGCGGGGGGCTCTGGGGGGGCCCTCGCATCGGGGAGCCCCCCCGAGCCCCCCCAGTGACCCCCCCCCTCACCTGGGCGGCAGGGCGGGGGCCGCGGGCAGGTGACGGCGGCGGCCAGGTCGGCGCAGGAGGCGGGGCAGGGGGCGCAGGGGGGGGGGCGCAGCCCCTCCGCGCACCCCGAGGCGTTGGGGCACCCCCCCGGGGCTCAGGGGGCTGGGGGCAGGGGTCAGACACGGAGACCACCCGCCCCACCAGCGCCCCTTCCCCCTGAACCCCCCCACCCCCAGCCGTGACCCCCCCCTGTCCCACCAGGACCCTCCCGTCCCACAAAGCCCCCCCACCCTGAGAAGCCCCCGCACCCCACCGAGCGCCCCCCCCTCTGTGGAGCTCATCTGTCCCACCGTGAGCCCCCACCCCACTGGGCCCCCTGCCCTCCGAGCCCCCCGCCCCATGGGAGGACCCCAGACCCCCAGACCCCGTCCCGCGCCCCCGGCTTCCCCCCCGCACCCACCCATCTCCAGGGCTCCGGGGCTCCCCCCGGGCAGCTCCTCGCAGGCGCGGCCGCCGTTCTGGGGGGGCTGGCAGCCCCTCCTGCGCAGCCGGACCCCCCCGCAGCCCCCCGGGCAGTCGGACCAGGGTCCCCACGGGCCCCACGCGCCGTCCACTGCGGGGGGGGTGGGAGAGTTAAGGGGGGCCTCAGAACCCCCAAACCCCTCGGATCGCGGGGTCCCTGAAAGCCCCCCGGGCAGCCTGAACCGTGGGGACCCCCAAATCGCTCAGAGACCCCCAACTCCCCCGACACCCCCACGCCCCGGGGTCCCCCCAGGCACCCCCTGACCCGCCTGGGCAGACTCGGCGGTGTCAGGGTTCGCCCCGCGCATCCCCCCAACACCCCCCGGTCCCCCCACACCCTCCGGGGGTCCCCCGGCCCCCCACGCCCCCCGCGCTCACCCGGGCAGGCCCGGTGGAAGCAGGGTCTCTCCTGCTCGCGCGGCCCCCGGCACGCTCGCAGCAGCCCCGGGTGGCTCTGGTGACATCCCCGCGTGCGGCGCTGTCCCCCGGGCCCGCAGGGGCGGCTGCACGACCCCCAGGGCCCCCAGGACCCCCAGCGGCCGCACCCCCGCTCGTCCTCACCCGAGCCGCAGTCCCGCACCCCGTCACACACCTGCGGGGACAGCGGGGACACCGCGGGGACACGGCGGGGACAGCGGGGACACGGCGGGGACAGCGGGGACACGGGGGGACACCGCGGGGACACGGGGGGACACGGCGGCAGGGAGCCCGGGGACACTAAAGTGGCACTGAAAGTGGGTCCTGGGACGCCGGGGTGACACCGGGAGGGGGTTAGGGGAGTCAGGGACACCGGGAACGGGGGGCGAGAGGGGGTCGGGAGGGGCCACCGGGGGTGACGCTGGCTCGGGGACACCGCGGGAATGATGGAGGGAACATCGGGGTGACACCGGGAGCGGGCAGGGGACACCCGGGTGTCTCTGGAAAGGGGTGGGGGACACGCTGGGACAGGGGGTGGCAGCAGGAGGGACCCGGGCGCTGCGGGGAGGGCGGGGGGTCCCCGCTGTCCCCCGGTACCTGCTGGAAGGTGACACATTCCCCGTCCCCGCAGTCGAACTCTGTGCAGGGACCCCGCGGGCTGCTCCCGGGGCCGGGGGGCTCTGGGGGGACAGGAGGGCTCTGAAGGGTCCCCAGGGGACACAGGGGAGGTCCCCGGGGGGCTCTGGGGGGACAGGAGGGCTCTGAGGGGTCCCCAGGGGACACAGGGGAGGTCCCCGGGGGACTCTGGGCCGAACCCTCTCCGGTGGGACCCCCTCCCCGCCGAGTTTCCCTCCCCAAGGGACCCTGAGGTCCCCAGGAGGCGACACGGGGGTGACTCCCAGGCCTCGCCCCCTCCAGATGTCCCCAGAGCCGGGTGCCGCGGGTCTCACCGCACAGCTGGGGGCTCTCGTCGGCGCTGTCGCGACACTGGGGGACGCCGTCGCAGAGGCGGCGAGGGGGGACGCAGGCGGGGGCGCAGGGGGCGAGTCCAGGGTCGCAGGGGGGGTCGCAGGGCAGGTGGCCGGGGGCGCCCGGGCGGTCGCAGCCCCTCTCGTCGCTGCCATCGGGACAGTCGCTGTCGCCATCGCAGCGCCACCCCCGCGGGACGCAGCCGCCGCTGTCGCAGCGCAGGGACCGGGCAGGACAGGGCCCGGCCGAGGGGCCGGCGGGGACGGGGACAGCGACAGTGTCGGCGACAGCGGCGGTGCCGGGGGCGGTGTCGGCGACAGTGTCAGTGTCACTGACAGTGACAGCGTTGGCGACAGTGCCGATGGCGCCGGTGACCGCGATGACAGTGTCGGCGGTGACGGCGGTGCCAGTGGCGGTGCCAGCGGTGACAATGTCGGCGACAGTGGCGGTGCCAGTGGCGGTGCCAATGGTGCCAGTGGCGGTGCCAGCGGTGCCAGTGGCGGTGACAATGGTGCCAGTGGCGGTGACAATGCCGGTGCCAGGTGCCAGCGGCGCGGGCGGCAGCGCCACCGCGCACCCCGCCGGACTCTCGTCCCAGCCGTCGCGACAGTCGCGAGAGCCGTCGCACACGGCGACCTCCGGCACGCAGGAGCCGTCGGGGCACGGGACGGTGCCGGGGACGCAGGTGGCCCGCGCTGGGGACACGGGGACAGCGGTGACCGAAGGGGGTCCGGGGTGTGGGGGTGCCGGGGTCGGGAGTCCCCAAAGGGAGGGGGTCCCAGGTTGGGAGGGGGTCCCAGGGTGGGAGGGGGTCCCAGGGTGGGAGGGGGTCCCAGAGGGGGCCCTGGGTGAGGAGGTCACGGGTGGGGGTCCCCCAAGGGGGTCCCGGGGGAGGGGGGGGCAGTCCCTGGGTCAGGGGGCCCTCGGGGCGCACGGGGGGGGGCCCGGGGCAGAGGGGTCCCAGCTCGGGGGTCCCCGGGCAGAGGGGCGGGGGTGGGGCCCGGGTGGGGTTCCCAGAGCCGGTGTCCCCCCCGCGCCCCTCACCGGGACAATCGGCCTCGTCCGCGCCGTCGGGGCAGTGGCGGCGGCCGCCGCAGAGAGCGGCGGGGGGCTGGCAGCCCCCCCCGGGACACGGCAGGTGCCCCTCGGGGCAGGGACAGCCGCTCTCGTCGCTCCCGTCCCCGCAGTCGTCGCGGCCGTCGCAGCGCTGGGGGTACGGGACACACCGGCCCCCCCCGCACCTGAACTGCCCCGGCCCGCACCGGGGGGCGCAGCCTGCGGGGACGGGACCCCCCATGTGGGCACCGGCACCCCACGGGGCACGGACAGATCTCTGCCCACCCCCGGGACCTCCGGGTGCCGCTCTGGGGCACAGACCGCAGGGCTGGGGGGCTCAGGGACCCCCAATGTGGGGCACAGACCGCAGGGGCTCAGGGACCCCCAATGTGGGGCACAGACCGCAGGGTTGGGGGCTCAGGGACCCCCAATGTGGGGCACAAACCCCAAACACTGCAGGGCTCTCCAGCTCCCCAGAACCCCAAAACTCCCCGCAGACCCCCCCCCACCCCCCGAGCCCCCCGTGCTCACTCACCCGCCTCGTCCGAGTCGTCCCCGGGGGGACAATCGAGCCGCCCGTCGCAGACCCGGGCGGGGGGGAGGCAGCGACCCCCGGCACAGGCGAACTCGGGGGGGGCGCAGGGCAGGGGAGGACACCCCGCCTCGTCCCAGCCGTCGGGACACTGGGTGACACCGTCACAGCGGGCCCCCCAGGGCAGGCAGCGCCCGCCGGGGCAGCGGGGCTGCTGGGGGGCGCAGGGGGGGTCGCACAGCTCGTCAGAGCCGTCCCCGCAGTCGTCCTCGTTGTCGCAGAGCCAGGCCCCCGGCACGCAGAGACCCCCGCCCCGGCACTGGAACTCCCAGGGGGCGCAGCCGGGGGCGGCGGGACACGGGGACAGGGTCGGGGGGCACTGCCAGCGCCCCTCGAGACACGTGCTGAAGGCACAGAGGGGTCTCACAAGGGGCCAGGGGGCCCGGGATCCCAGCGTCCCTCTAAGCCAGTGTCCCTCTATCCCAGTGTCCCTTTATCCCAGTGTCCCTCTATCCCAGTGTCCCTTTATCCCAGTGTCCCTCTCTCCCAGTGTCCCGTTATCCCAGTGTCCCGTTAATCCCAGTGTCCCGTTATCCCAGTGTCCCTCTATCCCAGTGTCCCGTTATCCCAGTGTCCCTCTATCCCAGTGTCCCTCTATCCCAGTGTCCCAGTGTCCCTCTATCCCAGTGTCCCTCCATCCCAGTGTCCCTCTATCCCAGTGTCCCAGTGTCCCTCTATCCCAGTGTCCCTCTCTCCCAGTGTCCCTCTATCCCAGTGTCCCTCTATCCCAGTGTCCCCTATCCCGGTGTCCCCTATCCCGGTGTCCCCTATCCCGGTGTCCCAGTGTCCCCCATCCCGGTGTCCCAGTGTCCCAGTGTCCCCTATCCCGGTGTCCCGGGACCCCAGCACGTGGCACCCGGGATCCCAGTATAAACCAGTGCCTCACCAGTTGCTGCAGCCCTGGCTCACGGTGGCCCCGGCCGGGAAGGCGAACCCGTCCCAGAAGCAGGGGCAGGCGGGGGGCTCCAGGCACAGCCCCTCTGCCGGGGGGCACAGGGGTGGCACCGCGACCCCCAGCCCCTCCCGGCCCCCCGGCTCCCCCCCCGCTGCCCCCCAAACCTCCCCTGTGCCCCCGAGCCCCCTCCTCACCGTGCAGGACCCTCCCGGGGGGGCAGAAACAGCCCTCGAGGCAGCCCAGGGCCCCGCAGAGCTCGGGGGGCTCCCGGCCGAGGTCGCGGCAGGTGGGGGGGCAGGGGGGGCCGCAGGGGTTGTACTCCTGCCCCCCCTCGCACTGCAGGGCTGCAGAGATTGGGGGGGGTTAGGGGGGCTGGACCGCCCCCCGCTCCACAGCCTGGGACCCCCAAAACGCCACGCGGGGCTCTTGCCCCCCCTCAGTCCCACAGCCCCATGGAGGGCACGGCCCGGACCCTTCCTCCCGCCCCATAACCCCCGACCCCACAGCCTGGGACTCCCGCCCCATAGCCCCTAGGGGGGCTCCTGCGCCCCCAGCCCCATTGCCCGGCCCCCAACCCCAGCACATCGCACCGGGGAGGGCTCAGCCCGAGCCCCCCAGTGTCCCCGAGCCCCCCAGTGTCCCCGAGCCCCCCAGTGTCCCCGGGCTCCCCATGGGCCCCCCTGTGCTCTCCTGAGCCCCCCAGATCCACAGCACAGCCCCTGCTCCTCCAGCACAGGGGCAGGAGGGGACCCCCGTGTCCCCCAGTTCCCTGGACCCCCCCTTACCCCCGGGACCCCCCCCAGCCCCTGGTACCCCCCTTACCCCCGGGACCCCCCCTACCACCGGTACCCCCTCAGCCCCCGGGACCCCCGGCACCCCCGGGACCCCCGGCACCCCCTAAGCCCCCGGTCCCCCGGCCGGACTCACGGCACAGCCCCTGGCTCCGCCAGCGCAGGGCTCTCCCCCGCCGGCCGCACTCCTCGGCGTAGGCGGCCAGGGCCGTGCACAGACACTCGCAGTCCCCGCCGCTGTCACAGCTGGGGCACCAACCGTGGGACGGGGCCCGGGACCCGGGACCCGCCCCGGGGCTGGGGGCGCCCCCGAGACCCCCAAACTCACCCGCAGGCGTCGAACAGGCACCACTCGTAGAAGCGCTGGGGGGGCACCAGCTCGTGGCAGGGGGCGAAGAGCTGGTGCTGCAGGACCCCGCAGCGACCCCGCGCCCAGGCCGAGCGCTGGGGGCTGTCCTGGAGGTGTCCCCTCGTCAGACCCCCCGTGTGCCCCACGCGAGACCCCCACACCCCCCGTGGCCACCCCCAGCCTCCCGTGTCCTCCTGCGTCCCCCCGGCATGGTCTGTACAGCTCGGGGCAGGCGCTGGGGCTGGTCTGGGAGGGGTCTCCCCATCACTGTCCCCAGCCGGGTCCCCCCAGTCCCCATCACTGTCCCCAGCCGGGTCCCCCCAGTCCCCATCACTGTCCCCAGCCGGCCCCCCTGGTCCCCCGCTGTCCGGAATCTCGGGGGTCAGCACACCCCAAGTGCAAGGGACGAGACGAGAGAAATTCAGCCCAAGACTGAGGCACCTCCATCCTCCTCCTCCCCCTGGGATCTGACTCCTCCTTCAGTGACCTCGGCCGTCACAGCCCCGTGTTCTTTTGTAACCCTCAGTGTCCCCCCGCCGACTCCTGTGTCCCCCTGTGTCCCCCTGCCAGCCCTCTGTGTCCCCCCTGTCCCCGTGTCCCCCCGTGTCCCCCCGTGTCCCTCCTGTCTCTGTGTCCCCCTGCCAGCCCTCCGTGTCCCCCTGTGTCCCTCCGTGTCCCCGTGTCCCCCTGTCCCCCTGTGTCCCCCTGCCAGCCCTCCGTGTCCCTCTGTCCCCGTGTCCCCGTGTCCCCGTGTCCCCGTGTCCCCGTACATCGCAGGGGTGCGGGCGGTGCCCGTCGGCCTCCGGGCAGAGGGGGCTGAGGCGCCAGGAGTCCCCGAAGATCTCGGGGGTCGCCTCGAGGGCCCCGTCCCGGCTCCCGAAATCGTTCTCGGCGTCGCCGTCGAAGTTTCCGCAGAGCCCGGCCAGGCGGCCCCGCAGCCGCGGGGACACGCGCACGTACACGCGGGTCCCTGCGCCCACCGCGGCTGCCAGGGGAGCCCCCCACGGCCCCCGGGACCCCCACGGACCCCCCCGCGGTGCCACCAGCGCTGCGGACCCCGTGTGGCGCCAGGGACCCCGCATATGACCCCCCCCCGTGGTGGCACCTCGGGCCCCGCCGCGGTGACACCGCCACGGCACCGCCAGCACCAGGGACCCCCCACAGCCCCCCAGTACTGGGGTCCCCCACCCATACTTCCCACGGGGGTCTCACCCCCGTCCCACAGCACGGCCAGCCCCAGGGACCCCCAGGGACCCCCCCAGAACCCCCCAGCCCTCCGGGGGTCTCACCTCCGTCCCACAGCACGGCCAGCCCCAGGGACCCCCCCAGAACCCCCCAGCCCCCCCGGGGGTCTCACCTCCGTCCCACAGCACGGCCAGCCCCAGGGACCCCCAGGGACCCCCCCAGAACCCCCCAGCCCCCCCGAGGGTCTCACCTCCGTCCCACAGCACGGCCAGCCCCAGGGACCCCCAGGGACCCCCCCAGAACCCCCCAGCCCCCCCGAGGGTCTCACCTCCGTCCCACAGCACGGCCAGCCCCAGGGACCCCCCCCAGGGACCCCCCCCGAACCTCCCCGCCCTCCGGGGGCTCACCTCCGTCCCACAGCACGGCCAGCCCCAGGCGCGTGAGGAGCAGCAGGAACAGCCCCGCTCGCTGCAGCGCCAGCCCCGAGCCCCCGAACACCTTTGGGGGTCGCACGGCCACCCCGTTCACTGTCACCTCCCGTCCTGCCGGGGCGGCACCGAGGGTCACCCCCCCCGTGTCCCCCCACGCTCCCCCCGTACCCCACCAGCCCGCGGGGCTGCGATGTCCCCGGGGGTCCCCCCACGGCCGTGACCCCCCGTGAATCCCCCGCCACCGAGCCGGGATGTCCCCGCGGCTCCTGCCCGCGCCCCCCGTGTCCCCCTCACCCCGCAGCATGTGCACCACGGTGTTCCCCATGGCCACCACCACCGACTTGGTGCAGGTGACGCCGGTGGCACCGCACGGGACGTTCTCGGCGGTGACAGCGAAGAGCCCGGAGGCCTCGCGAGCCAGCAGGTACTCGCAGTCCCCCGCGAAGGTGAAGGCGCGGCCATCGAAGGTGACATAGTGCGGGTCCCCCGTGGCCACGCAGGTCCCCGCGCACTCCTCGCGCCCGCAGCGCCACCGCTGTCGCCGGCACACGCTGCGGGGACAGGCTCGGTGCCACCGCGGGGGCCGAGGCTGTCTGCGGGGCTCCGCCACGGGTACAGGGGGGGTCTGGGGGTGTCCGGGGGTCCCACCAGGTGTTGCAGTCGCGGGCGATGGTGGCGTTGGGCGGGTACAGCCGCCCGCCGTGGTGACAGGGACACTCGTCCGGGGACACGCAGCGCCCGCCCTGCGACCAGACCTTGCTCAGGGGGGCTCGGGGGGACCCCCGCACCCCCCCGGGGCTGTCACCCACCAGGAAGAGGGTCCCGGGGGGGCACACGCAGCCGTCGGCGGGGCCGCCGCAGGTGCCGGAGGGCTCGGCGGGGTCGCAGCGGCGCAGGCAGGAGCCCGGTGAGTGCAGCAGCCCCGGGGGACAGCGCGGGGCGGGGGGACACGGGGCGGGGGCGCAGCGCCACGACCCCCCCGCGCACACACTGCGGGAGGGACCCCCGTCCGTCTGAGACCCCCACGGCGGCGTCCCCCGCCCCCATCTCCCAAATTCCACCCGACCTCCGGCACCCCCCGACCCTCCGAGCCCCCCCTCATCGGCGTCCCCCAAGCCCCGGCCCCCACATTCTGTCCCCAATCCGGGGCCCCCGTGTCCCCACCCCCACCCCCCCAAATCCCGCTGAGCCCCCCACAACGGGGTCCCTGCACCCCCATCCTCATCTCCCCGCACCCCACCGACCCCCCCGCACCCCGTTCCGCAGGACCCCCCATCCCCCTAACCGGGCTCCCCCGGGGTCCCTCGCTGTCCCCACGGTGGGACACGGGACAAAAGCCCCCCCGTCCCGCGGGGTGTCACACCGGGCCGGAGGGGATTTCATCGCGCGTCGCCGTCACCGCCACATCCTGCCTGCGCGACCCCCGTCCTTTGGGTGACCCTCCAGCCCCCCAAACCTCCCCGCGACCCCCAGATTCCCCCGGGACCCACCAGGCCTGGCAGCCGCGGCGGATGCGGGCGCCGGGGGGGTACAGGCGGGCGCCGCGGGGACACGGGCAGGCGGCGGGGGGGACACACTGACCCCCCTGGGCCAGCAGCAGCCCCGGGGGGCAGCGACAGCCGGGGACACAGAGGGTGTCCGGAGGGGGACAGTCACTGGCTCCGGGGGGCTCTGAGCAGGAACGGCCGCAGGGACCCCCGCAGTCCCGGTACTGCTGCCCCCCGGGACACGGCTCATCTGGGGGGGCACGGGGGGGTCACCGGGGGGGCAGACGTCACCCCATCCGGTCCCATCCCGTCCCATCCCACTGATCCCATCCCACTAATCCCATTCCCAATCCCATCCCACCCCACTGATCCCATTCCCATTCCCAATCCCATCCCACTGATCCCATCCCAGTGATCCCATTCCCAATCCCATTCCCCATCCCACTGATCCCATTCCAAATCCCATCCCACTGATCCCATCTCAGTGACCCCATTCCCAATCCCATTCCCAATCCCACTGATCCCATTCCAAATCCCATCCCACTGATCCCATCCCACTGATCCCATTCCCAATCCCATTCCCAATCCCATTCCCAATCCCATCCCACTGATCCTATTCCCATTCCCAATCCCATCCCACTGATCCCATCCCAGTGATCCCATTCCCAATCCCATTCCACCCCACTGATCCCATTCCCATTCCCGATCCCATCCCACTGATCCCATTCCCAATCCCATTCCCCATCCCACTGATCCCATTCCCGATCCCATTCCCCATCCCACTGATCCCATTCCCAATCCCATTCCACCCCACTGATCCCATTCCCAATCCCATTCCCCATCCCACTGATCCCATTCCCAATCCCATCCCACCCCACTGATCCCATTCCCAATCCCATTCCACCCCACTGATCCCATTCCCAATCCCATTCCCCATCCCACTGATCCCATTCCCAATCCCATCCCACCCCACTGATCCCATTCCCATTCCCAATCCCATCCCACTGATCCCATTCCCAATCCCATTCCCTATCCCATTCCCTATCCCACTGATCCCATCCCACTGATCCCATTCCCAATCCCATCCCACCGCAGAGGCTCCGGTTCCTCCACTCCAGCTCGGTTCCCTCCCGGGCGCATTCCCGGCCGTAGGCTCCCAGCGCGGGGCACAGACAGCGCTCCCGGTCCCGTTCCCGGCAGGAGCACACGTCCCACCGGCACAGCTCCAGGAACGGCTCCGGATCCACGGCGCGGTGACACGGCTGTGCCGGAGGGGACATTGTCACACGCTGTCACCCGTCCCCGCTGTCCCCCGCGCCGGGGCCCTCACCTGGAAGGCCGGTCCCATGAGCACGGCGCAGGCGGCCTCGGCGCGCTCCCGGCTCCCGGGGAAGGCGGCGCAGGGGTCGGGAACGCCGGGGCCCAGCGCCGGGCAGGCTCCGGCCGCACGGAAGGCTTTGGGGAAGGCGGCCGCTCCCGGCTCCACGTCCCCCGCCGGCGTCGTGAAGTCGTCGCGCTGGTCCCCGTTGAAGGTCCCGCAGAGCCCCCGCACCTGTCCCGAGCAGGGCGGAGCCCGGCAGAGCCTCATCCCACCGGGTTCCCGAACCGCCGGGGCATCCCGCCCGTCCCGGGGGTCCCGAACCGCCGGGGGTCCCGCCCGTCCCGGGGGTCCCGCTCACCGCGCCGGCCATGGCGGGCTGCAGGGTCACGAAGGTGTCGGGGGTCCCCAGGCCCCAGAGGATGTGGGCGTCGGGCAGCTGCAGGTGCAGGAAGGCGGAGGACGCGCGGCGGATGCTCAGCTCGGAGCCCGAGAAGGGCAGCGTCACCTCCCGCCCGGCCACTGTCACCTCCCCTGAGGGCGACAGCAGTGGCACCGTGGGGCGGCCACCGGGGTGGGGCCCGTGGCCGTGGGAACATCCGGGACAGGCCCTGGAGTGGCTCCCCAGGTGCCACGGGGACACTGGGGACAGGCACTGGGATGTCACCCACCGCCGTGGGGACATGGGGGATGGGCAGGGGGACACTGGGGATGGGCAGGGGGACACTGGGGACAGGCACGGCTGCCATAACGGCATCAGGGGATGGTGCCAGTCCCGGTGCCTGTCCCGGTCTTGTCCACGTGTGTCACCTGTGCCGTGCAGCCGGGCCGTGGTGCGGTTGGTGGTGACAGTGAGGCTGCGGGGACAGCCGAGGTGGCTGTCGCAGGGCTCGTGCTCGGCTGTGATCAGCAGCCGCCCCGCCACGAAGTCCTGGGGACAGAGACGCGGTGACACCCCCGGGCACGGCCCTGCCACCGCGGCCACCGCCAGAGCAGCGCCCCGTCACCGCTGCGGCCACCCTGCTGTCCCCGTGTCCCCGTGTCCCCTCACCTCCAGCAGCGTGTGGGCACAGGGGGCGGGCAGGGAGAAGCGGCGGCGGTCGAAGGTGACAAAGTGACGTCCCCCCAGCACCGCGCACTCGGCCGGGCACCGCTGCTGCTCACAGCGCCAGCGGCCGCCCTCGCACGTGCTGGGGACACCGGGACACCGGGACATCCGTCACCCCCGCTGGGGTCCGCTGGGGGCAACGGGGACCCCGCAGGGGACAGCACAGGGGACACCGGGGACACCGGGGACACTGCAGGGGACAGCACAGGGGACACCGGGGACACTGCAGGGGACCCCGCAGGGGACAGCACAGGGGACACCGGGGACACTGCAGGGGACAGCACAGGGGACACGGGGGGCATTGTAGGGGACACCAGAGGGGACACCGCAGGGGACACGGGGGTAGCAGGGGACACGTCCCAGGGAACCTGGGATAAAGGGGGACACGCCACAGGGACCCCGGGGTGAGGGGACATCACGGAGGACCCGGGATGGGGTGGGACACCCCAAAGGGGACCCTGGGGCTGCCCACCAGCGGCTCCCCCTCCCCCCCCGAGGGTGCCAGCCCGGTGTCACCGCTGTCACCGCGGTGCCACCCACCAGCGGTTGCAGCGCTGGCGGATGCTCTGGCCGGGCTCGTAGCGCTGTCGCCGGTGGTGGCAGGGGCAGGCGGCGGCGGGGACACAGCTCGGGCCGTCCCGGGCCAGCCCCGGGCCGCACCGGCAGCCGCCGTGGCAGTGCCGGTGGCACGGGCCCTGCTCGCCCGCCGTGCCGCAGGTGACCGGGCACAGCGACACGCAGTCGGTGAAGCGCTGGCCCGGGGGACAGCGGCGCTCTGCGGGGCGGGGACACCGCCATGGCACCGGCGGCACGGCGGGGACGGGAAGGGGAGGGGACCCCCCGGTTCCTACCGCAGAGACCGGGCTGGCGCCAGGGGACGTGGAGCTGGCGGCGGGAGCACTCCCGGGAGTAGGCGGCGAAGGTGTCACAGGCGGCGGGGGGCGGGGGACCGGGGGGGGACAGGGGACCGGACAGGGGACCGGGGGGGACAGGGGATCGGGGAGGGACAGAGGACCGGGGGGTGTCAGGGGACCGGACAGGGGACCGGGGGGTGTCAGGGGACCGGACAGGGGACCGGGGGGTGTCAGGGGACCGGACAGGGGACCGGGGGGGTACAGGGGACCGGGAGGGGACACAGGGTCCCTGTCCCCGCACAGCAGTGCCACACACGCTGCGTAGAAGCCGCTGGGGTCCACCTGCGGGTGGGGAGCAGCGGTGAGGATCCTCCCAGGCTCCCCAGAACGCCCCAGGACCCCCAGGACCCCCTCCGGATGCCCAAGAACCCCCCGGAATTTGCCAGACCTGCCAGGACCTCCCAGAGTCCCCTGGGACCCTCAGGACGCCCCAGGACTCCTGAGCCCCCTTGAGCCCCTGGGATCTTACAGAACCCCACAGGAAGCTCCAGGACTCCCCGGAACTCTCCAGAACCCCCCGGGACGCCCCCAAACCCCCCCAGAAACCCCTGGGAGCCCCCAGGACACCCCGGAACGACTCTGGGATCCCCTGGAACTCCCAGGAGCCCCCCAGTACTTCCCAGGACAGCCCTGGGACCACACAGAACCCTTCAGGACCCCTCCCCAGCACCCGCCGAGACCCCCCGGGACCCCCCGAGCCCCCCGGGTCCCCCCGGTGCCGCTGACCTCGCCGTGGCACTGCCGGAAGGGCTGGGCCAGCAGCAGCCCGCACGTGGCCACCGCCGGTGCCACCTCACCCGGGCCACACGCGGTGTCCCCCTCCGGCACGTCCCTGCACGGGGGCTGAGCCGGGGGTCCCTCAGCGCGGGGGAGACCCCCGGGGACCCCCGAACGGGCGCGGGGGCGTCACCGCGACCCCTCCGGTACCTCCGTGGCAGCCACCGGCACCTTCCAGGAGTTGCCAAAGGCGGCGGCGAAGGCAGCGATGGCCCCGTCGGGGCGCACGAAATCGTCTGGGGGGACGGGGGGGACAGAGGGGACATGTGGGCTGTCCCCCCGGCCCCCAGGTGGGGCGGGGGCGGCACTGGGAGAGTGGAACTCACCTGCAGGGTCGTCGGTGTAGGTGCCGCACAGCCCCCAGGTGGCACCGCGCAGTTCAGGCTCCGCTGTCACCGTCACTGCCAGGTGACCGTCCCAGGCCACCCGCACGCCCAGGCTGCTGGCCACGGCCACCCAGTCACCCGGCCAGGTGACACCGAGCCCTGCGCCGGGGACTCCGATCGATCACCGTGTCCTGGTGTCACCCGGGGCTCATCCCCACCCTGCCGGCCTCGGGGGACCTCACCTTTGTGCAGGTACGGGCGTCCCTCCGGCACCGCCGCCCCGTTCACCGACACGTTCCGTCCCTCGGCCACCACCGCGGCCGTCCCGAACGTCATCAGCAGCACCTGCGGCCCGGGGGTGGCACCGGGACACTCAGGGGGGGCAGGGACAGCGGGGTGGGGCACTCACGTGTGTCACGGTCACCAGGGATGGAGCCGTGGCCGTGACAGCCCGGCTCCCACCCCAAACCCATCGCAGGTCCCATCGCAGGTCCCACCCCAATTCCCATCCCAATTCCCATCCCAATTCCCATCCCAGTTCCCATCCCAGTTCCCAGCCCAGTTCCCACCCCAGTTCCCATCCCAATTCCCATCCCAATTCCCATCCCAGTTCCCATCCCAGTTCCCATCCCAGTTCCCATCCCAATTCCCATCCCAGTTCCCATCCCAATTCCCATCCCAATTCCCATCCCAGTTCCCATCCCAGTTCCCATCCCAGTTCCCAGCCCAGTTCCCATCCCAGTTCCCATCCCAGTTCCCATCCCCAGTTCCCATCCCAATTCCCATCCCAGCTCCCAGCCCCCCCTCCAGCTCTGGGAACAGGACCAGTGACCCCAAGTGACCCATCCTGTCCCCCCCAGGTGTCCCAGGCCGATGGTGACATCCCGGTGTTGTTGTCACCCGTCCCCGTTATCCAGCCCAGCCCGGTTCGGGGCCGGCTGGGTTTCTGGGTGCCCCCCGCGTCCCCCCGCCGGTGTCCGGTACCCGGGGGTGTCCGAGCCCCACGGTGATGTCCCAGGTGCCGTCGGTGGCCGTGGCCAGGCTGTACCGGCAGGAGCCGGCGAAGCCGAAGTGCCGCCCGTCGAAGGTGCGGAAGCGCGTCCCGGCCCAGGCCTGGCACGTGGCCGGGGGGCTGCGGTGGCGCCGGGACCCCCCGTCCCCGCCCAGGGGCAGGCGGGTGCAGGGCAGGCAGGGTCCCCCGCTGTCCCCGCCGCGCCAGCTGTGTCCCCAGGGGTGCTGGCAGCACTCGGCGCGGCTCATGGCGCTGCCATTGCGGCCACCGGCGCCGTCCTGGCACTGCCACGCGCTGAAACAGCGGCCCAGGGAGCCGGGACCTGCGGGGAGGGGACAGTGGGATGGCACCACGGGGGACAGTGGGATGGCACAGACGGGTGACACAGAGGGTGACACAGTGGGGTGGCACAGCAGGTGACACAGTGGGGTGGCACAGCAGGTGACACAGCAGGTGACACAGCAGGTGACACAGCAGGGAACACAGCAGGTGACACAGCGGGGTGACACAGCAGGGTGACACAGCGGGGTGACACAGCGGGTGACACAGCAGGTGACACAGCGGGGTGACACAGCAGGTGACACAGCAGGTGACACAGCGGGTGACACAGCAGGTGACACAGCGGGGTGACACAGCGGGGTGACACAGCGGGTGACACAGCGGGGTGGCACAGAGAGGTGACACAGCAGGTGACACAGCGGGGTGACACAGCGGGGTGACACAGCGGGTGACACAGCAGGTGACACAGCGGGGTGGCACAGAGAGGTGACACAGCAGGTGACACAGCAGGTGACACAGTGGGGTGACACAGCAGGTGACACAGCAGGTGACACAGTGGGGTGACACAGCAGGTGACGCAGCGGGGTGACACAGAGAGGTGACACAGCAGGTGACACAGCAGGTGACACAGCGGGTGACACAGCAGGTGACACAGCGGGGTGACACAGCGGGGTGACACAGCGGGTGACACAGCGGGGTGGCACAGAGAGGTGACACAGCAGGTGACACAGCGGGGTGGCACAGAGAGGTGACACAGCAGGTGACACAGCAGGGTGCTGACCCCAGCACCCATCCCAGCAGCCTTCCTGGCACCCAGTGGGAACAGCACAGCGAGGGTTTCACACCGGGAATGGTGGGAGTGACATCCACACTGCCATCCCAGCTCCCAAATCCCATCCCAGATCCCAGTTCCCATCCCGGCTCCCAGTTCCCATCCCGGCTCCCAGATCCCATCCCGGCTCCCAGTTCCCATCCCAGATCCCAGATCCCATCCCAGATCCCAGTTCCCATCCCAGATCCCAGATCCCATCCCGGCTCCCAGTTCCCATCCCAGATCCCAGATCCCATCCCATTTCCCAGTTCCCATCCCATTTCCCAGATCCCATCCCAGTTCCCAGATCCCATCCCATTTCCCAGTTCCCATCCCAGTTCCCAGATCCCATCCCATTTCCCAGTTCCCATCCCATTTCCCAGATCCCATCCCAGTTCCCAGATCCCATCCCAGATCCCAAATCCCATCCCGGCTCCCAGTTCCCATCCCAGATCCCAGATCCCATCCCATTTCCCAGTTCCCATCCCAGTTCCCAGATCCCATCCCAGTTCCCAGATCCCATCCCAGATCCCAGATCCCATCCCAGTTCCCAGATCCCATCCCAGTTCCCAGATCCCATCCCAGATCCCAGATCCCATCCCAGATCCCAGTTCCCATACCAGTTCCCAGTTCCCATCCCAGATCCCAGTTCCCAGTTCCCAGTTCCCATCCCAGTTCCCAGTTCCCAGTTCCCAGTTCCCATCCCAGATCCCAGTTCCCATCCCAGATCCCAGTTCCCATCCCAGTTCCCAGTTCCCATCCCAGTTCCCAGTTCCCAGTTCCCAGCTGCCATCCCAGATCCCAGTTCCCATCCCAGTTCCCAGTTCCCATCCCAGATCCCAAATCCCATCCCAGTTCCCAGTTCCCATCCCAGTTCCCAGTTCCCATCCCAGATCCCAGTTCCCATCCCAGTTCCCAGTTCCCATCCCAGATCCCAGTTCCCAGTTCCCAGATCCCATCCCAGTTCCCAGATCCCATCCCAGATCCCAAATCCCATCCCGGCTCCCAGTTCCCATCCCATTTCCCAGTTCCCATCCCATTTCCCAGTTCCCAGTTCTCATCCCAGTTCCCAGATCCCATCCCAGATCCCAGTTCCCAGATCCCAGTTCCCATCCCAGTTCCCAGATCCCATCCCAGTTCCCAGATCCCATCCCAGTTCCCAGTTCCCAGATCCCAGTTCCCATCCCAGTTCCCAGTTCCCATCCCAGTTCCCAGTTCCCAGTTCCCAGTTCCCATCCCAGATACCAGTTCCCATCCCAGTTCCCAGATCCCATCCCAGTTCCCAGATCCCATCCCAGTTCCCAGTTCCCAGATCCCAGTTCCCATCCCAGATACCAGTTCCCATCCCAGTTCCCAGATCCCATCCCAGATCCCAGTTCCCATCCCAGTTCCCAGTTCCCATCCCAGTTCCCAGTTCCCATCCCAGTTCCCAGTTCCCAGTTCCCAGATCCCATCCCAGATCCCAGTTCCCATCCCAGTTCCCAGATCCCATCCCAGTTCCCAGTTCCCATCCCAGTTCCCAATTCCCAGTTCCCAGCTGCCATCCCCGGGTGTCCCCCCCGTGTCCCCCCCGTGTCCCCCTCACCCTCAGTGCAGCGGGCTCCGCTCCAGCCGGGACAGCAGCCGCGTTCCGTGCGGTTCCGGAGCACGGGCTGCAGCTCCGGGGGTCTGCGGGGACCCCCCGGTGTCACCCAGGGTCCCCCAGTGTCCCCCAGTGTCCCCCCGCGCCGCTGCCCCGGGCTCACCGGTAGATGTGGCAGAGGGGGGGGTCGCCGCCGGTGTCCCCGGGGGAATTGCCGCGTTCCCGGCGCGTGCGGTCCCGGTCCAGCCGCCACCCGGCCAGGCTGTACTGGTACAAACTGGGACACGGCACGGCGGCCTCGCGCCGCGGCGTCACCTCCTCGTGCTCCGTCACCTGCACCGTGCGCTCGCACCAGCGCCTGCGGGAACCCGGCGGATCCGCCGGGATCCAGCGGGATCTGTCCGGGATCCAGTGGAGATCCGCCCGGGATCCGCCCGGGATCCACCCGGGATCCATTCCTGCTCCTACCACCCATTCCCAGTTCCCAACCTCCATTCCCTGTTCCAATCCCTGATCTCCACTGCACATCCCAATCCAATTCCCAGTTCTCCTTCCCAGCTCCCACCCCTCATTCCCAGTTCCCATTCCCAGTCCCCCCTCCCAGTTCCCAGTCCCCATTCTCAGTTCCCGTTCCCAGTTCCCATTCCCATTCCCATTCCCAGTTCCCATTCCCAGTCCCCCCTCCCAGTTCCCAGTCCCCATTCCCAGTTCCCACACCCATTCCCATTCCCATTCCCAGTTCCCACACCTATTCCCAGTTCCCGTTCCCAGTTCCCATTCCCCATTCCCATTCCCAGTTCCCATTCCCATTCCCAGTTCCCACACCCATTCCCATTCCCAGTTCCCACACCCATTCCCAGTTCCCATTCCCATTCCCAGTTCCCACACCCATTCCCATTCCCAGTTCCCATTCCCATTCCCAGTTCCCATTCCCATTCCCAGTTCCCACACCCATTCCCATTCCCAGTTCCCATTCCCAGTTCCCACACCCATTCCCAGTTCCCATTCCCATTCCCAGTTCCCACACCCATTCCCATTCCCAGTTCCCATTCCCAGTTCCCACACCCATTCCCATTCCCAGTTCCCATTCCCAGTTCCCACACCCATTCCCAGTTCCTCACCCTGTGGCTGCCCCCACGGCTGTCACCCAGAGCACGGCGGTGGCCACGACCCCCTCGGGGACCCCCGGCCCCGTCACTCGGGCCATGCCTGTCCTGGACAGCGGGATCCAGGTGACACCACTGTCACAGTTCCTGGGGTGTCCTTGTGGCCACCAGCAGTGTCACCCACCCCGGTGCCACTCACGGGCCCGGCTCCGGCACTGCCAAGCGGCTCCGGGATTTATGGAAGTGGCCAGAAGTGCCACCAGCTGTGGTGACACCGATTGGGCACAGCTGGCGGCTGGGGGGGGCACGGTGACATCAGGGTGACATCCCCCCGTTTCCTGGGAGAAGGAGATGGCATGGGACATCCGGGATCCGGCACGGGGACACGGATGTGCCAGGACAGCGGCTGCTGGTCACGCTGACCCCCGTGTCCCCATGTCCGTCTGTGTCCCCTCATGTCCCCTGTGTCCCTGTCCGTGTCCCCTGTGTCCCTGTCTGTGTCCCCTCATGTTCCCACGTCCCTGTCTGTGTCCCCTCATGTCCCCTGTGTCCTCCCAGCCCCGTGTCCCCACGTCCCTGTCTGTGTCCCTTCATATCCTCTGTGTCCCTGTCCCGTGTCCCCCCATGTCCCCGAGCCAGACGTGCCCGTGTCCCCTCCGAGGGGGACCCCCGCTAGGGACTGGGCTGGAGGACACGGGGGGACACGGGGGCGGTCCCGGTGGGGCGGGGGGGACACGGGGGGACACGGGGGCGGTCCCGGTGGGACACGAGGAGGACACGGGGGCGGTCCCGGTGGGGCGGGGGGACCGGCGGCCACCGCGGGGGGCGGGGCGCGGTGGCGGCGGCGGCGGAGCCGGAGGGGCCGGGGGAGCCCCGAGGCCGCGGGTACGGGCGGGACCGAGACCGGACCGAGACCGGGATCGGCACCGGGATCGCGACCGGGATCGGGAGGGGCAGGAAGGGCGGGGGGAGCGGGGGGGAGGGGCAGGATGGGAGGGCGGGGACGGGAAGGGGGGCACGGAGGGGACAGAGGGGGGACAAAAACGGTTTGGGGGGGACTGAGGGGGGGGCGGGGGCACAGCGGGGGAGGGGCCCAGAGGGGGCTGGGGGTGCGGGAAGGGTTTGGGGGGAGGTACGGGGGGGGCCCAGCGAGGACGGAGAGCGGGGGTGGGGTGGCCGCGAGCTGCTGGGGGAGCAGGACGGGGACACCACGGGAACCCCGGAGCCCCACGGAACCCCTCGAGACCCCCCCGGATCCCTGCGAACCCTGCCCGACCCCCCTGAATCCCCCCTGGGTTCCCCCCGAGCCCCTCCCGGCCCCACCGGGCAGGAGAGCGTTCACCCCCGCCGTGCCCTGGGCACGACCCCGACCCCCCCGGGTGTGCAGGGGGTCCCCAGTCCGGGTCTGGGGGGTTCACCCCGTGCCCCCCCCCCCCGGGTGTGCAGGGGGTCCCCAGTCCGGGTCTGGGGGGTTCACCCCGTGCCCCCCCCCGGGTGTGCAGGGGGTCCCCAGTCCGGGTCTGGGGGGTTCACCCCGTGCCCCCCCCCGGGTGTGCAGGGGGTCCCCAGTCCGGGTCTGGGGGGGTCACCCCGTGCCCCCCCCCGGGTGTGCAGGGGGCCACCAGTCCGGATCTGGGGGGTTCACCCCGTGCCCCCCCCCCACCGCAGGTCCCCCCGTGGCCGAGACGGAGCCGGAGGAGATGGAAGCACCGGGATGCACCGGCCCAGGTGGGGACTGGGGGGTTCCGGGTGGGTCTCGCTTGGGGGCCGCGAGGTCCCCGGGGTGCTCGGGGCCACCCCTGAGCCGGGGAGGGACCTGCCCGTGCCTCTTTGTCCCCGCAGCGTGGCTGGTGGTCCCCAAGGTGGAGATGACCCCCGAGGGTGATGGGGATGATGCAGGGGACCCGGAGCTCCACGGCTCAGGTGAGGTCACACCGGCACTGCCGGGCGTCTCCACACGGTCACTGTCACCCTGGCCTGGGGCTGGTGGCAGCGCTGGGTCCTCGGGGGACGGTCACCACGTCCCCGGGGCCAGCGGCCGTGCCGGGTCCTCGAAGGGACGGTCACCGTGTCCTGGTGCCGGTGGCCGTGGCGGGACACCCTGGCGTTGGCACGTCCCCTGCCGTGTCCCCGCAGGGCAGTGGCTGGTGCGGAAGGTGAAGGTGGAGGACGAAGATGAGGCCGAGGCCTGGGCAGCTGCGGTCGGAACCGAGGCCCCGTCGTCTCCGCGGCCGCCGCCCGGCTCCGTGCCCCCCGACCCCGCCGGGCCACCGGGCCACACCGGCGCCTGCAAGGCGGAGGAGCCGTGCCCGGAGGAGCTGGGATACGGGCTGCTGCCGGCCTGGGGGCCGGGGCCGCACGCGGACGGCGTCGGGATCGCCTTGGGCGCGGGGACGAGCCCCGGTGGCGGCGGCTGCGGGCGCTGCTCCCGGCCCGGCCCGCGGCCGTTCTGCTGCCCGCAGTGCGGGAAGGCGTTCGGGAAGAAGGCGCACCTGACGCGGCACCTGCGGGTGCACACGGGGGAGCGGCCCTTCCCCTGCCCGCACTGCGGCCGCCGCTTCCGCCAGCGCATCCACCTGCGCTCCCACCTGCGCACGCACACCGGGGAGCGGCCCTACCCCTGCCCGCGCTGCGCCCGCCGCTTCCGCAAGAAAACCCACCTGGACCGGCACCTGCGCACCCACACCGGGGAGCGCCCGCACCCCTGCCCGCGCTGCGCCCGCCGCTTCGCACACCGCCAGCACCTCCTGCGCCACCTGCGCCTGCACGGGGACCCCGCGCCGGGACACGGCCACCGCCGTGGGGACGGGCACGGCCCGGGCCCCGCCGAGGAGAAGCCGCTGCCCTGCCCGGGCTGCGAGATGAGCCTCAGCTGGAAGCAGAGCCCGGCGGAAGCGATGCCGGGAGCCGGGAATGGACACCTGGACGAGCACCGGGATGAGGACGGGGACGTCCCCGCTGAGGAGAAGCTGCTGATTTGCCCCCAGTGTGGGACGAGCCTCATCTGGAAGCAGAACTCGTCGTCGCACCTGTGGCAGCACCTGGAGAACCAAGCCCTCGGCTGTGCCCTGCAGCCCCCGCAGGAGCCCGGAGCCCAGGACCCCCAGCTCCCGTCACAGGTGCCCGGTGCCGACCGCAGCCGGGGCCCCCAGCCCCTCCCGCAGCCCCCGCAAGCGCCCGGTGCCCAGGACCACCGGCCGCGGGAGCCGAGTGCCACGGGCGGCCCCGGCTGCGCCCAGGACCCCCCGCAGGCGACCCCCGCCCAGCGCCCCTTCACCTGCCCACAGTGCGGGCGCGGCTTCGGGCGCAAGGCGCACCTGGCGCGGCACCTGCTGGTGCACTCGGGCACCCGGCCCCACGCCTGCGCCCGCTGCGGCCGCCGCTTCAGCTCCAAGACAAACCTGGGCCGGCACGAGGCCGTGCACACCGGGCTGCGGCCCCACCACTGCGCCCGCTGCGGCCGCGGCTTCACCCGCAAAACTCACCTGGAGCGCCACGAGCGCACCCACGGCACCGGCACCAGGACGGGCACGGGCACGGGCAGCGCTGGCACGGGGATGGGCACGGGCAGCGCTGGCACGGGGATGGGCACGGGCAGCGCTGGCACGGGGATGGGCACGGGCAGCGCTGGCACGGGGATGGGTATGGCCAGCGCTGGCACGGGGATGGGTATGGCCAGCGCTGGCACGGGGATGGGCACGGGGACAGGCACAGCCACTGCTGGCACGGGGACAGGCATGGCCAGCGCTGGCACGGGGGCGGGCACGGCCACTGCTGGCACGGGGATGGGCACGGGCAGCGCTGCCACTGGCATCGCTGGGTCCCAGCTGAGCTGGCCAGAGCCCCCCACCCTCTGTCCCTGAACACCAGGAGGTGCCAGGGGCTCCAGCGGTGAATCCCTGGCACTGCGGTGTCACTGCGGTGTCGGGATGTGTCGGGATGTGCCGCGGGCCCTGACGGCTGCCGGTGGTGA
This sequence comes from Pseudopodoces humilis, assembly GCF_049639895.1. Lineage (NCBI taxonomy): Eukaryota > Metazoa > Chordata > Aves > Passeriformes > Paridae > Pseudopodoces > Pseudopodoces humilis. The sequence goes on from NC_142200.1 coordinate 151,738,310, forward strand.
GTCCTGGCACTGGGGTGTGCCCGGTGCCCCGGTGACCGGCAGTGGCACACCCTGACCCCGGGGGTGTGCCCGGTGACCCCTGAGCCCCGGGATGTCCGGGGTGTGCCGGTGCCACATCCTGAGCCCCGGGATGTGCCGGGGGCCCCGGCAGGGGGATCCCGGAGGATCCCGGCCCGTTGTGCCACCGGCAGCGCTGTGGCCGGTGGCGCTGGCAGCCCCCCGGCGGGCAGGAGGCACCGGAGCGAAGCCGAGATGCCAATAAAGCCGTTTTTATGGAACTTTGCGGGGAGCCGGGGGGAATCTCGGGCCCGGGGGGCGGGCCGGGGGTCGCGGGGGGCGTGGCCCGGGGGGAGGGCGTGGTCAAAGCAGGGGCGGGAACGGACACTCGGCCCGGAGGGGCGGGGCCTCGCTCCCATGGCAACGGGGGCGGGGCTCGGGTGGGGGCGGGGACTCGCTGCCATTGCAACGGGACCTCGGGTGGGGGCGGGGCCTCGCTCCCATGGCAACGGGGGCGGGGCTCGGGTGGGGGCGGGGCCGCCGGGAGCCGGCGCTCCGTGAGGGGGGGGGAGGGGAGGGGGGAGGGGGGCGGGGATTTGGGGAATTTGGGGGGACCTGGGGGGCACCGGGGGGCGGAGAGGGGCGGGTGGAATGGAGGGGCTGGGAGAGGAGTCACGAAGGCAAAAGGGGGGGGGAGGCAGCAGAAGGTTCTGGAAGCACCGGGGGAGGGAACGGGGGGGGGGTCTGTGAGGTCGGGGCCAAGGGGCGGCTCTGGAGGCGTAACGGGGGCACCGGGGATGGAACACGGTGGGGCTGGGGGTGTTGGGGTGAGGCCCGGTTGGGGTGTGGGGGCTCCCCATAGGCTCCGGACCTGTCCCGGGGCCTAGGTTCCCCCCAGCTACACCCCACGCGTGTCCCCTGACCACACCGATGGCCTTTGGGTCCTACGCGTGTCCCCACATCCCCGAGACCCCCCCAGATGTGTCCCACACGTGTCCCCACAGCCACCGTGTCCTTCCAGAGCCGTTCCCCAGTGGCTCCCGGAACCCCTTTCCCTGCTCGGGACCACCCCCGGGGATGGAGGGGCGCGGGGAGGAGGAGGTGACACCCCCACATGTGCCCCACGACACGTCCCCCGTGTCCGCCAGGTGTGCCCCACGCGTGTCCCTGTGCCCCACGCGTGTCCCCGCGCCTCAGGGCACCCCACAGCCGCCGCGGGGGCTCCCCGGTGCCACCGCAGCCCCTCCGTGCCCCCAGGAGCCCCCCGCAGGGATGGAGGGGCGCGGGGAGGAGGCGCCGGAGCCGGAGGCGTCGGAGCCGTCGGAGGATGAGGAGGAGGAGGAGGAGGAGGAGGAGGACGAAGGCTCCGGGGTGCGGGTGACGCCGGCGCTGCTCAAGGCGGCCACGGGCGAGTTCTCGCTGGAGTCCATCCTGCTGCTGCGGCTGCGGGGCCGCGGCATCGCCCACCTGGGCTGCCTGGCCGACTGCTCCAACCTCGAGTGGCTGGACCTGTCCGGCAACGCCATCGCGGGGCTGGCGCCGCTGGCCACGCTGCGCGCCCTGGCCGTGCTCAACCTGGCCGGGAACCGCGTGGCGAGCGTGGAGCCGCTGCGGGGCTGCCGCAGCCTCCGCCAGCTCAACCTGGCCGGGAACCGCCTGCGCAGCCTCCGCCAGCTGCGCTGCCTGCAGGGCCTGCGGCACCTGGAGAGCCTGAGGCTGCGGGACCCGCTGGGCAACCTGGGCAACCCCCTGTGCGCCTCGCCCGCCTACCGCGCCGCGCTGGCCGCGATGCTGCCCGGCCTCAAGGCCATCGACGGGCAGCGTGTGGCCGGCAGAGGCAGCGAGCTGTTCCGCCTGTGCCGGGAGCTGGACGCCGCGCTGGACACCGAGAGCGCGCCCGCCGCGCCCGCGGAGCCGCCGCAGCCCTGGGTGCGGGCCGGCTTCTGGGAGCCGCGGCCGCTGGCCCGGAGCGCGGTGCTGGAGGAGGCCACCAGGCAGCTGGGCCAGGCCCTGCGGGAGTGCCGGGAGCTCGGCCGCCGCGCCGATGACTCCATCGCCCAGGCCCGGCGGGCGCTCGGCCGCCGCCACCACGGCAACTTCGGCTTCTGAGAGCGGCGATGGGGCCGGGGATGGAGCCCGGAGCCGCCAGGGACCGCGGCACGGCCGGGAGAACCCCCGGAGGAGCCGCGGCCTCGGAGCCCGCGTGCTCTGAGCTGTGCGGCCCCAAAAATGGGACTGGAGAACCCCCAAAGCCACCGCAGCCCAAAGCCGCCGTCTTCTGAGCCACCGGAGCCCAAAAACGGGGCCAGGAGAGCCCCCAGAGCCACAACAGCCTGAGCTGGGGGACCCCCAGAGCCGTCACGAGTCCAGCTGCTTCATCTAAACTGTGACACCCCAAAAACCGTGCCACCCCTGCCCAACCTCATTTTCTTAGCCATGGGACCCCAAAAATGGATCCAGGACAGCCCCCAGAGCCAAACTGTCACCGTGAGACCCCCCCAGAGCCACCACAAGCCTGTCTCCATCTTCGGAGCTGTGGGACCCCCACACTGGAGCTGGGGTACCCCAGAGCCCCCCCGGCAGGACCACGGCACCCCCCCAGTGCCAGCACGGGATGCCCAGGGAGCACCAGAGGAGCCGTGGGGAGCCCGGCCTCAGCCCTGGCACGGCTGGGGGACGGGGCACGCGGTGGCACTGTGCATTAAACCTGTCCCACCCTGCAGTGTCCCTCTGTCCTGCGGCCTCGGGGGTCTCTGCGCTGCTCAGCACCCGTGACGGCGCTGTCCTTCACCCCTGGGGACAGCGGGGGACACGGGCAGTGGTGACCTGGAGCACCCAGCAGGGCCCCGTCTGATCCCCGGGGGCGGCAGGCGGGCGATGGCGCGGGAATGAGAGCCCTGAGAGCGGAGCCAGCGCTGCGTTTACTGCGGAGCGGGGACAGCCGGGGGCGGGGGACACGTCCGGGACCCTCCTTGGTCACACGGTGCCGGGGGGTGACGAGCGGGGGTGGCCGTGGCAGCGTCCATCGGTGCCGTGGTGCCTGGGAAGGGGACGCGGAGCGGGGGCTGTGATGGGATCCCCCTGTCCCCATCCCGGGCTGTCCCCAGGGCTGTCCCCAGGGCTGTCCCCAGGGCTGTCCCTGTACCTACCTAGGCTGGCAGCCCCCGGGAGAAGGCGAACATTCCGGGCAGGTACGGCGTGTCCCCGCCTTTCCCGGCCTCCTCCACCGCCCGGCACTCGGCTTCGTCCCGCTGCCGGATCTCCTGCGGGCACAGCAGGGGCTGGCACCGGTTGGGGACACAGGGGGGACACCGGGGGACACTGGGGGCACCTCACCTTGGCCGCCAGGTGGTGGCTGGGGCCGCAGTTGTGGTACTTGTCCAGCACCTTGGGGACGTCACCGGTGTCGAACTTGTAGCAGGCCAGGCAGGTCGGCTTCCGCTGGGGACACGGTGGGATGTCACCTCCGGGACCCCTGGGGACCCTCTGGCACCAACCAGCGTCCCCTGTGCCCCACGCTAGCACCGCAGCAGCGTGGGGGGGGGGCAGGGGTCTGTGGGAGGCTGAGGGGCTGTGTGACCCCAGAGATGGGCCCAGGGGAGAGGGGACACCCAGGGATGGGCCCCAGGGGAGAGGGGACACCCAGGGATGGGCCCCAGGGGAGAGGGGACACCCAGGGATGGGCCCCAGGGGAGAGGGGACACCCAGGATATGCTCCAGGGGAGAGGGACAGCTTGGCATGTGTCCTGAGGGAGGGGGCAAGGCTCCAGGATGTGCCCAAGGGAGATGGGAGCACTCTGGGATGTGTCCCGGGGGAGGAGGGACGCCCCCAGGGCTCGGGCCAAGGGTCCCCCCTCACCCGGCTCTCCAGCACCCGGCAGTGCCGCTGCGGCGCTCGCTTCCGACACGCCGTCTGTGCCAGCCCCACGCGCAGCTGCACGAACGTCCCCGAAGGGTCCTCCTGTGGGAACGGGGGTGACGGGCCCTGGACTCCCCCGGAGGGATCCCCAGCTCCGGAGGGACTCCCAAACCCCACAGATTGCCAGGGAAATACAGCCCCTGGCAACACCCCAAACCCCAGGAGTGACCCCAAATCCTGGGGGAGACCCTGAACCCCACAGACACCAACCCCTGAGAGGGACCCCAAAGCTCCCACAGGAGCCCCAGATGCCAGGAGGGGCCCTGAACCCCCAGAGGGACCCTGAACCCCGAGAGGGACCCTGAACCCCGGGAGGGACCCTGAACCCCAGGATGGATCCTGAACCCCGAGAGGGACCCTGAACCCCGGGAGGGATCCTGAACCCCGAGAGGGACCCTGAACCCCGGGATGGATCCTGAACCCCGAGAGGGACCCTGAACCCCGGGATGGATCCTGAACCCCGGGATGGATCCTGAACGCTGGAGACCCTCAGGTAAATCCATCCCGGGAATGCCCCCAGGGTGGCTCCCACATGGGCAAGTGGCCCAGGGTGGGGGTCCCTGAAGCCCTGGCTCTTCCCAGACACGGGACAGTGTCCAGAGGCACCCCGGGATGGACCCGGGGCACCGGGATCAGCTCGGATCCGTTAATGAATAACCGAGCTCAGCCCGGCCAGCAGCGCCGATCCCGGGGCACCCCCGGACACCCCGGCACCCAGCGCCCGCCCGTTCCCTCTGGGACACCCCAATCCCCTCCGCAACCCTCTCTCTGTTCCTTCTGGGACCCCCCAATTCCCGTGGTGGTCCCGGATCCTGAACCCCGAATCCCGAACCCTGTTGTCCCGTGCTCGGTGACCCCGCTCACCACCCGCTCCCCGCGGGACACCCACCGTGACCCCCTCGCTGCTCTCGTGGCCACCCTAAAGCCCAAATCGCAGCTGCCGGTGCCCGGGGCTGCTCAGCCCCTCGGGGACCCCTCCCACCGCCTGGCCCTGCTGGGCACCGCGTCCCCCTCCCCATTCCCTCTGGGCACCGCCGCCCCCTCCCCGAGCCCCTCCCCATTCCCGTGGCCGTGCCGGATCCCGGTGCGGGATTCCGGTGTCGGATCCCGGTGCCCGTTCCCGGTGCCGGATCCCGGTGCCGGTTCCCGGTGTCCGTTCCCGGTGCCGGATCCCGGTGCCGGATCCCGGTGCCGGTTCCCGGTGCCGGATCCCGGTGCCCGTTCCCGGTGCCCGTTCCCGGTGCCGGATCCCGGTGCCCGTTCCCGGTGCCCGTTCCCGGTGCCGGATCCCGTTACTCACCCTCTCGATGACCCCGTCCACCTCCCGCTCCTTGAAGAGGAAATGCACGTTGCTGCGCCCGTGGAAATATTCCAGCACATCCCGGACCACGCGCCGCTGGAGCGGGGACTGGCCCGCGGCCACCGCGGCCACCGCCAGGGCCAGCGGCAGCCACAGGGACACCGGGAGCCTCATCCCGCCGGGAACGGCCTCAGGGAGCCGCGGGCCGCTGGCGTCGGGCTGGCATGAGCCGATTTCCTGGGATCTGCCCCCAAATCCGCCCCCGGGACGGCCCCGCGGGTGACCCCCCCCACCCCGCGGGGCCCGGGAGGAGGGGCTGGGATGGGATAATGGGATGGGATAATGGGATGGGATAATGGGATGGGATAATGGGATGGGATTAGGGAGAGACCCCAGGAATGGCGTCGGGGGCTCCAGGGAGCCACATCCTGCCTCGGGAGCGGCCCCCAGCCAACAGGGACCGCTCCTGCCCCCGGGAATGGGCTCCGGTCCTCTGGGAACAAACTGCAGCCCCCGGGAACGGGCTCCTGGTCCCGGGAATGGTTCCTGAGTACCGGGAATGGCTCCTGCCCCCGGGAATGGGCTCCGGCTCCCGGGAACAACCTCCAGTCCCCCAGGGATGGCTCCTGTCCCCCGGGAATGGCTCCAGTCCCCCAGGGATGGCTCCTGTCCCCCGGGAATGGCTCCTGTCCCCCAGGAATGGCTCCTGTCCCCAGGAATGGCTCCTGTCCCCCGGGAATGGCTCCTGTCCCCCAGGAATGGCTCCTGTCCCCAGGAATGGCTCCTGTCCCCCAGGAATGGCTCCTGTCCCCAGGAATGGCTCCTGTCCCCGGGAATGGCTCCTGTCCCCAGGAATGGCTCCTGTCCCCAGGAATGGCTCCTGTCCCCGGGAATGGCTCCTGTCCCCAGGGATGGCTCCTGTCCCCAGAATGGCTCCTGTCCCCGGGAATGGCTCCTGTCCCCGGGAATGGCTCCTGTCCCCAGGAATGGCTCCTGTCCCCAGGAATGGCTCCTGTCCCCGGGAATGGCTCCTGTCCCCAGGAATGGCTCCTGTCCCCAGGAATGGCTCCTGTCCCCGGGAATGGCTCCTGTCCCCGGGAATGGCTCCTGTCCCCAGGAATGGCTCCTGTCCCCGGGAATGGCTCCTGTCCCCAGGAATGGCTCCTGTCCCCCGGGAATGGCTCCTGTCCCCAGGAATGGCTCCTGTCCCCAGGAATGGCTCCTGTCCCCCGGGAATGGCTCCTGTCCCCCGGGAATGGCTCCTGTCCCCAGGAATGGCTCCTGTCCCCAGGAATGGCTCCTGTCCCCAGGAATGGCTCCTGTCCCCAGGAATGGCCTCGGGCCCCGGGCACGCTGCGGTGTCCCTGGAAGCAGACCCTGCCCCGGGAATGGCTCCGGAGCCTGGAACAGCCTCCTGCTCCTCCCGGCTCCCCTCGCCCCGCGTGTCCCCTCCCGGGGGACGGGGGGAGGGGGGTGATGAAGGACGGGGAATGGGCGGGGCCGACATCCGGAGGTGTGGGGGACACTGGGGGGACACTGGGTGACACTGGGGGGACACTGGGGGACACTGGGGGGACACTGGGGGACACTGGGTGACACTGGGGGGACACTGGGTGACACTGGGGTGACACTGGGTGACACTGGGTGACCTTGGGGTGACACTGGGGTGACATAGGGTGACACTGGGTGACACTGGGGTGACACTGGGGTGACATAGGGTGACACTGGGGTGACACTGGGTGACACTAGGGGACACTGGGGTGACACTGGGTGACACTGGGGTGACACTGGGTGACACTGGGTGACCTTGGGGTGACACTGGGTGACACTGGGTGACACTGGGTGACACTGGGGGACACTGGGTGACACTGGGGTGACACTGGGGTGACACTGGGTGACAGTGGGGTGACACTGGGTGACACTGGGTGACACTGGGGTGACACTAGGGGACACTGGGTGACACTGGGTGACGCTGGGTGACGCTGGGTGACACTGGGTGACACTGGGGTGACACGGGGTGACACTAGGGGACACTGGGTGACACGGGGTGACACTGGGTGACACTAGGGGACACTGGGTGACACGGGGTGACACTGGGTGACACTGGGGTGACACTGGGGTGACACTGGGTGACACTGGGGTGACGCTGGGTGACGCTGGGTGGCACTGGGGTGACACGGGGTGACACTAGGGGACACTGGGTGACATTGGCAGCCCGGGCTCCCTCCGGCCCCTCCCACCCCTCGCGCCTGCGCTGTCCCCGGCCCCGCCCCCCGACCCGGAACGGGGCGCGGCCGCCACTGACACCGTTACGTCACCGGCGCGCTGACGTCACCGTGCGCGTGACGTCACCTCGCCGCGGGGCCGCGGCCGCCCGTGAGTTTCCCGGGGAGGGTCCTCGGGGGTCGCGGTCACGTGGCCGGGGGGTCCGGGGGGTCCGGGGGGTCCGGGGGCACCGGGAGCGGGGGCAGCGGGGCGGGCCGGGGGCTCGGCGGGGCTCGCGGGGCCGGCGGCGGCCACGGGGTGTTGGGGGGTCCCGGTTGTGTGTGGGGGTGTCAGGAACTGTTGGAGTCTCCGGGGGGCGCCGGTGGCAGCGGCGGGGCCGCGGCTTCCCCTGGAGGGCGGGGGCGCACGGGGGTCCCTGCGAACCCCCCCGAGGTGCGGCCGGGCCCGAGGAGAGCCGGGATCCCCCCGAGCCCCCCCGGGATGCGGCCCGCTGGCTCCGGGGCTGTTCCCGGGGCTCTTCCCGGTTCCCGAGGCTGTTCCCGGGGCTGCTCCCGGTTCCCGGGGCTATTCCCGAGGCTATTCCCAGGGCTGTTCCCGGGGCTATTCCCGGGGCTATTCCCGAGGCTGTTCCCGGGGCTGTTCCCGGTTCCCGGGGCTGTTCCTGGGGCTGTTCCCGGGGCTGTTCCCGGGGCTGTTCCCGGTTCCCGGGGCTGTTCCTGGGGCTGTTCCCGGTTCCCGGGGCTGTTCCCGGGGCTGTTCCCGGTTCCCGGGGCTGTTCCTGGGGCTGTTCCCGGTTCCCGGGGCTGTTCCTGGGGCTGTTCCCGGTTCCCGGGGCTGTTCCCGGGGCTATTCCCGGCTGATGGGGTGATTCCATGCCGGGGCTCCTCCCGACTGCCAAGGCGAGGCTGTGCCGGGGCTGCTCCCGGTCCCCGGGGCTGTTCCCGGTTCCGTTCCCGGTTCCCGGGGCTGTTCCCGGTGCTGTTCCCGGTGCTGTTCCCGGTTCCGTTCCCGGTCCCCGGGGCTGTTCCCGGTTCCGTTCCCGGTTCCCGGGGCTGTTCCCGGTGCTGTCCCCCGTTCCGTTCCCGGTCCCCGGGGCTGTTCCCGGTTCCGTTCCCGGCTCCCGGGTGTGTTCCCGGTGCTGTTCCCGGTTCCCGGTTCCGTTCCCGGTTCCCGGTGCTGTTCCCGGTTCCGTTCCCGGCAGGACAAGCCGCTGCCGTTCCGGGGCCATTCCCCGCTCGCTGCCGCCGCTCCCGGTGCCTCCCATCCGCTCCAATCCCATCCCGAACTACAGCTCCCAGCGCTCCCCGGTTCTCGCCGTTCCCGGCCGGATCCGGCCCCGCTCGGCGCCTTCCGCACCCCAAATTCCGGGGGGAGGAGGAGGAGGCCGGGGGACCGAGGCCGCCGGAGCCGCTCCGGGACTGCCGCGCTTCTCCGGCCCGCTTCCCGCTGTCCTTCCCGCTGTCCTTCCCGCTGTCCTTCCCGCTCCCGTTCCCTCTCCCGCTCCCGTTCCCGCTCTCATCCCGCCTCTCCCGCTCTCCCAGGACCCCGCCGCGGCCATTTGAGGGACTCGGTGGCGGAAGGAGACCGGGAAAAGGCCGGGAAGAGGCCGGGAAAGAGCCGGGAAGCGGCTGCAGAAGAGCCCTCGCAGAGGCCGGGAAGGGCCGGGAGGGGCCCGGGGGGAGCGATGTCCGCGGGGGGCGCGCCGCAGGTACGGGGGGGATCCCGGGGGGATCCCGGGGGGATTCCGGGGGATCCCCGCTCCTCCGCCACCCCCGCACATCTGGGGGGGATTCCTGGGGGGATTCCGGGGCTGGGGGCTTTGCCGATGGTTTTTCCCATAATCCCGGCAGCCCCCCAGGAGTTTTTCCGGGAATTCGGCGCATTGGGAAGTCCCGGAGCGCGGGGGGGGCCCCACCCCGTGCGCTGCCTCCACCGGGCTCCGGGGCTTTGGGGTCACGAGAGGAATCCGGGAGGACCCGGGGGACTTGTGGGGTGCGGTGTCCCCGGAAAAGCGGGACCAGCTCCTCAGGAGCGGCTTTGGGGACCGGGGGGACAGGAACCTCTTTGGGGGTCAGGGATCTGCTTTGGGGGAACGAGGATCCTGTTCGGGGATCTGCTGGGGATTTTCTTTGGAGGGGTGGGGATGTGGGTTGGGGGCGCAGGGATCTGGTTTGGGGAGCAGGGATGTGGGCTCCGTCCTGGAGCAAAGAACCCAGAGCTGATATTTGGGGTGCAGGAACAGGGGCACGATCCCTGTCCTTGGCCTGTGGCCAAACCCAGGGAAAGGTCCCCAAACGTCCCAAAATGGCCCCAAAATGCCGCTGAGCCGCTGCCCCCTCCCCAGCCCGCCCACGCCCTGGATCTGCTCCCGTATTCCCGGCTGAGCCCGGCGCCGCGGGCCGGATCCCAGCTGGATGCCGTCGGCGCCGAGATCCCGTCGGATCCCTGCACAGGTGAGCGGGGCCGGCGGGGAATTTTCCGCACAGAGCTCGGTGCATTTTTGTGGGAACTTTGAAGCGGGATGATGAAAGCGTCCTGGGGATTCCCGGCGATGGGAGAGGCTGCGGGAGTGAACCCAGAGCCCAGCGGTGGCTCCGTCCCCCCTCGCCCGCAGCCCGGTTTTGGGGAGCGGCTCCAGCCCAGCCGTGCCGGTGGCAGAGCGTCCCTGACCCCGCTCTGCCGTGTCCCCGGTCCCCAGGGTACCGCTTCTTTAAGCCGGGGGGTTTGTTCGGGATGAAGCCGCCGGAGGAGCCGTTCGGAGCCGCGCGGACGGGCCCGGAGGACTCCAAGGCTCTGGGCAGCCCCTGCGCCGGTGAGTGCGGATCTGCGGGAATGGGGGAGCAGTGGGATCGGGGGCTCAGGGGCAAACACGGCCCGGGATGGTTTGGGGGCATTCTGGGCCACTTTAGGACTTTTTGGGGCCGGCTGGGGGCTGTTCTGAGCCAGTTTGGAGCAGTTTGAAGACCTTTTCCAGCCATTTTGGGCCAGTTTCAGCCATTTCGGAGCCATTCTGGGCCAGTTCCCGGCCGTTTATGACCAATGCATGGTAATCCTGGGCCAGTTGGTGGCCATTGCGGGCCGGTTTTGCGAGCCAGTTTTGGCCATTTCAGACGGGCTTTTGCCATTCTGAGCCAGTTGGGACCATTTTGGACCCGAGTGTCACAAACTGAGGGGTTTGGGGGCCCTTCGGGGTGTCCCAGGTCCCCACGGTTCGGTGGTGAGGGGCCCACAAGGAAGGAGGGGGCCGGGCCCGGGTCCCCTCCGCTCGGGACAGGCCGGAATTCCCCGGGAGCCGGGATAACACCGGCATCTCTCCGGTGCAGTGGAGCCTGGGCGGGTGAGCAAGGTGGAACCCGAGGAGAAGCCCGGGATCGGCGCCGGCTCCCTGGAGCTGTTTCCGGCCGCGGGCGGCAGCTCCGGCCGCTGGTTCCCCGGCGGGCAGCGCGGCCCCGAGCCCCCCCGGGACCCCCCGGCTCCCCGCGCCGGCTGCTGGGGGGCCCAGGCGGGCGTCCCCGGCCCCTTCCGCTGCGCCCAGTGCGGGAAGGGCTTCCGGCAGAAGCAGAGCCTGGTGACGCACGAGCGCATCCACACCGGGGAGAAGCCGTTCCGCTGCGGGGACTGCGGGAAGAGCTTCAGCCAGCGGCCCAACCTGCTGACGCACCGGCGCGTGCACACGGGCGAGCGGCCCTTCCCCTGCGCCCAGTGCGGCAAGAGCTTCTCGCAGAAGGCCAACCTGCTGGCGCACCAGCGCATCCACGGCGCCCACCCCGACGAGGGCAAGGCGCGGGCACGGGCGCCGGCGCGGGGCTGCCCCGAGGACGCGCCCTTCGTGTGCCCCGAGTGCGGGAAGAGCTTCCGGCAGAAGCCCAACCTCATCACGCACCGGCGCATCCACACGGGCGAGCGGCCCTTCTCCTGCTTCCTGTGCGGCCGCAGCTTCAACCAGAAAACCAACCTGGTGACGCACTACCGGGTGCACACAGGTGAGCGGCCCTTCGCCTGCGCCCAGTGCGGCAAGCGCTTCACCCAGAAAACCAACCTGGTCACGCACCAGAGCACCCACACCGACCTGCGCCCCTTCCCCTGCGCCCAGTGCCACAAGTGCTTCAAGGACAAGGTGTCCCTCAAGGCCCACCAGAAGACGCACGTCCCCCGCCAGCGCCGCTGCCCCGCGCGCGGCCCGGCCCCCGCCGCGCCCTTCGGGGCCGCGCCCGCCCTGCTGCCCCCCGCGCCCGCCCCGCAGGACCCCGCTCCCTTCGCCCCGCTCCCGCCCGCCCCGAAGCTCCCCGAGGGCGCCGAGCTGTTCCCCAGCCCCGAGAAGGGCTTCCCGCCCCCGCCCCCGGGCGAGCCCCCCTTCCCCTGCGCCCACTGCGGCGACGGCTTCTGCCCCAAGGTGCCCCTGCTGCGGCCCCCCGAGGCGCCCTCCGCGCCCTTCGCCCCCGCCCCGCCCCTCCTGGGGCCCCTGGGGGCGCAGCCGGGGCCGGGGGATGCCGCGGCCCCCCCGAGAAGCCCTTCATCTGCAACCAGTGCGGGAACAGCTTCGGGCTCTGGCTCGCCCTCGTCGCCCACCAGAAGAGCCACGCGGGGCACAAGCCGTGCCCCGGCGCCCCCCCCCCCGAGCCGGGCGCCGAGCAGCCCCCCGGGTCCCCCCCGGCGCGGGCGGGCGAGGGCCGGCCCTGGCCGTGCCCCGAGTGCGGGCGGGGCCTGGCGCAGTGCGAGCGGCCGCCGCGGCACGGGCACGGCGCCGGCGGGCGCGGCCCCTTCCGCTGCGACACCTGCGGCAAGCGCTTCAGCCTCAAAACCAACCTGGCCACCCACCAGCGCATCCACACAGGTGAGCGGCCCTTCACCTGCGGCGTCTGCGGCCGCCGCTTCAACCAGAAGGGCAACCTGGTGACGCACTACCGGGTGCACACGGGCGAGCGCCCCTTCGCCTGCGCCCAGTGCGGGAAGCGCTTCGCGCAGAAGCCCAACCTGCTGGCACACCAGAAGACGCACCTGGGCCGCCAGCCCTTCACCTGCCTCGAGTGCCCCAAGCGCTTCAAGAGCAAACTGTCCCTGCGGGTGCACCAGCGCGTGCACACCGGGACCCCCGGCCCGGCCCCCGGCGCCCTGGACCCCGCCGGGAGCCCCTTCCCCTGCGCGCTCTGCGGGGAGGCCTGCGCCGAGCACGGGGGGCTCCGACCGGGCCACGGCGGCGGCGAGCGGCCCCACGGCTGCGGCGAGCAGCTGCACGGCTGCGCCAAGTGTCCCCACGGCTGCGCCGAGCGGCCCCACGCTTGTGCCGAGCGGCCCCACGGCTGCGCCGAGCGGCTCCACACCTGCGCCGAGCAGCGCCGCAGCTGCGCCGAGCATCCTCACCCCTGCAGCGAGCATCCTCACCCCTGCAGCGAGCATCCTCACCCCTGCAGCGAGCATCCTCACCCCTGCAGCGAGCATCCTCACGCCTGCGGGGAGAGGCCCCACGCCTGCGGGCAGCCGCCCCCCTGCGCTGAATGTCCCAACCCCTGCGAGCAGCCCCACGCGTGCAGCAAGCGGCCCCACGCGTGCGCCGAGCATCCTCACACCTGTGCCGAGCATCCTCACCCCTGCGAGCGGCCCCACCCGTGCGAGCGGCCCCACGGCTGCGCCGAGCAGCCCCACGCGTGCCCCGAGTGTCCCCACGCGTGCCCCGAGTGTCCCCACGCGTGTGCCGAGTGTCCCCACGGCTGCGCCGAGCGGCCCCACGCGTGCGCCGAGTGCGGGAAGCGCTTCCGGCAGAAGGTGAACCTGGCCGTGCACCTGCGGACGCACACCGGGGAGCGGCCGTTCCGCTGCGCCGACTGCGGCAAGGGCTTCAGCCAGAAGGCTCACCTGCTGCGGCACCGCCGCACCCACGGCGCCGGCCTGGCCCCGGCCTGCGCCGCCGGGGACCCGCTGGCCAAGGGCCCCGAGCCCCCCGCGCTGCTGCTGCCGCCCTGCTCCCGCGGAGCGCCCCCGGCGCGCCCCGACAGCCCCTCGGGCGCCGCCGACATCCTCCTGCAGCTGATGCAGGACGAGCCCCCGCCCGGCCCCGCCGCCGTCCCGGCCCCGGTGCCCCCCTGTAAGTGCCCCGGGGCGGGCCCGAGCCCCCGGGCACCGGGGCTGCCCCCGCCGTGCTGCTGCGCCGCCTGCCTGGCCCCGCGCCCCCCCGAGCCCCCCCGCGGGCAGCTCTGGGCCAAGGCCGGGGGCTGCGCTCGGGCCTTCGAGGAGAAGCGAGTGCCGGGAGCGCCGGAGCGGGAGTGCGGCGAGGAGAAACCCGCCCCGTGTCCCGGCTGCCTGTGAGACCCCCGCTCCGGGACCCCCGCCCTGCCCCGGCTGCCCGTGACCCCTCACACTGAAAACCCCACCGAGACCCCCGGCAGGGGCCGGCCATCGGCTCCTGCGCTCACCCGCAGTGAACCTGGAGGAGGATGGAGCCCAGGGGACACAGCCGAGGGGACACCGCCGGCCGGATTCAGCACTGGGACTCGGAGGAGCCTCCAGCAGGGAGTGGGGACAGCAGAGCCAGGACACTGCACGTTCCTGGCCTGGGAAGACACCAAAGGGCCGGCGGAGACAGCGCTGGAGCCGGATCTGCCGCGTTGGCTCCAGCCGCACACACCAGGAGAGCTGGACACGGCGGAGTTGCATCCACTGCAGCCAGACTTGGGACGAGAGGGGCCCTCAGGGGCTCCCTCTGCTTCCAGAACCTTCCACGCTGTTCCGGACTGGGTGGCGTTGCTTAAGGACACGGTTGGGATGGGAGCGCCGGGCCCGTCCTGCTGCGGGCTGACCTGGGGTCCCCAGTGCGGCTCCGTGGGGAGGAGCGGGGAGCGCACTGGGAAAACAGCCGGGAAAAGGGCCTGGAAGGGCTCAGCTCCGCTCCAGAAGGGCCCCGGAGACGCCTCCGGTGCCGGGGGGATGGGGGGGCCGCTTGTGCTTCTGCTTGCTCTGGATAACTGCGCGCTTTGGGACTCAATACTCGATTTGGGATGGGTGGTGCCGGGGTGGCCGCTGGAGCCGGCGTTGGAGCCGCGCTGCCGGGGGCTGTGGGAGGTTCCGGTGGCACAGAGGGCACGGGGGGCTTTGCTGGGCTTTGTGTGGCGGCTCCGGGTCCCCCCGGTGTGCCAGAGCCGGGGAGCCGTGCTCTCGGACCGAGCTTCGGCCGCAGACCACCGCTGGGAGCTGCCATCGCTTCATCCCCGAGGGAATGGGATCCTCTGACGGGAGCGACACCGGGACGGCCGCCCCTGGAGCCCCGGCTGGGCAGGGGTCCCGCCCCAGCCCCCCTCCCGCAGCTCTGCTCTCTGCAATTCTATTTTTTGAGGTTATTTAAAATAAAAGCTTCTGATGGCTCTGGGGCTCCCGGTGCTCTCTCTGGGATGGGGCGGGGGGGCCCAGGGGTCTCTCGGGATCCTCAATCCTGGCCTGAGCCCCGGGAAGGGCTCTGACCCCTGGGCTGTGGCCAAGGGGCCGCCAGGACAGTGCCAGGACAGCGCCAGGACAGCGCCAGGACAGCGCCAGGACAGTGCCAGTGCTAGGACAGTGCCAGGACAGCGCCAGGACAGTGCCGGTGCCAGCTCCGGTAGCTTCCATCTGGGCTCTGCGACCAGCAGACCACACCTGGACACCAGGTGAGAGCTCAGGATTGGGGTGGCCACCGGGCCGACCCCGTGGTCACTGTCACACCCACGGGGGTGGCACCAAGGTCCCCGGTGCTCCCTGGGACAGACTGGGGGGGTCTCACACTGTGGCTCTCACTGGGGGCACCGGCTGGGACACGGACACCCCCTGCCCTGGCTGGGGACAGCCGGTGCCACCCCGGGCGGGTTCTGGGAGGTTTGGGCACAGGGGCTGCAGGACAGGCCCGGGGGGCTCTGGGTGTCCCTGGCCTGGGGTGGGCACACGGTGTGAGACCCTGTGGTGTGAAATGTGAAACCCACCGGTGCGAGACCCTCCGGTGTGAGAGAGACCCTCCGGTGTGAGACCCTCCGGTGTGAGACCCTCCGGTGTGAGAGAGACCCTCCGGTGTGAGAGAGACCCTCCGGTGTGAGACCCTCCGGTGTGAGAGAGACCCTCCGGTGTGAGACCCTCCGGTGTGAGACCCTCCGGTGTGGGACCCTCTGGTGTGAGAGAGACCCTCCGGTGTGAGACCCTCCGGTGTGAGACCCTCCGGTGTGAGAGATACCCTCTGGTGTGAGACCCTCCAGTGTGAGACACTCCGGTGTGAGACCCTCCGGTGTGAGAGAGACCCTCCGGTGTGAGACCCTCCGGTGTGAGAGAGACCCTCCGGTGTGAGACCCTCCGGTGTGAGACCCTCCGGTGTGAGACCCTCCGGTGTGAGAGAGACCCTCCGGTGTGAGACCCTCCGGTGTGAGACCCTCCGGTGTGGGACCCTCTGGTGTGAGAGAGACCCTCCGGTGCGAGACCCTCCGGTGCGGGGCTCCCAGACTCCCGGAGCCACCAGGCCGGTTCCTGAGGCTGGGGGGAGCCTTGGGCGGGGGCCGTGTCCCCGAGGAGCCCCGTTCGGGGGGAGGGTGGCGCTGCCGGGGTGGCGGAGCGGGGCCGGATCCCGGTGTCCCCAGCAGCCGGTTCCGGTTCGTTCCGGTGCTCTGACCCCCGGCGGTGCCGCCCCCCGGCCCGGCCCCTTCCGCCGCCGCCATCGGGCCCCGCCCGGCCATGCAGCGGGTGAGGCCGGGCCGGGCCCGGGGCTCGGGGGGGCGGCGGAGGGGCGGAGGGGCCGGGCCCTGCCCGGGGGTCCCTGCGGAGGGTCGGGGGCGTTGGGCGGGATGAGCCCGGGGGTCCCGCCCTGGGGAGCCCAGCGAGGGCCGGGGGGGCCGCCCCCCTTGAGCCCCGCGCTGTCCCTGCCGGGGGCCGCCCCCCGAGGTGACATTCCAGGAGGTGACATTCCAGGAGGTGACATTCCAGGAGGTGACATTCCAGGAGGTGACATTCGAGGACGTGGCCGTGTATTTCTCCCCCGAGGAGTGGGCGCAGCTGGCGCCCTGGCAGCGGGCGCTGCACCGGCAGGTCATGTGCGACAACTACGACCTGGTGGCCAGCCTGAGGGGTGAGGGTCGGGGGCGTGGGGCTGGGGGTGCCATGGGCAGGGTGTGACATGGGCAGGGGGTGACATGGGGCTGGGGACACAGTTGAAGGCCGAGCCGGGGGTCCGCAGCCCGATTGCCCCACGGAGCTCACCCCCCATCTCGCTGTGTGTCCCGGGGTGAGGAAATGGCTCCGGGTGCCCCGGGCCGCTGTCCCCAGCTCAGCCCCCGGCCTGGTGACAATTCCCTGGGGACCGTGATGCTCCCCAGGCGTTGTGGGGGGCACTGAGGGTCCTCTCTCCCACACAGACCCCAACTCCAAGTTCAGCCATGTGAAGGAGGAGTCACACGGGGGGGTTCCCTGCGCTGGGGGGCACAGCGGAGCTCCCGACACCATTTGCAGGGGTGAGTGACAGGGGACACCCCTTGGGGACACCCTGTGGGGACACCCCACGGGGCTGGGGGCTCGCTGTGGGACGAGGGGCTGGCCCTGGCCAGAGCCCCTGTCCGACACCCCCTGGCCGGGGCTGGGGGTCCCCCCGCGGTGTCACGGGGGCGGTCGTGGCACCGGCGGTGGCTCCGGGACCGTGGCACGGTGACGCTCCGTTCCCAGCAGGTGCCTGGAGCGGGTGTGACAGCAAGGATGACACCGGGGGACGCTGGGACCCGCGGGCCGATGTCCCCAGCTCCTGCCGGCGTGCCACCGAGCCGGGGGGCTGTGCCAGGGCCCGGCCCCGGCAGCCGCCGGCGGTGTCGGGGCTCCTCATGTGCGGGCCGAGCTGCGGGGCCGGTGCCGCGCTCCGGGCGCCCCCGGGCCGGCCGTACCTGTGCGGCACCTGCGGCAAAACCTTCCGGCACCGCCGCAGCCTCCTGGCTCACAAAAAGCTGCGGGGAGGGGCCCGGGCCCGGCACGACTGTCCCGACTGCGGCCGCTCCTTCTGCCTGCGGGGGGACCTCCTGCGGCACCGGGACACGCACCGGGCGCGGCCCCCGCTCCGCCGCCACCGGCGCTTCCCGGGCGCGGCGGGGCCGAGCGAGGAGCGGCCGTTCGAGTGCGGGCGCTGCGGGCGCAGCTTCAGCTGGAGGGAGAGCCTGGAGCTTCACCTGCGGGGCCACGACCGCCCCGAGCGCGCCCACCCCTGCCCCGAGTGCGGGCGCGTGTTCCCGCACCGCGGGCACCTGTGGCTGCACCGCCGGGCGCACTCGGCACTGCGGCCCTTCCCCTGCCCCCGCTGCGGCCGCGCCTTCGCCTCCCGGGCAAACCTCAGCAGCCACCGCAGAACGCGCCGGCACTGCCGGCCCCGCGGGCAGGGACCCCCGGGGGACAGGGACAAGGACAGGGACCCCCATGGGGACAGGGACCCCCCAGGGGACAGGGACCCCCGAGAGGACAGGGACCCCCCAGGGGACAGGGACCCCCGAGAGGACAGGGATCCCCCAGGGGACAGGGACAGGGAGCCCCCAGGGGACAGGGACCCCCGAGAGGACAGGGACCCCCCAGGGGACAGGCACCCCAGCAGGGATAGGGCCGTGCTTGGGGACAGGGTTAGGGGTCCCTGTGGGGATGGGGACCCACTCAGGGACAGGCACCCCCGCGGGGATGGGGCCGTGCTTGGGGACAGGGACCCCCTCGGGCACAGGGACCTCCCGGCAGGTGACCAGCAGTAGCCGAGGGACCATCCCGGTGCTCCGGTGGATGTGACCTCGCTCCTGGAGCCCCGGGACTCCTCCGTGTCCCTTCAGAGCTGGGGAGCCCCCGGGATGTGTCTCCGTGTTCCTTTGGCTCTTAAAGCGTCTGCGATGTTCCCCCGGGTCCCTCCGGAGCGTGGGAAATCCCTCCGGGACGCTCCTCCATGTGCCTTTCACACCTCGGAAAACCTCTCCAGGACAATTCTCCGTGTCCCTTTGGACCTTGGAATGTCCCCCAGCGCTCCGCAGCTCTCCCAGGAAAATCCGTCTGGGATGGTTGTCCGTGAGAAAATCCCCCAGGGATGTTTCCCTGTGTCCGCTGTGACCCCGAGGTATCTTCGGAGCTTGGAAAATCCCCCAGGGATGTTTTCTCCGTGTTCTCTTCAGACACTGAAGTACCTTTGGATCCTGGAATGTCCCTCCGGGGCATTTCCCAGTCCCTGCCAGTCCCACCGGGGCCCTGCCCCGTGCTCGTATTTAAAGTCAGAAGTTTTATTTATTTATTTTAATTTTTTCTATGTAATTTATCATTCTTTTTTATTATTTCTGTTTTGTTTTATTCAAGTTACTCCAGCTGTTCGCTTCTGCTTCCTGCTCCATTCTGTTCTCCCTATTCCATTTAATTCTATTTATTTCTATTCTATTTATTCTCTGTAATTAGGAGGGGGGGCTGTGAGGGTTCGATTTTCTCGGAGCCGGAGGGAATTGCAGCCTGTCAGCGGCTGGTCTGTTCCCGAGGAGGAGTTTCTGGGAGTTCTCTGGCTCAGGGACGATCTTTGTGAACAGTTTTGCACTCTGAAAACAGCCCCAGAACTGCCGGCAGTGTGGTTCTCTCCGGTCCCGCCGGTGGGGCCGGGGGTGCCGATCCCTTCCTGTGAAACCCGGAACGGAAAACCCCATAAAAACCCCATAAAAACCCCGTAAAAACCCCATAAAAACCCCGTAAAAACCCCGTAAAAACCCCGTAAAAACCAAAAAGGTCACAAAATAAAACCCCTGTTCCTAAGAGCGCGTTCCGGTGAGGGGAGGGAGGGAGGGAGGAGACTCCTCTGGGCTCTTTGTGGTGGTTGAAGCACGGCAGGGCTCTTGTGACAGCAGGAGCCACCACGTGTCCCCTCAGTGTCCCCTCAGTGTCCCCAGTGTCCCCTCAATGTCCCCTCAGTGTCCCCTCAGTGTCCCCAATGTCCCCTCAGTGTCCCCAATGTCCCCCAATGTCCCCTCAGTGTCCCCACAGTGTCCCCTCAGTGTCCCATCAATGTCCCCCTCCCCAAACAAACAATCATTAAGATCGGAGTTAATGAAGAACTGATTAAAAATGCAAATGAGGCTGGGCGGGGCCCGGGGGGTTCCGCACAGCTGGGGGGCACCCGAGCCGCTCCCAGTCTATCCCAGTTCATCCCAGTTTGTCCCAGTTTGTCCCGGTGCTCGTGGCCCAGCCCCAGACGGGAGTTTGGAGCTCTGGGAATGTCCCGCGGGCGGGCGGTGGCGCGGAGCAGGGGACAGATGGTGACATTCCCTGGGGCATGGGGACACCGGGACACGGCGGAACCCGGGAATCGCCGAGCTGGGAAAAGCCCCCGATGTCCCCGGGTCACCCCGAGGCCACCGCCGACTGTCCCCAGGTGCCACATCCACATCCACGCGGGTTTTAAATCCCCGCGGGCGGCTCTTCCCGGGCGGAGCTCCCGAATGTCCCGCCGGTGCGACCCGGGGCTGTGTCACCCTGTCACCTCCGTGTCACCTCCGTGTCACCTCCGTGTCACCCCCGGCTGTGTCACCCTGTCACCTCCGTGTCACCTCCGTGTCACCTCCGTGTCACCCCCGGCTGTGTCACCCTGTCACCTCCGTGTCACCTCCGTGTCACCTCCGTGTCACTCCCGGCTGTGTCACCCTGTCACCTCCGTGTCACCTCCGTGTCACCTCCGTGCCACCCGGGGTTGTGTCACCCTGTCACCTCCGTGTCACCTCCGTGTCACCTCCGTGTCACTCCCGCCTGTGTCACCCTGTCACCTCCGTGTCACCTCCGTGCCACCCCCGGCTGTGTCACCCTGTCACTTCCGTGTCATCTCCGTGTCACCCCCCGGCTGTGTCACCCTGTCACCTCCGTGTCACCCCGTGCCCCCCGGCGGTGCCACCGTGCCCCCCCGGCGGTGTCACCGTGTCACTCCGTGCCCCCCGGCGGTGTCACCGTGCCCCCGGCGGTGTCACCGTGTCACTCCGTGCCCCCCGGCGGTGTCACCGTGTCCCCCCGGCGGTGCCACCCCCGCGGTCCCGGTGCCGTGTTTGGGATGTCCCGGCTCCGCGTGGAGGAGCGGCCGGGGGGGCTCGGGGGACGGGACAGGGCGGGGGACCCTCGGTGTCCCTCTGGGGACGGTGCCGGCCCTTGGCGCTCGCCACTCAAACAAGTGAAAATTCCCCAGTTTCCCTTTTCTCTCTGTTTTTTTGTTTTCCAGATAAAATCACGGTGCCGGGAGACATTTCCCAATTAAATTCCTGCGGTGAGACCGGAGCCCGGAGTGCGCGGGGGGGCTGAGATGTCTCCAAGGACTCGGATTTGTGATCTCCTCCGGGAGTTCCAGCCTGGAGCTCCGGAGGGAGGGAGGGGATGGATGGGGCTCATCCCGGGATCCTCCAGCGGGGCTCCAAGGACATTTCCTCCCCTTTTCCCGCATCCTCCTGCCCCCGCAGCAGCGTTCCCAAGGGAAATCCAGCTGTGAGGAAACAGCGGCCGTGTTCCCAAAAGTCAGCGGGAATAAAGCTCCGGAACAGCCGGGAGGCCTCAGGAAACGGGAATTCCGCCCCCTTGGAGCTCAGGGGTTTGACTCTTCCCCATTTCTGGTGACACTTTCGGTGCCTGGGTGGGACCCGCTCCTGTATTTCCATGGATCCCGGGACCTCGAGGGGATTTTGGGGGAAGCTGCGATCCCAGGACTGCAGGAAACGGGAGCAGGGCCCTGGGAAGAGCAGGATCCTTCCCTGGAGGGGCTGAAGGGGCAGCAAAAACCTCCCAGGTTTAGAGATCCCAAAGGCTCCGGGTCCCTCTGGGAGCTCCTGCAGGAGAGAGGGTTCGGAATGTCACACTTGGGAATGGGTTTGGAATGTCACACTTGGGAATGGGTTTGGAATGTCACACTTGGGAATGGGTTCGGAATGTCACACTTGGGAATGGGTTTGGAATGTCACACTTGGGAATGGGTTTGGAATGTCACACTTGGGAATGGGTTTGGAATGTCACACTTGGGAATGGGTTTGGAATGTCACACTTGGGAATGGGTTTGGAATGTCACACTTGGGAATGGGTTTGGAATGTCACACTTGGGAATGGGTTTGGAATGTCACAATTGGGAATGGGTTTGGAATGTCACACTTGGGAATGGGTTTGGAATGTCACACTTGGGAATGGGTTCAGAATGTCACACTTGGGAGAGGGTTTGGAATGTCACACTTGGGAATGGGTTTGGAATGTCACAATTGGGAATGGGTTCGGAATGTCACACTTGGGAGAGGGTTTGGATTGTCACATTTGGGAATGGGTTTGGAATGTCACACTTGGGAGAGGGTTTGGAATGTCACACTTGGGAATGGGTTTGGAATGTCACACTTGGGAGAGGGTTTGGAATGTCACACGGTTTAAATGGGAAGGGGGTCATGGAGTGAAAAGGGCGATTCTGGGGAGAATTCCCCTGGAAGCTTTGGGGGAGGCTGGGGCAGGATCCCCTCCCGGGGAACAGTGGGAGGAGCTCTGGAATAATCAGTGCCCGAATTTGGGAAAGGGGACGTTGGAAAAGGGGGGGTCCCAGGCCAGGAGCCCCCGAGCCCCTCTGGGAACCCTCGGGGTTCCGAGGGGGAGGTGAAGAGTCCCCAGGTGGGGGCGAGGGCTCAGCTGAGCCCCCCTGCAATGGCCGGGGAAGGAAAAGGTGAATTTGTGCCGGACACAGGAGGAACTGGGAATTCCTGCAGAGCCAAAGTGGGCTGTGGGTGCGGCAGGGAGGTGTCCGGATTTAACAGGAATTGGGACAGCCATCGCCTTTGAAATGGGAACACCGCGGGGGACACAGGAAATTCGGGGTCTGCCTCAAACCCCCCGGCTGGGGAGAGAGATCTTCGGAAAATTGGGTGCTCAAGGATCTTTCTGGGATGGGGATTACAAATCCCAATACCTGAATCAGAAGTCACCCAGGAAAAAATTTTTATGTTTAAATGAAATTAAACATGCAGATAAATGAAATTAAACAAACAGGGGATGAAGGGGAGGCCGAACCCCCCTGGCGAGGTCCTGGCTGATGAAAGGAGCCCAAAGTGGCGAGGATCCCTCCCAGACCCCAATCCAGCCAGGGAAGGCAAACACAACCTCCTGCCGAGGGGGAGGCGAGGGAAGCTTTGGGAAAGCTGAAATCTCCTTAGGAAGGAGGGTTTGGGAAGGGGGGTGGTGTCGCCCTGAAAACTCAGCTTCTGAGCTGGCTGACATGGTTTTCTAAGACTTCCCCAGGACAGGAACTGTAAACATAGATATGTGCACATTCCTTCTGTTCCACGTCTTGTGACGGGCATCTGTCCTAGTTTAGGGCAAATTAGGAAGGAAAACTCCAAATGGGGATTTCCCCAGGGAAATGCCCCTCTCCACCAACTGGTCCGGGAAAAGGAAAAAAAAAAATTCCTTAGAGAGAAGTGGAAAAAGCTGTTTATTTAACAGAAATTGAGTAATATTAAATAATAAAACCTCTTGCTGTTCGATGGGATGGCAAGTCTAGGAAGAAAAGTCCTTTTCATGTGGTGTAGCTCGGCTCGCTCAGGTTCTTATCAGTCCCTCCGGCGCTGGAAAGTGCCGAGGCCCAGGCCCCGGTGGGCCACAGGCGTGAGCTCCCGGGGTTTGGCTGGGTGTTCAGTCCAGAGCAGGCTTGCACAGATCCAAGAAAATTGGGAAAAAAAAAACAAACAAAGGTCCAGGGAACTCCTCTGCCTCAGCTAGCTAAAACTAACTAGAAGCCAGAGAGAAGCTCTGTCCCGCTGTCTGTCCGTGCTGCAGACACCACAGTCCAGGAGCGGGATGTGTGGGAGTGATGTTTTTCCTTAACACAAACTGCGCGCTTCTTCTTCCCCCTCTCTTGCTCTCAAAGCCAGTCTTAAAGGTGCAGAACTTAATATATAACATAAACCAGACGATTGGGGATACCAGTGTCATAAAGTCACCCCAGGACAGCATCTGTCATGGCCAGTGCAGTGGGAAAGTGTTATCCTGACCCTCCAATCCCTGGCCGTGGGCAGAAACCGATAAATCCTGGGAGGAAAAATAAACTCTCTCTTCCTTTCACCACACCTCATGTCCGTGTGACTTGTTTTGTGTCTGACAGCGACAGGGTGGGACAGGAGAGAGCAGCAGTTCCCAGCAGCATTTTGGGGTGATTTACAGAACAGTCCCAGGCACCGATCCAGCCCAGAGCCCTGGAGGTGCTGAGGGGACAGAGACGCTCCTGAGGCTGCCTCGGGAACCTCCAACACCTCTGGAGCTGGGATTTGCTTTGGAGCTGGGATTGGTTTGTTCTGGAGCTGGGATTGGTTTATTCTGGAGCTGGGATTGGTTTATTCTGGAGCTGGGATTGGTTTATTCTGGAGCTGGGATTGGTTTGTTCTGGAGCTGGGATTGGTTTATTCTGGAGCTGGGATTGGTTTGTTCTGGAGCTGGGATTTGCTTTGGAGCTGGGATTGGTTTATTCTGGAGCTGGGATTGGTTTGTTCTGGAGCTGGGATTTGTTCTGGAGCTGGGATTGGTTTGTTCTGGAGCTGGGATTGGTTTATTCTGGAGCTGGGATTGGTTCTGGAGCTGGGATTGGTTCTGGAGCTGGAATTTGCTTTGGAGCTGGGATTGGTTTATTCTGGAGCTGGGATTGGTTTATTCTGGAGCTGGGATTTGCTCTGGAGCTGGAATTGGTTTGTTCTGGAGCTGGGATTGGTTTGTTCTGGAGCTGGGATTGGTTTGCTCTGGAGCTGGGATTTGTTTTGGAGCTGGGATTGGTTTGCTCCGGAGCTGGGATTGGTTTATTCTGGAGCTGGGATTGGTTTGCTCTGGAGCTGGGATTTGTTCTGGAGCTGGGATTGGTTTGTTCTGGAGCTGGGATTGGTTTGTTCTGGAGCTGGGATTGGTTCTGGAGCTGGGATTGGTTCTGGAGCTGGGATTTGCTTTGGAGCTGGGATTGGTTTATTCTGGAGCTGGGATTGGTTTATTCTGGAGCTGGGATTGGTTTGTTCTGGAGCTGGGATTTGTTCTGGAGCTGGGATTGGTTTGTTCTGGAGCTGGGATTGGTTTATTCTGGAGCAGGGATTGGTTTATTCTGGAGCTGGGATTGGTTTGTTCTGGAGCTGGGATTTGTTCTGGAGCTGGGATTGGTTTGTTCTGGAGCTGGGATTGGCTCTGGAGCTGGGATTGGCTCTGGAGCTGGGATTGGTTTGTTCTGGAGCTGGGATTGGTTTGTTCTGGAGCTGGGATTTGTTCTGGAGCTGGGATTTGTTCTGGAGCTGGGATTGGTTTATTCTGGAGCTGGGATTGGCTCTGGAGCTGGGATTGGTTTATTCTGGAGCTGGGATTGGTTTATTCTGGAGCTGGGATTGGCTCTGGAGCTGGGATTGGCTCTGGAGCTGGGATTGGTTTGTTCTGGAGCTGGGATTGGTTTGTTCTGGAGCTGGGATTGGTTTGCTCTGGAGCTGGGATTTGTTTTGGAGCTGGGATTGGTTTGCTCTGGAGCTGGGGTTTGCTCTGGAGAACCCAGAGGATGCTGAGGGCTGGGCTGAGGCCGGGGCAGGGGGAGCCGGACCCCGCAGAGCCCCGGGAGTTGGAGCCGAGATCCCCACGGGGCAAAGGAAGAGGCTGAGCTGGGTTTGGGGTCACCCCTGGGAATCCCAGCGGGTTTGGGGGGTCCCCGCTCACCCCAGGGAAGCCCTGAGCCCACAGCAGCTGCTGAGGAGGGTGGCAGTGTCCCCTCGGTGTCCCTGGCAGAGGTGGGAACGTCCTGGGACAGCACAGACAGATCCGCTCCCACCGCTGGAAGCCCCAGAACACCCCAGCAGGTGCCTGGAGAACTCGTGTGGGCAGGAGACCGCACAGTTAATGGATAACAGAGGGAAAACAGCAGGAAACGCGTTGGGAAACAGAGAATCCCCTTTGCAGGGGGATAGAGCGAGCCCAAACACGGCAGAAATCAATAGGTCAGCCCTGGAATTCGGGATTTGTTTGTGAAATAATCCCCAGGAAGGCAGGCAGCGCCTCCAGGGCCGCTGGAACGGGCTCAGGGGGTTACAGGGACACGAGAGGCCGGGCAGGAGGGGATCAGTCCCGGGATCAGTCCCGGGATCAGTCCCGGGGGGATCAGACCGGGGATCAGTCCCGGGGATCAGTCCCGGGGATCAGTCCCGGGGATCAGACCCGGGGATCAGTCCCGGGGATCAGTCCCGGGGATCAGACCCGGGGATCAGTCCCGGGGGGATCAGTCCCAGGGATCAGTCCCGGGGATCAGTCCCGGGGGGATCAGTCCGGGGGGATCAGTCCCGGGGATCAGTCCCGGGGGGATCACTCCCGGGGGGATCAGTCCCGGGGATCAGTCCCGGGTGGATCAGTCCCGGGGATCAGTCCCGGGGATCAGTCCCAGAGATCAGTCCCGGGGATCAGTCCCGGGGATCAGTCCCGGGGATCAGACCCGGGGATCAGTCCCGGGGGGATCAGACCCAGGGGGATCAGACCGGGGATCAGTCCCGGGTGGATCAGTCCCGGGGATCAGTCCCGGGGGGATCAGTCCCGGGGATCAGTCCTGGGATCAGTCCCAGGGATCAGTCCCAGAGATCAGTCTGGGGGGATCAGTCCCGGGGATCAGTCCCGGGATCAGTCCCAGAGATCAGTCCCGGGGATCAGTCCCGGGGGGATCAGTCCCGGGATCAGTCCCAGAGATCAGTCTGGGGGGATCAGTCCCGGGATCAGTCCCGGGATCAGTCCCAGAGATCAGTCCCGGGATCAGTCCCAGCCCCAGTGAGGTGCAGCAGGGCTGGGATGGAATTGGATCATGAATCACCCAGGACAGAACAGATGGGAGCTCTGATGGAACCTTTGGGGCTGGGAAATGTCGCTGGCAGGGCGAGGCAAGGCTCGGGAGCTCTGCTGGAAATATTCAGTGGCACCGACCCTTCTGAGATCCCCGCTTACCAACAGCTCCTCGTCCTGCTCCTGGCACGGTTTATTCTGGGAACAGCAGCGAATGTGTGTGGGAAACTCGGGATCCAAACGGGAGCTGCTGCGCTCGGCAGAAATCCGGGAGCAGAAATCCAGAAATGGAGACACATTTCTCTCTTCTCCAAAATACCATCAATCCTATTTGTCACTGACAGAAAGGCTTCCAAATGTCCCTGGGCAAAGCAGGATTTGTAAAAAAATTATAGAAATTTATATTTTTTTATTTATAAAATTTATTTAAAAATTATAACATTTATAAAAAATTAATATATTTTTAATATAAAAATTTATAAATTTATAAAAAAAGTAGAAGGTGGTAGAATGTTTAGTTTGCCACTGAGGTGAAAAATCGAGATTTTACAGGGGTTTAATGGAGGAGAACAGGGGCGGTTTTTAGCTCTTCCTTCTCCTCCATGAATCTGCAGGTTTTGGGTCACAAAGAGGGATTGGGTTAGAGTTAGTCACAGTTTCAGTTACGTAAGTAGATCTAGAAAACTTGTTTGTTAAAACAAGCTTCTGGATGAAGAGTTCCTGCTGGTTGATGTTGCACTGCTGGGAAGGAGTTTTATTTTATTTTATTTTATTTTATTTTATTTTATTTTATTTTATTTTATTTTATTTTATTTTATTTTATTTTATTTTATTTTATTTTATTTTATTTTATTTTATTTTATTTTATTTACTTTATTTTATTTTATTTTATTCTATTTTATTTTATTCTATTTTATTTTATTTTATTCTATTTTATTTTATTTTATTTTATTTTATTCTATTTATTTTTTAAATTTAATTTAATTTAATTTAATTTTAATTTAATTCTATTCTATTCTATTCTATTATATTTATTTATTTATTTATTTATTTATAAATTTAATTTTAATTTAATTTACTTTAATTTAATTTAATTTAATTTAATTTAATTCTATTCTATTCTATTCTATTCTATTCTATTCTATTCTATTCTATTCTATTCTATTCTATTCTATTCTATTCTATTTATTTTTAAATTTAATTTTAATTTATTTTATTTTATTTTATTTTATTTTATTTTATTTTATTTTATTTTATTTTATTTTATTTTATTTTATTAACGAGGTGATGCCACGGGGGCGATAAAATCTGGCAAAGAATGGGGAGAAGTGAAATCCAGCGGGATTTTGTGCAGGGGGGAGCTGGGCGGGCAGCAAAGAGTTAAAAATCCCTGGAGCAAACCTGGGCACTGGCAAAGGTCACAGCACGGGGGGATCGGTCCCGGGGATCGGTCCCGGGGATCAGTCCCGGGATCAGTCCCGGGGATCAGTCCCGGGGATCGGTCCCGGGGATCAGTCCCGGGATCAGTCCCGGGGATCAGTCCCGGGGATCAGTCCCGGGGGGATCAGTCCCGGGGATCAGTCCGGGGGGATCAGTCCCGGGATCAGTCCCGGGGATCAGAACCGGGATCAGTCCCGGGGATCAGTCCCGGGGATCAGTCCCGGGATCAGTCCCGGGGATCAGAACCGGGATCAGTCCCGGGATCAGGCCCAGGGATCAGTCCCGGGGATCAGTCCCGGGGATCAGTCCCGGGGGGATCAGTCCCGGGGGGATCGGTCCCGGGGATCAGGCCCGGGGGGATCAGACCCGGGATCAGTCCCGGGGATCAGTCCCGGGGATCAGTCCCGGGGGGATCAGTCCCGGGATCAGTCCCGGGGATCAGTCCCGGGGATCAGTCCCGGGGATCAGAACCGGGGATCAGTCCCGGGGATCAGACCCGGGATCAGTCCCGGGGATCAGACCCGGGATCAGTCCCGGGGGGATCAGTCCCGGGGATCAGTCCCGGGATCAGTCCCGGGGATCAGTCCCGGGGATCAGTCCCGGGGATCAGACCGGGGATCAGTCCCGGGGATCAGTCCCGGGGATCAGTCCCGGGGATCAGTCCCAGGGATCAGTCCCGGGGATCAGTCCCGGGGATCAGTCCCGGGGGGATCATTCCCGGGATCAGTCCCAGGGATCAGTCCCGGGGATCAGTCCCGGGGATCAGTCCCGGGGATCAGTCCCGGGGATCAGTCCCGGGGATCAGACCCGGGGATCAGTCCCGGGGATCAGTCCCGGGGATCAGTCCCGGGGATCAGTCCCGGGGATCAGTCCCGGGATCAGTCCCGGGGATCAGTCCCGGGGATCAGAACCGGGATCAGTCCCGGGGATCAGTCCCGGGGATCAGTCCCGGGGATCAGACCGGGGATCAGTCCCGGGGATCAGTCCCGGGGATCAGTCCCGGGGATCAGTCCCGGGGATCAGTCCCGGGGATCAGTCACGGGATCAGTCCCGGGGGGATCAGTCCTGGGATCAGTCCCGGGATCAGTCCCGGGGATCAGACCCGGGATCAGTCCCGGGGGGATCAGTCCCGGGGATCAGTCCCGGGATCAGTCCCGGGGGGATCAGTCCCGGGGATCAGTCCCGGGGATCAGTCACGGGGATCAGACCGGGGATCAGTCCCGGGGGGATCAGTCCCGGGGATCAGTCCCGGGGGGATCACTCCCGGGGATCAGTCCCGGGGATCAGTCCCGGGGATCACTCCCGGGGATCAGAACCGGGGATCACTCCCGGGGATCAGACCCGGGATCAGTCCCAGCCCCAGTGAGGGTGGAGCAGGGCTGGAATGGAATTGGATCATGAATTCCCCAGGACAGAACAGATGGGAGCTCTGAAGCACAATCAATCCACAATATTAAATAAAATAAATATAAATATTAAATAAAATAAATATAAATATTAAATAAAATAATTATAAATATTAAATAAAATAAATATAAAACCACTTGGGAACTCCCAGCACATGTCAAGGTACCTGAGATAAAGCTGCCAAAGGAATCAGCATTGCCTGGGAGTGAGACGGACAGACAGACACACAGCCAGTGAGCGATGATTTTATTTACTGATTTGGGTATTTCCATATTGATATGTTGATATATTGATATATCGATGTATTGATATATTGATATATTGATATATTGATATATTGATATATTGATATATTGATATATTGATATATTGATATATTGATATATTGATATATTGATATATTGATATATTGATATATTGATGTATTGATATATTGATATATTGATATATTGATATATTGATGTATTGATGTATTGATATAGTGATATACTGATATAGTGACACATTGATATATTGATATATTGATATATTGATATATTGATATATTGATATATTGATATAGTGATAAATTGATATATTGATATATTGATGTATTGATATATTGATGTATTGATATAGAGATATATTGATATATTGATGTATTGATATATTGATATAGTGATATAGTGATATAAATAGATATGTATATATATAATTTATATTATATATAATCTAATAAATATAGAAAAATTATATTTATTATTATATTGAATTATATTATATTATATTACATTATATTATATTGTATTACATTATATTACATTGTATTACATTGTATTACATTGTATTACATTCTATTATATTATACATTACATTATATTACATTACATTATATTATATTACATTATACCATAATATATTGCGTTATATGATATTATTACTATATATATTATATATATTTCCAGTTATAAATGTGTATTTCTATTTAGAGGTCTGTGAAATGTAGATAATTATAATTGATTATACTCTGCTGTAGTTATTTCCGTGTTATATCTAATTTATAAACGCCGATCTGTAAATGATATTTCTCTAGAAATGTGTTTGTGGCTGATATTGATTTGTTTAACGGTGTCTGTCAGGGGGCTCCGCACAAATAAAAAACAAATTTATTTCATTTTAATCAATGATTAATCCCTCTTTGGTTTTTTTTTCCTCCAAATCTTTTTATCTCCATTTTTTTGTTGTTTTTTTGTCATTTTCAAAGCTCTTTTCCCATTTTCTTTGGGAATATTTTCCTGTTTATTGCTGTGCTTGGTTTTTTATAACTCCGCCTTCATTTCACACCTTTTCAACTCATTTTTCCTTTTTCTTTTGCTTTAAGAACGATTAATCCTGACGACTTGGGGATTTTTTTTAATGGGGTTGATTCTTTGTTTTGCTTTTAAAATCTTTTTTTTTTTTGCTTTAAAAATAATTTTTTTTGCTTTAAAAATACTTTTTTTTTGCTTTTAAATTCCTTTGGTTTTGCTTTTAAAATATTTTTTTTTAACCTTTTTTTTGTTTTGCTTTTAAAATCAATTTTTTTGTTGTTTTAAAAGATTTTTTTTTATTATTTTATTATTTTATTTACTATTATTATTATTTATATTTATATTTATATTTATTTACTATTATTTATTTATTGTTTATTTTTATTTATTATTATTAATTATTATTATTTATTATTAAT